>NW_009269999.1:5294703-5331085 GCF_000687185.1 Egretta garzetta
GGCGGGAGCTCTTGATCTGAGGGATTATTGCCCAAGTCGGTAAAGCCTGAGGAAAAATCACACTTCGAATTGTGGTGTGAGCATAGAGGATTAAGGTAAAGCGTGCTGGATTTCATCCTGTTCCTCTTCCAATTTTAACTCGGGGGGCTTATGCAGAAGCTGTCAAAGGCTGTGTGTGAATTAACGGGTGGTCCCCCACGGAGATAATGAATTCTTCTTACTAGCAAATGAGAAGTGGATCGGTTGGAGCTAGAGACGGGAATAAGACATACGTCCATGCTGAAGTCCCGACAGCGACTGCGTTTGGTGGAGCTTCTCAGGTTGCAGCCTATTTGTGTTCTGCTGCCATAAATGCATGACTACGAGTTTAAAACTAGCAGGCAAATCCTGCAGGTAACAGCTGCAGAATGGCTCATTGTTTCTTTCCCAAGCGTTAGATTTCGGACTGGTTAATAAAAATGCAGTAGTATTTCATCCCCAAGCCACCATAAAACCAGCTATATGCTTTGGTACTAGAACTGTTCTTGTAGAAAGGGTGCCAACTGCTAAATACGTTTTTATAATACCCTCAATGCATCCTTGTGTGACCAAGGAAGGGTAACCTGTGTAATAAGGAGCTGTTTCCATCAATCAGAGTATGTTGTTGCAGATTAGGTACTGATGCATTCTATTTCACTGTTCAAGTTAGGATTAACTACACCAATCAATACTCATTATTGTAACTGAAGGTTCACTGTAATAGTTATGCTGATACAAATATCCTAAAATGAAAAAATCCTAATTTTTCACACATTCACATGCTTGCTAATAAGTCATTTCTTGGAAGATCATTCTAATGTTAGAAATCAAAGTAATGCAAAGAAAACTACTGGCATTCAGTTACACGTTTAGAAAAAACTTGCTTTCTTGAGTAGCTTGTAAATTCTAAACATTGTCCTTGATGGATTGTTTCAGTTTAGATGATCACTTCAGTCAATGCATTACCTGATTTTAGCACAAGCTGATGATCCGTGCCCCTGCTTTGCTGCTTAAATTACAGTACTTAAAGTGATACAGCAGGGTGAAATGCAAATTAAATGGATTGAGCTCGAATTGTCCCAACAGAATGGTTAAAATAGTATTAAGCGTTTATCTTCCTGTTCCCTCTACAAAAGGGAACAGTTACCTTTACTGACTTGTCCAGATTTGTCTATTCTATAAAATTGTATATAAAAATTAAATTCTACTTGTTGAAAATGACAGTGAGAGGTCAAGAAGTTCCCACAGATTATTGTAACAAACCTTTTCAATGCAGGGCAAGACAGATATTTAAGATAGCTTCAGCACACCTCACCTGCAGGTTTCATTCCTTCTAAGAAAGATTCTTGTGCTAGCTATTCCAAGGGAGATCCGCAATTAAGTGGAATGAATAAAAACACAAGAAAATACTACTTGATAGCATTTTTCCTTAATTTAATCACACAATGTCCATTCAAATAAGAGCAGCAAGGGAAAAGACATTTCTGGAAATCAGTAAAGTCATTTATGTTGCTTTTATCATAGGATTTTTTAAAATAAAAACCTTATATGTGTTTAGGCTGGAAGTTTGCCACTAACATATTGTCTTGGAGCAGGTTTAGAACTACAAGCCCATTCCTGCCTCCTTAGGAATGAATTTTGTAAGACCAGCCTGCTGAGATTAAAAATAGTCCCACTGATACCTTTAAAGTGCTTCCCAACCACAGCACTCTATTTTAGGGAAACAAAAGCTGTCAGGGAGATATCCTTTACTTGTCTTTGGGCAGGGTCCACACAGCAGTCTGCATAAGTGACACATCTTAAAACAGCTTGAACTGGTGAAAGTTTAAAAGAAACAGATAAGAACAGCTTCATTTATAAGGTCCCGACATGGAAAAAAACAGTCTAGCGTCTGCTTTCGATGCCAGACAGAAATGTTGACAAAAAGCAGCCCTAAAACCATAGATAACTGTCATAGCTATGTACACATTTGAGCCATAATTCTGTATTAAGATAGCTTTACAGAAGATAAATAATCCAAAAAAGTGACTAATCCAGTATGTATAAAATATCAGTGGATATGAAAATGCATGGAAATTGATACAGGATAGAAAAAATAAGTTGTAAGTATGCCCCCTTTTTCTTTTTTTCACCATAGATAATAATTTGAACTTGATTTTATATTCATTGTCATGGGTCATTTAACAAACATAAAGAATATCATACATAGTTTTTCACTTGCTTGGAAGTATAAATTGTGGGACCAAATATGTGAACCCAGGATATGGATGAAAGTAATTTAACCTTCAGTAAGGTTGCGTTTGCTTGGCGTCTGTCATAATGCTAATCATTGCCCCAGTTATCCAGACCCACTTCAGGAAAGTATGATCACAGAAAGACTAATTACTAATATAACTCTCAAATACAGTTCTCTTATTTACTGCTGCTTTTCATATATCAAACCCAGAAAAAAAAGGCTCAAAAATCCAAGCTTTTATTCTGCTTTGTAGGTCAGTTCATGTATATGTTGCCTTAAAAAAACCCAAGTACAGTAGATTTTGACCATTGGAAAGTCCTCAAAAATTTCTACCTGGAAACAGGACTTGTTCTTCTTCACTGACATAGGGGGGCTAACAGTACTACGTATTTACAAAGCATGGTATTTCCTCTTACACTTTTTTGTTTCCTATAGCACTGACAATTTAGATGAGTTGTTAGGTTAAAAGTCTGGTTTAGACAAATTTATTTATTTTTAATATCAGCTTAAATATAAGACTGGAAGTACTTTCTGTTCCCTCTATAGCACTCTTCAGCACTCCACCAGAAATAATTTTATTTAAATGCACAGGGAATGAAGAGTGGAATGAGGCTGAGGGATGAAAGATGACAGGGAGCTTGGTAAAAACAGGAGAGAGGAAGATTGAGCAGGAGACTGGGGAAGAGCATTGGTCTGAACCGTTTGGGCAGAGAGGCTGGAAGATGATGATGGTCAGAGAGGCAAGAACAACATATTAGAAAACACGAAGGGAAACAGATGGAAACATCTGATGAGAAATTGAGGTGCAGAACTGAGCCTGACTGGCTGAAGAGAGCATAGGCCAAGAAACTGTGAGGAAATAGTGAGGAAGCCAAGCAGGGAGACTGGTAAAAAGGGAAGGAGAGAGCACTTTGATACCCAGGGCACTGTGGATAGACTGGCACTCACTGGAGTTTATAAGAGAAACTGAAAAGGCAAAAAAGAGTGGAAGGAATGGAAATACAGAACTAGTTTTCATACACTTGAAGGATGCAACTGTTTAGAGTTTTACTGGTGTTTTTCCTGCCACCGTTTGTTCCTTTTTATGTATAGCTATTTTGGGAGAAGGGGATTTCTATTTCTATGTAGGTTCCTAAACCACGTTTATCACTATAGTAACTGTTGCAAATAGAAGCGGGACTGTTTGCCCGTGACTGTTGTATGTATGATTCTTTGTTGGATGGATGCTTTAAAACAAAATTAGTCAATGCTAGAACTACTATGCCGCAGAAGTTTCAAAACATTGTACACAACTAACCCAAATATTAACTTACAATTATATCAAGCACGTGTAAACAGAAAATTAACTTACAATTTAACTAGCTTTGGTATAAACATTGAGCTGATTTTTATCTGAGCAGAGAATCTTCCTGAAAGAGCTCCTCTCTGAGTCTGGTTTGTAGTCAACTGCACTCAAACCTCATCTGTCACCAACTTCAGGCTTTTAAACCTTTAGATACAGTGCTGAAAAGAGGGATCACATAGCCACTATTATTTAAAGCATCATCACATTTCTACTAGTTTAGTGAAATAGCCACACTGGGGGTGGCTGTAGGAACTTCAAAGCTGTTGGTCACACTGAACATCTTACAAGAGTGTTACAGAGTAGGGCTGTACATGAAGCCATTGCTGCTAGCAGAAGCAAAGTAATGCCACTCAGCTGCTTGGAAACATCTTGCCCTGGTGAGAAGCAGATGACTCGGGCTGAATTGCAGCTTCTGGAACAGCGAGAGGCTCTTTGGCATTGCCTTTTGTCTGACAAGGTCTTTTGCACAAAGGTTCTGCTTCTTGGTCCTAATTCCCACTTCTTTAGGAGCTAGGAGATGTTGTCTTTCACCAAAACACCACCACGGGAGTCAGAGTTGAGCAGATGCCATTTTTCTCACAGAAGGAAGATCTCGCCTCAGAGCCAATGTCTTCTGACTTTCACCCATTTAGCAATCAAGGGGAACTGGGATGTAAATACTGCTCTTTGTGAGAAGCTTAGCTTCTATTTTCTATTTAGTTCTGAATTTAGTGGTAACAGGAGCCTACGCCTGACCCAAGGGCAAGCAACTGGTTTGTTCCCATTCTTCGCAACTGCTTCCTTATTAACAATACACTCAGTGGGAACCAAAAGCCCTCCTCTGGCAAAAGCAGTATGATTCTAGAAATATCTTCAGTATCTTTGCAGCATAAACATTCCTAAGAAGGCTTATAGTTTATATTCCTAAGAAAACTCATAGCCACATTTTCCTATCCACTTTGATCACCAAGATAGAACTTTAGTTGGAATCTAAATTCTTCATGATTTACATTTACTAGCTTCTGAATGCCCAGATGAACATTTTATCTTACTAACTGCTATCCTGAAAATGTCAAAGTAGGAGGGTAGGGATTATCTAAAGTAGCAATTAGGGTGTAGGAAATTTTTACAATGCTTTTCTTAATGAATTCTTTCCTTCAAGAGACATTTTCCAAGTTTTTTTCTAGAGATATCTTTAATAAATATTACTTAATAAGTACCATTGTTGTGATGCTCACTTAAGTTAAAACCTTTAACCTTAAAAATGCAGATCCATTCATATTAGAAACTGACGCTGCATTCACAAATAAAGCAAGGGCACTTTTCTGGAACATCACAATGAAGATCTGTGATCCAGAAAACAGACAAATTAGTAACCTTGGTTCCACTTTGAAAACTTGCCAGGAAGACTAGTCAGAAACCCCAGTGTTTGCAGAGCACACTTAATGGTCATTTTGAAATCCAGCTACAACAAACAAGGAATTGTAGCAGAAAAAGAAACTTGTTCAGGATAAGCAAATACCTCAAATTTTAAGGCAAGTTCTTGAATCCACATTTGTGGAAGTGCCTTGATAAAATAAAAATGTTGTCATCTTGAAATACTTGAAAACTAAGACACAGGCTCCTCCTAGTGGTAAAAATGGAAGGATTATTAATTTTGTTCTAAGAATCTTCCTGCACTATTTATTATTATCAATTATTCTGAGTTAGTCTTCCATTTGGTTCTGGAAGGTTTAGAAGCCTCTGAGTTCTTACTGGTGCTAAGGAATTCTTACCCAAAGAGCAAAATAAGTGGTAAATGACAAAACACATGCAAAACACTAATTATTTTTTTCCTCAAAAGTAAAGTTTACGTACCTATCAATGCTTAGGAGTGAAGGTGAAGGTGGAAAGGATGGAAGGGAAGGTGGGAAGGACGGAAGACTGCATTCCAAAAGACTTACGCTCTTGTACCATTTTTAAATCCAACCTCCAGGTCTGCATTTCATATCCAGAGAACAGCACTGTGTATTGTAGTGGAAACACTGCACAGCATGCCTTTGTCTCAGATGAATATGCTACATTTCCACAGTTAACAGAACACCTGCCAAGTCACAGTCATCAAGTACAAGAAAGACTTTGTACATTTCAAAAATTTCTTCAATTTTGAAGCCAAGTCGGTTGCTCTCACCTAACGAGCAGAAGCCCAGTCTCTGAGGTTGTTACTGGTTCTTCCTTGCCATTGAACATCAAGCGCTAGAATGGTTTAGCCACACCTGTTCTTTAAAAAAATTCTGTGAAAAGGGACAGGAGACCATTTTTATTATTAGGCCCTTTAAAAGTCTTATTCTGGACTGAAGTTTCTCAGCAGTCTAGAGCGTACAGCACTTTATGTAATCTATGATTTTAAGTCACAGAAAAATACACTTGCAAAAATACAGCTTCTACAGTGGAAAAAAAGGGAACTAAATATATTAAGTGATGCTGTGCATTTAATTATTTTAAACACTAATCTTCCCCTTATAATTTCAAGTTAACTGGTTTGAATACGTTAATAGACCTAGCATAATATTTACAATTCAAAAATGAATATTGTCTACTTAAGTGAGACCCAGTATTGCAGTAAACAGAACATCTATTACATCTATTGTACACCAAAGTGATTTCAGTCTTAACTGTACTTGTAATATAGTAGTATCAATAATACTTACAATTGCTAAAAATTCAGATACTGCTATAAGAATAATTTACAGTATCAGAAGAAAAAAGAAAATAAATACAAAACAAGCTAATTTCAGGGTTTGCCAATTTCAGTTTTGCCTTTATATTAGGAAAGGATGAAAAATCCTTTTTGCTTCTATTTGCATGTGTTGCAAAAAAAAAAAATCAGTATTTCAGACGTGTCTGTTTTCCCTCTTTAAGTTTTTCAGACACCTTTTTTTTAAAAGACAAATTACATGGATGTTATCATAGAAGAAAAAGACAAACCCCAAGTTTCAACTGCTTATGTGGAATGAAATGTAGATTTTCCATTTACAGTCTATTTTCATTATTTCATATATGTGTATAATGTCAGAATAAGTTGCATCAATAAAAAAGCACGGGAGGATGAAAACCAGTTGCTGGTTGAATGACATTTTATTTTCACATTCAGACAGCTGTACAGTTTCTATAAATAGATGTGGTACTATAATATTTACATCATTTCCTCACCCATTACTAGTGTATTCCATTCAAAACAGTAGACACCCTGACCAAGCCAAAACAGGGTTATTTCTAGGTGCATTTACTCAGAATTCAATGTCAAAACATACAATATATCAGTTTGCATCAGAGCAGTTTTTCCAGGTATTTTACATGTAACATTATTTTCTCTAGACAGTCTCTCCTCCCAGCATCCTAAGAGCCTTCCAGACAAGTGCAGTACAGTTGAAGAACAAAAACGGGATGCAAAAAACATTCATATTCGGCCTACTTAAAATAAGGAATGTGATGGATAATTTTAACTGCGGGAGTTGCATTATACATTAACACAGTATTTGCAAGATTCCTTGATATACAGGTACAGATTGGAAAAAAGCAATAGCTTAAAAAATTTGGAGACAGCATAATCCTTTGGGCTTCTGAACACATTCTACAGATAGCTATAGAAATATCTTGCACGTAGTTACAAACGCCCAAAGACACCTGTCTTCCATGCGCTCCTGCCAATAATGTTTCCAAGTTTTAAATTTCCTTATTAATTTTCTAATCCCTGTGATTAACTGCTTTAGGTTGTGCTTATATGCATCTGTTAACTCTGCTGCAGCGTTATCTACAAACATTACCCAAACTCCCATTTGAAAATCCACACAATCCATGAGGTGTCAGGGTTTTTCAGAATATACTGCCTTCAAGGTTTCTCTCTCCACTTCTTTTCCCCCTTGAGAAGCAGTCATCTCCACAGATGGACCAATTTAATAGCCAAACTTCAATTTGTCACATGATATTTTAAGACTATGGTAGCTAAATTGTTCATCTCTACCAAAAGGGTCTGACGAACTATGTGACAAGAACTCCGTGTTGGTGGGTAAAAATGAACAACACAGAAGGAAAACAATAAAAACACTACATTTCAACGACATGCAGGACCAGACTGCTTCCACTGTGCATATACCAGAGAATCTGAAAGCAGAAGCCTGCAGTTGTAAAGTGATTAATCTGTAACAAGTACCACTAGAAACCAAAAAAACAACCGAACTCAAGCTGTTAGGCATCTTAAGAAAAAAAGGAATTCCAAAGGAATGGCCAGGGTAGGTCACTCACAGCTGGATGCTGATGCTCAAAACTGTCTGATTAACAGCTCTCATAAAAACTCCATTAAGGATGAATTCAGACGGAGACTGAGCAGTGAAGTCTTAGGTTTTTCTATGGGGAAAGATTTGCAGGGTCATACATGAATAATCAAGTTCTCATAGAAGACAGTAAAGTGAGCTCCAGTAACTGCAGTAAAAATAGGAGTACTGCACGCCAACGTGCCAAAGGATAGGTATTTCCCAATATCATGATCAACTGGAAACTGGTCGAGGTGGTTTACTTTTGTTTTCTGCCTCTTTTCCACGAACGGCAGCCACATAAGAGAAGAGACACAGCACAGAGTAGCAGATCTCATGAGCCTGCAAGAATTTAGAAAAGGAGATAATGAAATTCAGATGATTTAGTGTTTTACAAAATCCACTGCACACTTTGTATTCTGCTGCATATCTTCCATCATAGGACAACTACTCTGGCTACAGACAAAATCAGGGAAAAGTGTCCCATACTACCTTATAACTGAGGTGGATAGAGAAGAAAAGCCTTTGAGATAAAAACATTAGTTGCTTGATAGTATGATTCTAATAATTTTTAAAAACAGTATGCTAAAATAGAAAGTTGGCCAGCTGGCTTTAGAAAAAAAACATCCTACATACTTGCTTTTGGTCTGTTGTATGAAGTTACAAGAAGTTTTCTTGTAGTGATTGAAAGAGCTAACTAAAAAGACTAAAACTGAACATCCATTACTGTACCTTGACTTATGAGATGGTGGGATTCTTCCTTACTCACAACTATTTTTTTAATGTCCAAAAGCACAAGGACTGTACTCCTTGTAATTTTTAACCAGTGCTAGTGAATCCATGGATAGTACAATTTTTTTTTTTTAATTAAAAAAACCCAAACAAACAACATCCCAACATTGCATGTTTTGTATGAAGAATACCACGCAATTTTGTCACTACCTTAAAAGCAGAGGTTTTCACATAGCTTTAGCAAGATTTACAATTATTGCTTTTAACTGATTAAGTGTGCTATTATTTAACAGAAAATCCTCTTTTAGCATGCCACTGGCAGCACAATTCAGTGAAGGTAAGACTTAAACTAAGTTTATGTGCTAGTTATAATACTGGCTGTTCTGGAGATCTGAAAAGTTCTTGTCCTGAAAACTGACATTTAAAATCTTTGTAAAGATAGTAAGCATAATAATGCATTTTGTTCTACTATAGTACAACCTAAAAGACTTCTGTAAAATAAAATTAATTTTCATTAAACTGGCTTTTCTTATTAAAAGATACAGCTACCTGCTTCTTAAATGACATATATTCTAAGGATTTTGTTTCTAAACCATTTCTAGCTGCTTCAATTTTTCTCTCTCTCCTCTTGAAGGACTGTGAGTTTCCATGCAACCACCTAATGTACACACTGCACTTCAGACATAAAATAACTGAAGAAATTTCAGTTCTGATGATAACCATTGACTTTATTTCTTCCTCATAAGCACATATAAGCCCAATCATTGAACTATTATGTGTAAAAGTGCTAAGTATAATTATCAACTGCTGGTGTTCCAAAATGTTATGAAAACTGAAACTAAACCACAGCAGTAACTCACCTATATGGCAGGAATCAATACTTATACTGTTCTCTTTCATGAAGAAATGGGAATTTTTCATAAATTTAGTTAGCAATCATTTTATGCCCAGGAACTACTCTCCCTTTCCATCTGTTCTGTGGATTAAGGACTGTGTTCTGCGCTGTTTTAAATTTAACAGTTCCACTAGCTCTGATTGTGGTTAAGTTCATGCCAAACCAGCTACCTTGCATCCTTATCTATCTTAACAAGAGAGACCACGCTTTCTGCACTATACCTGTGAGTTCCTCTAGTTTCATAGAAACAATAATCACAAAGTTTTGTTGTCTTCCCTTAAGGAAAACTATCGTAACAGAGCAGCTGATGTTTCACTGCAGTATTAGCATGGCAAATCCTGCAATCTCAATGTAATTCTTTTCACCACATGAAAATGTAAAGATACATCCTCTAAAGAACTACCAGAAGGTATCACAGTCAACTCACCATTGGCGTCTTGTACTTGTGGCTCACCACTTCTTTAGTTTCAGGAACTAAAACCGGACGGGCAAGAGACAAAACAAAAAGTTCAAAAAACGAGAGGAAAAGGGGAAAGAAATAGCACAATGTTCCCATAGGAAAGGGAAGGGACGCACACAGACAGCAGGTGCAGGTACAGGGCACCTCACTATCCCTCACTTCTAGATACTCTTCCTTCTCTTCATTTACATTACATATGTCCTTGAAGATACTGGTAACGTCATAATAAATTACTCAGGTTGGCAAAAATATTTCCCTGCCTCTGTTTGGAAAACTGTAGTAGACAGTTGATGGTTCTTAGAGACTCTGGCTTTTCTCATACAACTTATTCCTGCTAGACAGCAAAATTAATGACAAAATATGACTAATGTTTACTACGATAGAACATAAACCAACAATTCCATAGGAATTTGTCAGTATGCTATTCCCAAAGATTTTATCCTTTAGATGTTTGGATCCTTCTCTGCTGAAAAACAGATCTCGAAGAACTACGTTAGTGAAATCCAGAAAAAAAAAAAAAAAAAGAGGAGCTGAGGGAGAACATTTTCTAAACTGGAAGACTGTTTCCCAGTTCTATTTCAAGAGTTTCTCAAAACATTCTTTCTCCTGTCAAGGATGTGTGTGATAGTATTTACTTGACACACTCACTGAAAACATTCATTGCTTTTGAACAAGTTGCATTAAAATAAAATACTGATTTCAGTTACACGTATTCTTCAAATACCAGGCTTGTTGATTTCTAGAAGACTTTACATATAAAGAGGATTAGGGCACTGATGAAAAAACAAAACACAAAAATCTAGTATTCAGAAAATTTCATCTTGCTCCCTTGCACTGCCTCAAACTAACAGAAAGGAAACAGGCATAATATAGCTAAAGAAAATTTGCCTTTTGTTCTCACTGTAGAATGCATAAAAAAAGAAAGCTGTAACCATCCCATTAGTGCGCACTGCATCTGAACTGCGCCTTGGACCCATACTTGGTCTACAAATATTATTGTGAACAGATACCATGGGGAATCACTGGGAGAGAACAAAGATCACACTAAGAACATACAAATGGCAAATTAAAAATGTTAAAATCAGTGGAATACCAAAACCAACTTTGAATACTTCCCTGCCAGAACTGCTGAAATTTGCCATGGAATTTCTGTGTCACGACAAAAAAATTTAGAAGCAGCAATACAGAAATTATGCAAAACCAAATCATACCAGGTTCACAGAGGAAGGGTAAATGTTTTATTACACATAGTACTAGTGACAAGAAAAAAAACAGAAGCAGATGAGTTCAGTATGAGTAACTAGGAAAAGTCCACAACAAAACCTATCCATGCAGATGTCATCTTTTCAACTATGATATGACACAGCTAAAGGCTGGAGAGGGAGACAGATCACACTCTACGGGGCCAAAAGTAGGCAGTGCAGACTGGGTTTGAGAAAGTACTCTAAATATAAACCAGTGCCTACTAATTCTTGTATGTCATGGTATTGTCACTCTTGGAAAAAAAAGATCTAGAGAAAAGCGCAGAATATGATTGTAAAAAGTAATACAATATTTTTGTTTAATTGTTCGATTGTCTCTTTTCGTGGGAGTTGGCAGTTACACTAAGGACTGAGAAACAGGAGAAGTGCACACCCAGGCTGCACTGCCCCAGTGATACCAGTGACTAGAGTTCGGGGGATAAAGAGGTGCACATCCAAGCTACCTTACCCGTTGGCACCAGGTGTTCCAAATTAACTCCATGTCACCAGGGGATAAAGGTGGGAGTGAGGCTGGTGCACAGCCAAATAGGGTAGGACTTTTACAGCTGTGTAAGTCTCACTGCCCACTGGATAAGATACAACTGTTCATATACTCTTCAAAAAGCAGGAAGGGAAAGCTGTAAGGACCTTGTGCCACGAGGGAAGGAGAGAAGGGAAGCTGTAAAGTCCTGTATCATAATTGAGAATAGGAAGAGAGGGAACAGGAGAGCACCTAGGCAAGGTACTGTCTCCCCACTTCACAGTCAGTAAGTTGCCTTGTCTTTAAGTAAAGTACTCCTTCACAGTCCTTCCAATGAGGAAAATTCTCCTCAGAGGACTGAGTTAAGAAGAGTAAAAAGAGTGGGTTTGGGTTTACACTCAGAGAAGTCAAAGCACTACTACTGCAGAAAACAAAAAAAGAAGAAGAGGAAGGAAAAAAAAAAAAAAAAAAAAGAAAAAAGACCCAAGCCTCAAATTAAGAGATTAGCAGAAGCACTTTTCTTCTAACATTAGAAGTTATTCCTGATGCTGTTGAACTAAGTGGATGAAGGGATGAAATTATTAAGCACCATCCTGCAGCCTTTGGTCCTGTAAATGAAAATATGGCGCTAGCATAGAATGAGTTTAGGGGACATCACTTTACCTGCTGGAGAATGAAGGTTTTCATAGCAGCGGCGGTGAAGGGGCCACAAGAAAGTAAAGCACAAATACACAGCAGTAACTCAAATTCCAGAGGGAAGAGCCTTACATTTCCTCACTTACTTAAATCTCCACTTCCATTTGTGGGCAACAATTCCTGCACTTCTACTTGCATCCTGCTCTGAAATCACAATTCCAACTTTCATGCTGCTGTCTAAACCCAGCGTTAACACAAACAGACCTTTAATTTCCTGCTGTGATATCACTAGACTTGGACCACTCACACTTGGCAAAATCAAATCAACAAATCTTGCATCGAAATATTTCCCATCAGACTGGAGTATGCATGCTTACCACTCTCTGCCTCTCTAAGAGGAGATAGTACTTCAGTACAGTCCTACTATAATGAATCCGATTGCAAGGTTCACAATGTTTCAAACAGCTAAATAACTTAATTCTGAAGAAATCCATGCAAATTTTTGGTGAATGCTATTAGTTTACTATTGACAAATTAACATGTTAATTTCTCTTGAACGGGACAGATTGGCGTATCTTCTCATCTTTCCAACAACTGAAAAAGCAGCTCTGAGGTAGTCTCTCATCTCTGCACAAGAAGAAAGGTTAACTGCCCTGCAACATCTTTCTTCCTTTCTTCTTTCTCTTTATTAGCTCTATTGGCAAGTTGTAAATCTCATCTGGTACTCTGAAATCAGTTCTTGTCTGTGACCTCTATTTTGGGAGGGTATTTTTAATTTAATCAGTTTAATTTCTCAGTTTTTGCTTGTCATGTCCAACTCCCAATTTAGTTTTAATTACTTCTTAATTTTAATTACTAATTTTAATTACTAAGTAATTTTAATTACTCCTTTCATAAGTTTCATGTCACAATTCTAGCTTTTGCAATAGGCCCTTGATTACAACATTTTCTGTAAAAAAGAAGTTCTTTTTCCTACAGTTATTACAGTCATTATTTAGGGGCTAAATGCAGTATTACAGAGTCATCAATAGAAGTTGACTGGAAATAACTAAGTCAAACACTCTCTTTCTTCTTGTGCAATATAAACAAACTATTAAAAGAAATACTTTGAATTAAAACCTCTCAAAAAAGATCCAAAATTCATTTCTGATCCAAGTAATTTCTTTTAAGGTAAAGATTTCAGAAGCTGAAGCCATTCTTTAAGTTAATTTTATGGCTTCTGAACTCTCATCTTTGTAAAACTCATCAATAATCTTTTACAGTCTTAAGCAATTTCTGTTCGTAAAATGAATCATGCCTACCAAGGTGAAAACATGGTATCAAAGCAATATGCAACTATAAAGTGCAGACAACTTCTGAACATCTAAACTGTTAGAAATTCTTCAGGGTTTAAATACACTGATCTGACCATTTGAACCATGAACAACATTTTCAAAAAATGGGAAAAAAACTGTTCACAAATTCAAATACCAAACTTCTGGGAGATTCATTTATGGCAAACAACAAGCAAACTGCAATACACAGAAAGGCTTTATCACTTGAATACCTGATAACTTTGTATCACCAAAAGGAGAAAACACATTATTATGGACAGACAGTAATTTCAGCAATCTCATATTAACTGTCTCTCATAGTCTAAGAGAGAATCCCTCAGCCAGAACATTCTATTCACAGCACCAAAGAACAATGAGAGTCTTGGTAAAGGGAGTTGCTGATTCAGATTAATGGCCAAAGTATGGATGCTGATCTACTATGGAAAGAATGTTGTAAATACTATCTTCTTTTTAAATGTTTCATACATACACTTAAGACCTAGACAAATGTCTCACAGATGGGTGGAAGAGTAAACCAATACAGATCTGGGGACTATTTCAAGAGAAGCATGTGGATCACTCATCTGGAGAGCTGCATCTGAAGTCACTCCTTTTTTTTAGACACTAGTTAAGTATAGTGTGATTGACACTAACACCAAATAGTAACTCGGAATTTTCCCCAAACTAGACTATAGGCAGATTTTATGTAATAGCAATAACTGACCAAACTAGCACAAATTCTCTGTTCTCCTTAACCTTTACTTTTCCACTCTTTACCAGTCATGCTCTGAAACAAAAACCACAGGATAAATAAAGCTCAACCTGACAAAACATCTTCTGCTTCATACAACAAAAATTAAATTCCACATGGAGCAAAGAGGAAACTGCAATTAACAGTAGTTCTTTGTAGTGAAAGCATAGTGTGTTGAGAAAGATCAACTCTAAGTCCTGCTTAAAAATGTGGTTTCTCAGATGAAAAAGGAACATACCAAAGAAAATTCCTGCACGCATCCAAGTTTAACTGTTGTTTTGTTTGCTCCAGAAGACTCAGAACCTCTTCTTTCTCTATTAACAAAAAGCACCTAGGCCACAAATCTTAATATGATGAAAATTAGTCTGTAAATTTTTACGTTAAGTCCCCCATCTCTCAGTTGGGCAACATCTCAGGTGCAATCTACATTTCTCTCCCATCTTTGAAACTGCAGTGCAACTCTGAATCTGAAGACTGGAAATTTGAGTTACTGCCATGTGAGTACAGACCTAATATCAAAATAATGTAATTACCAAATTCCTCCAGGACAAAGACTCCTCGCACAGTATTGCACTTTTTAATGTGATTCAGCTCTATGAAAACCTACAAAAACAGGAGGAAAAGTAACATAAAATTAGTCAGGTTTGGTTTTTTGTAAACTAAAACCCAAAATGAAACAAAAACATCATCACAGCAGATACAACCTGAAGTGTTGTAGCATACAGTACTAGTTCATTTACAGTTTAATATGTAAATAAAGGGTGAAATAAATATTCAAAAGACAAACTTGCCACAATGCTAGAAATCAACAAATAACTTAAAAGTGCTAAGAAGCGAAGACAGCAGAAGATGAAGTACCTTCCGCTCCTTGCAGGAGGAGAAAGCATGGAAGAGAAACGAAGGAGTTAGTAACTCTGACATATCCAACATTGCTACCCCTTCAGGCACTCAAATGAGTTATTGCAAAAAGAATACCAACACACCTCAAATACAACAGAAGAGGGGGACGAGAAAAAAGCTGGCTCCCAAATTTGGCACGATTTGTAGCCTCCGATCCATCCCAGTTGGTTTCTGCCCCTCCATGCATCCTCCTCCAGCACAGAGGGCAGGTAAGGGGCACTACACTTCCCACCCTGACACTGATCCTCCTAATCTATCCAGTAGTCAAATTTAATCCAGTGAGGGACGACTAACACTCCTCTTCCCGAGAGCCTTGCCATTTAAGTTTTTACTACCGTTTATGATCTATAATCTGAATACTTACTCTTGGAACTGTCTCCTTTAACAGCCAGTACCAGTCTTCTGCTTTAAACAGGATGGGAAAGTTTGGACCCTTCTCTATTGTTTGCTCACTTCACATACGGCTGCTCTGCCAGCTGAGCAGTCACTTAGAAAACAAACCTGCTTTAAACTCATGTTTTATATAGGTGAACCCCAAAAGACAAAACAGTTGAACTACATGACTAGGTTTTTCAGTCCAGAACCAAGATGCCAAGATTGCACAAATAAACATGTTCTCTGAGTATAAGGAGTTTGTTCAATATCCAATCTATTTCAAGATACAAAAACGTCCCTTCTTATATGCACAGCTCCAAAGCAGTCGGAGTCAGTACACAGACATAAGAATCTGTACAAAGTGCTATAAGGAATCAATTCCATATGCCAATTTCTAATATACTTGCTTTTTCAAGCCAAGAGAAACACTGAGAGTGACATTGCCCTAACATTCAGAGTAAGTCTATGTCCAATACCTTAGGGAGAACTTCGCAAGACTATATGACAATAGTCTGGACCGATACTTTCAGTGGCTATACACTTACGCCACCGTGATCTCAGGACCTTTTTTAGAAAATGTTACTAGAGAAACTTCATTGTCTTGGAAAGAAGGGAAAGGCAATCTCTTGTAACCCTTTTGAATCCAGTACTAGCAACACCCATGTAATCACAGATGATACACTACCCAAGAAAGGCAAAGCCGGTCAACACCAGAAATCATTGTGGGTTTTTTTAAGAAACAGGCTTATCAGTATTAATAGAGATCAGTAAATGCACCGTACATCTGAGAGAAGTCAGGTTGATTTTCAAGTCAAAGGAGTGGTTTTGGTTTGTTTTTTTTTTTATTAGCAGAGAATGAACAATCAGACCCAGGGTATTTTTTGCTCAATATAAAACCCCTAAACTTCCACTTACTTAATCAGAAAATCTGAAGCTTGCTTACATTCAAACACTTGGGGGAAAGGAGACTTAATCCCATTTTTTCTGTTTGCCTGGTTTTGCCCGTGTTCTGTGTCAGTTTAGTTGTCAGAAACATTTTCTTTTTTGAGGAATAGTTACAGAATAAACAAGTCACACTTTCTCTATTGTACTTAGTTTCCCCTTTTTCTGGAATATTTTCTGTGAAAAGTTTTTGCTGCTAGTCTAAGGTACAAAATTCACAAAGTCAGTAGAAAGGCTCAGGTGAAATACTGGTGGTTTTATCTGGTAACAGTAAAGCTGCTTAAAAGACTTGACTGCCCCAGGTGCTCACGATCAGAGTGTTAAGGAGTGCTGCATTTCCACAGGAGTTATGAGCGAGATGAGAATTTATCAAGTTTGACACAATTACAGCAAGTTATCAATTTTCAGAAGACATGTGAGTTGATGGGCAGGTTCTTGTTATATTGTTTAAGGGACAGAGATTCTCTCCTCTCACTCAGTCAGAAAACAAGCGCAAAGGAAATAACAGTTACTTACCCTAGGGAAACTGGTTCTTCAAGACAGAGCATTCAGTGTGGATCCTACTGTAGATGGGCATGTGCCTGCTGCATTTTATTAAACTTCCATCTATTTTTGACACAGATTAATTCATAATAGGGACAGAGTTACTGAGGCCCAATACTGTAACAATTTGTAGATGTAAACTCAGAATAGTCTGCCAATGCCACAGGTACACTTGTTTCCACCCTATTCCAAAGGGCCTCCTCTGACCTGCTAGGCACAGACAAACCTGAACGTTTTTTCTTCTTTAACTTAATGTGTGCTGCTGGCACGGTGAGACAATTTGTGACCACTAAAGTCAACTATCACTTGTCAGTTACAGGTTGGTCCACCATGAATCTAAGACATTTCCTGAGGAACTCACGGTAAGAAAGTACACACTGCAAACCAAGAGCCTTCAAAACAGTTTCACGAAAACAAGCACCATTCTAACACTGAAGCAGTATGTTCAGTCTTCTCAGGTAGGACAAAATAGACTCCATTTATTTATTCTTTTTTTTTTAAAAAAGTGGAAACCCCTCTTCCTACATTCTAAATGAATTATTTCTATGATGTCCAACCAAGCAGAGCAACAGAAATCCCGTCTTTTAGTAAGTTGCATTGCTGAAAAGTGTACTTGGAAAGAAGGCCAAGAACACGGCCTGTACACGGAATAAGGAAAGGAAGATGAAGAGAAAGCTGTGCCCGATGAGGTCCTTGTTGGTCAGTATCCCCATCCCAACTCAACAGAAAAAGCCATTTTCAACACAGAGAAATGGCTGTAGGATCCTGGTTTGAATCATGCTCATGTACATATATTGAAATCAACTGCCTCAGGGAGCAATTAATGTAATATATATGAAAACTGGAAAGGAGAATTCATCTAGAAGAGCAGACCTTTTATTAAGAAAGCAGTCTGGTTGATGAGTGTTAGAATAAGAATACAAATGTTCTTTAGCTGCACAGATTATGAAATTGGAGGGGATTTTTTTTTTTTTTATATGATGCAACTAGTAGGGGTCCTTTACATAACTGCTACAGTTGTCCATTCTACACAGACCCTCAAATGGCAGACTTTTGGCATCTGTCTAGACACTTTGTTTTGACAAGGAAAACAAGGATATGTTCTATATAAATGAAGTATATTTTCCAGAACTTATTTCAATATTAATCTTAAGTAATGGAAACCTATCTGGCTACAGCCTCATTGGAAAGGTGATCAAGAGGAGGAATAATCTTTAAGATCGGGGAGACAGCTAGTATACTTTCTGGGTCTGACCTGCACAGACTGTCTTCCAGAAAAGATGTAGTAATTTTCACCACAGACAGCAAATTAGAACACCATTCTCTGTAAGGAAGGATATGATAAAGCTCGTACTCTAGGAGGGCTGGTGGTAGCACAGGACTCAGTATCTGTGGTACAAAATTCAACCGGTAATGGTCCTGACAGTCGTATAATAACAATCAGTACTAGGTTTCCCTAAGGTTTCTTTCAGAATGTCATTCCGGTCTTTCAGGGGGAAAAAAAGGCTTTGAATTTAAGGACAAGGGTATGTTCCAGGATTTGGAGTTTTTCTTTTAGACAGATGCATGTGTGCTCACTATGTGCTTGAATCTCGTTGTCTTGTGAAGATGCCTGTTACGCTTAAGAAACCATGATGATGATCATGTGGCTACCTTCTAATGTGTCTTTTCTTACTGCAAATGCTTATATGCTTGGGTGTTCATTTATGACATAGAGTCATCTCCATAGACTGTTCAAGAGATGAGCAGTTTGAGCTCAACATCTTTTTTGACTTCTGGCAGAAGAACAAAAAGGAGAAGCAAACAACATTCCCTATGGTGTGTCCTTACCTTAGGACAAAGTAATTTCTATTACGTCCATCTGTAATGATATCAAACTGTTGCTTCAAGAGCAGTGTTTAATTTAGACACCTGCCATGCCCAATAACTATGAAAATTCACTCTGCATTACTCTCGCAGTTCTCTGTATTTTGGCAGAGCCTGTAAAAAGTTAAAACCTACAACTAAGTCATACAGGTAGATGTTCCATCACAGAGCAGGTTTGAAATACCACAGCAGGTCAGCTGTAGTCCAGTTTCTACCCTGGTAATAGACAGGAAGAAAACGGAAGGAGGTTCACAACTCCCCATTCCTTACACTGGTGCACACGAACTCAAAAAGGCACACGGTGCTGCTGTGACCTTGGGAAAAGGATTACAGATTCTGAGCATGTGTGTTTGAGATGCACATGCACTTCCAGTGGGATCTACACTGATGTATCCTCAAAGAAGAACAAAGCTTGTGTGGGGAGAAAAGTCTAGTCAGGAGGAAAGGAAAATAACACTCCACAGAGGACTGACAGTAACTTTTCTTTCACACGCTCTCTCTCACACACACACTTTCTCTCTCTCTCTCCCCCCCCCAATCAGTTCTACTGTCTAGCATAGCATGCATTTAATATCATATGCAAAACAAAAAAACACAAAGCAAAATAAAAAACAAGGATCAAAGGAAGCAACAGAAACAACATCCAGAGAAAGGAAGAAATGACAATTGTAGTTGTTTCCTCTATGCCCACAAGATCTGATATCAGTAATTTTTTCTTATTTTTGTGAATTACAGCAAGAGCCATCTTCCCATTTTATTTTCATACCAAATTCTACACGATTTCTCAAATTTTAAAACAAGAAAGAATAAATATGATGCAGAAGTTTGCCCTCTGTACCTGCAATATTCAAATACTGTATCTTTAATGCGGATTAAAGTTGACTGCTTTAATTTGCCTGCTTATGCCATCAGGATATGTTCACAGTGTGATGCATTATGGTAGTTTAGATTGCTATTGATCACTTTTCTGTCCCTTAATATACTGGCTACCATTTGTTTTGTGCTTAGACAATTCAGACTGCCAGAAACAAGAAGCTGAAACCTGTATCAATGTTTTTCTTCAGCTGATTAAGAGTTTTCCTGAGGATATTTAATTTCAGTGTATTTTTACATACACATATATATTTTTTTGTGTGTGTTTGTGTGTAAATATACATATGCTTTTTTACCCCCATCACACTATCCCTTGTCCTTGTTGATACTCTGGGAAGAGGAAACACATACACAGGCGTGCTGCAAAAAGCTTCATGCTCACAGTCTTCTCACAGATTTCCCTCATACCTGACTGTGCATAAATTTCAGGTTAATTCCTTCCAGTGTGACCTGAAGAAGACCTCCTTCACCAGTTTTCATATCCTGCACAGGGAACTCACCACCCAACTCAGGGCCTGTGATTGTTAATTAAAAAAAAAAAAAAATATCAAAAGAAAAACAAAGGGGGGTGGAGGGAGAGAGAGAGAGCAGAAAGCAGTCAGCCAAGTCATGCTATGTGGAAGGGAAATATAAAACAATAAAAACATAATTTCCATGTTATGTGCATAACAAGAGGACTCTACCAAGAATAGTAGGCAGCATTTCAGTAGAGTCTACTCACTAATGACAGCCTTCTGAGGACCACTAGACTTTTAAGTACCGTAAAAAATTTCATCCTAGTTACATGAAGGGACATCAATGTCAGCTCAGTCTGTATTTACTGGAGTTCATATTGGGGTTTTGTTTGCTTGTTTTAAATGCCAAGTTTAATTTCTGCATGGTGAGACACTGCAGTTACATAACACCACAGACAGCATAGTCTTAAGTACACAGAAGCGAGTACAAACTAGGCTTGCATTTGATTTTGTATGGCATTGTTTCATGCTTTCAACAATGAAAAAGTCAACGTGGTTACAACAATGACAATTTAACAGAGGACATTAATAGATGACAATCTAGGCACTGTCATCTAGTTTCTTTTACATCATTCAATTCAGCTAGAATATGCTTTCTTATAATGATTTTTTAAAATTATCATTTGTGCAGAACCACTGGACTCTGGAGAATGGCTTTCAAACACATTTTTAATACTACATTATTGCCCAATTCTTAAAATAGATTTCAAAACCACTTTTCCTTCCTCTGTCCTCAGTGAAAGTCCAGTCCTTCCTCCCCCTCCTCAAATTAAATTGGACTAATGGTAGGAGGAAGAAAACAGTGGCTCTGCCAAGCTCCAACAGCTAGCTTAGGGTCAAACACTTAGGATGCTAGGTTTAAACACAAGTAATTTTCTTAGTCATGCTGATGCCAGTTAGGAGTATAAAATGTAGATCCCTTAGACTTGGCATTAAGACACACCTAAAATAAGCTTGTACCTCAAAGCACAGCTCCTAGAGTCCTACAATCCACTTGAAAAAAAAAAGTAGTTGCAACAAAAATGAAACTTGAAAATATGAAAGCACAGTGATGATACCCTGAACCTGCAAACAGACTCCAGCAAGGGAGAAACAACCATCTTAGGAAGGTATAAAATAAGCCACTTTCATGTATGTTACCCAGGTACATATAGCACCTGCTGCTCTCCAGGGACTAAGAAAAATGGAAAATTCCTTCACAAGAACTCAATCTCCCAAAACAGCAAATCCACTTTTCTAAGTTTTTTGACTAAACAGGAAAAGGAAAGGGGTGTTTGCCACGAAAAGTTTCACTAGTATAATGATACTATCCTGACACAGACGATGATGGCCTTAGACAACTAAGAAGAATGTCTATACTGGAGAAGTTATACTGATACAAGGAGATTGGGTTAACTGCACCTTTTGACTTGCATCGATACAAGACTTTCCAATATAGAAAAGGTTTGTGCATTGAAAGTCTGCAGAAAGCTGCAGATTCATTACTGTAGGTTCACTAAGACAAACAAGCATATTTATTGGCTTCCATTCTCAACACAAAGCGGACAACATAGTTCTGTGTCTCCATCAGGAATATAAGGAGTAGCTAGCCAACCATGAAGAGAAAGCAAAGCTAAAGTTTCATAGTATTTTCTTAGTTATTTTACTGGTAGCTAGTCCTCCTCATATGTAACTCTCCCGTATACAGGTGTTTTGGTTTTGTCTGTATTTCGAGTGAGGCATATGGGGGCAAGCTAATGATAACACTAAGTCTCCTACGGATGTACAATGCCACCCTCAGATTTCCAATTAAAAGGAGATTATGTTCAAAGAAGGTATTAATGAAAAAAAAAATATATTGTAGATCGCAGATTAAAGAACAAATGTTCCCAACAAGCAAAATCTTGTACCTGGTTTAATGCTTTGCTGTCTTGCTGCTGCTCGCTCCATACTGTCTTTTACACAGTAGTATAATTCCCGACACTAACATATAAAAGAAGAGTAATACAATATTATTTTTCCAAATGACTAAGGGAAAACAACAGCAAGATTCTAAGATTCTACAAAAAGAATAAGCCCTGTGTGGCACATAATGACAAAAAGCCTATAAAAGTTCAACCACAGCTAATTCCTAGGTAGTATTTATACTTATTTTTCAAGTTGACAGAGAAACTATTTAGTTTTATTTCATAGCACAAGCTAGTGAAGAGTTCACAGGTTGGCACATGCTAATGAGCAATCTAACCAAGTTTACTCCATTTCCTAGTGTAGAAAAAGCCTCAGAACAATATCACAATCCCTCCCTTTCTTCGGGCTTCCAGCAATCAACGTCACTGGTCATGCTCATATGATCTATCTTTTTGTGATTCTTATCAATTTCTTTATGCCATGTTCTTCTATTCATCTTCCCTCAACTCCCGTCTCTAGTATCAAATAATGTTGAGCCATAATCTCAGAGTAAAATTTAAGAAACTTTTCTATCTGAAGCCCAAGATACACTCAATTAGTTTTCCAAGTAACTTCTGTAGCATACTGCTTTTGTCCTCCCTCCCTTTGTATTCACACCTGCATTATTATGAACTGGTCTATGTAAAATGAATTTTTGGAAGCAGAAATCTCATCCCTTTATATATCTCAAAGATAATAACCTTTCAATATATTACTTGCATTTACAAATCTTTACATTTGCTTTGCTGGTCATTGTGTAGGAGTTACCAGAGTTTTCCTAGTAGGTTTAAGCTATTTCTTTACATATGCAATTAATCATAAGGAGAAGAAAAGGGCTTTCATATTAGTGGAGAATATGGTATATATGAAATAAAAATCAAACATGAGTCAACGGAGGAAAGTTTTTATCTATTTTTTCAGTTTGGGTATGCCGTTAAAAATGACACAATGAACTCAATTACTGAGACACAGTTTTATTTAGGTTTTTCCCCATGAACCTACCACAGTATTTTTACTACCTTTACAAGTCTGCAAGATAATGCAATATTCAGTAATACTGATGCTTTCCTTCTGCTAACCAAAAAAACAGGTAAAAGCTGCACGTGTAATTTCTTAATTACATCCTGCTGTGCACTATTGTCTTCAGGTAAATCACAAGGCATAATGCCAGCCTCAGATGTCGGTGCTGTTAAACAGCCATTGCCATTCAGTAACTCAGCCCTGGACAGAGAATGCTCTTTTTTGATTAAACATGGCATATGACACACCAAGGATTTGTTTGTTCTATGCAGTTTTCCCTCAGTATTGTGTGCATTAAACAAGATGTGTACCTTCTTTGTGTAGAACTTGTTCAGTTGTGTCTCCTGACCATTCCTCCGCCAGAGGCACAGCACTTTTGTTTTGGGACAGTAAGTCATGTTGATGAGTTTCTCATACCACCAACGTTCATACACAGTTCCAATGTTGCTTCTCAGCACAATGCAATCATCACATACCTGGGAACATAAAATATTACATAAGATTTCTAATATTGCTTATTGAATGATACTAGTTGCATTAATATTACTTTTGCCTCTACCTCCATGAAAAATATGTCTCCTGTTGTGTCTGTCCCAGCATGTACTACAAAAGTCTGCTTCTTGATGTGGCTGCTGCTGCTAGTTCCCGTCCATTCTAGAGAAAATAAAAAAAGCAATCATGCAGGAATTTTGAAACCAATTTCTCCTGATCTATTGAAAAAAAGTCCCTCGGGTAACACTAGAAGCATTTCAACACATGAAAGAGAAAAAAAAAAAAAGACGTATCCACCTGATTGGAGGCAATTTTGGACAAAGTCTTAAGCAAGATGCTCTAAAGTTTAGTTTCAACAAGTGTGACTATGAGAGTTATCACAGCATACAACAACATTCATGCTGGTACCATACTCAGTATGGAATAGTGAGGTCATACTCAGCATGGGATAGTGAGGTGTCTGGGTTCCAGTAACATTGCAGTAAACTGCTCTGCTTTTTCCCAATTAATTGTAAGATAATTTTGTCTCCTTTCTGTGCATAAAACTAAGTTCCAAATGTAAAAATGCTTTGAAAAATTAGCTTTCAAAGGGCCTAACTTGCATCCACCCTGGAGACGGTTGTGTTAAAAGCTTGGCTAGTTTTATTAACTTCTTAGCCTATTTTCTTAATGAGCATTACAGGACAAGGTTTCTGCATGGCATCTGATAGTGGAAACAACTTTGTACAGAAACCGATTGCTACAAGTCTTATAATGACCTAGAAACCGATGGAAAACTAAACACTTATTCCAGCCACAGTAAGAATAAAGATTCCCACCCACAAAAGTGATATTAAGAATACACTAGGATTGCATAGAACTGTGGTACTGAAGTGTCATGTTTATACATATCTGTATTGCAGTTCTAACTGATAACTACATAACATTATAATATTATAAACAGGGTCATACAACCACAGTCTTTATTCTATACATGTGAAGGCAGTGTTTAATCATTCAATTTACTTATTTTTAATATTTTTAAATTAGTGTTGCAGAGAATTTATAGAAGAATTTTCAGATAATGTTTTTCCTCCACTGTAGCTCCCACGGGTACATCACTCACCACTGTTTTACTTACCAGATTGGCAAGTTTGTCGAGAATATCGTTTATTTGCTGGCTGTGCACCAGTCCAATATGCGATTTTCCCATTAGACGACGCACCTTTTTCCTAATATCATTCTTGTTCACCTAGAAGGCAGATATAAAGACGGTAACACAGTCTTCTCTATTCACAGGCAGCCACTCCAATCTCCCCAAATCAACGTATCTTGATTTCCGTTGCTAAGACAGCAAAACAACTGATCTCCAGCTCAGTCATGCTAGGGCCTTTTTAGCCCAGCAGTACAACCAGTAATTGCACATACACCACTTTTCCCAGCTACTGGGCAAGTGATATTGTGCACAACAGATTTCCTGCCTGCTCTTGCACAACAGAGCTGCAATTCCACTACCCTCCACTTCCAACTACTGACATCAAAAGCCTCAGTTCTCCATGTTGCCCCTTATGTGGTGGGTCTCATCTGCTGGGCTAGCTTTTCCACCTCTTCCTCTGCAAAGAGTTGGTTTAGTCAACTGTGGAGCCCGTAACACAAGAAATATTGACACAAAGGCCTGATATCTTTCCAAATTCTCACTCTTTCATGATTTGTTTCCTGGTCACTAGGCCAGGGCTCTAACAAACATTTCCAGATAGTGCTCAAACAGCAGCAGGTTCCTCCTGAAGACGAACTACATACGGGGAAGCACTGAAGCAGAACGTTTCTGCCCCAGGTGCCATTTCAAAAGGCTATTACGAATGCCAGACATTGATACTAAAGACAGTAGATTCATGCTTGAGCGCTGACTTCAAGCTAGATCAGACATTCTTTTTAATCATATTTTCATTATGACCTTAGTGCTATGGAGTGTACAAAACAAACCCAACCTGCTTCCTTCCTTTGGCAAGAATTCTTTGCACTTGAAAGAAAGCATTGTATTTTTCAAGAATTTTTTAGGTAAAAACTTCCAGGCTCTGCTATCCCCAAAAAAGAAAATAAACTAAAATACCAAGGTGTTGGGTTTGGAGGATTATGCTTCCCTTGACAGCTCAGAAGAATTCCCCTCTTTAGTAAGAGAAGGCCTTCTAACTTTGCAGTCTCTACTAGAAGCTGCCCTAAGATAAGATACCTTGATCCAGTCTTTAGTCTCTTAAAGCCTTCACTCTGTTTGAAAAAAACCCTATATACAAATAATATATATCAAATTCTAGATCCACCACTTTTTATCCCAAAACTGATAATCAGGGGAAAAAAAAGTAACCACAACAATAACAAATAAAACAAACAACACCACACAACTCTTCTTTTGCCCAGTTCTTTATCCCATCCTCATTCTTGAACACCTCTGAAGATGCACCAGAAGAAACAGTATTTTTATCACAACTCTCAGATCCCCTGTATTCCCTTTTCATCTATAACCCATAGGCCCAGGGTGATATAATTTTCAAAGGTATAATATCCATAAGAGCACAGGTTATTATTACTTTAAGTATTGCAGCAATGCATGCCCTAATGGCCAAATCCCACAGTAATCTTCTGAAATAAACTCATTCCAAATATATTCAAATCCTATCTTAAAACTTAGCTTCACATTCCATTTATGTCAGGAAAAAACAATACCTTCTTTCTCTCTCACCATGGTATCAGACGTTCTTTGTCTATGGAATGATGTCTCACCTCCTCATTTGAACAGTGAAAGTTATCAAACTGTCACCTGTGTACAGCTGTTCTTACTGTCAAGCTGTTGCACTGGACAGCACAGTGCATCCAATCTGTTACAGGTAAAAAAATGCACCTAAGCTGATTCTAAATACAACAAAAATTTTAGAAGACTGATTTTCCAGTGACTTTGAGGGAGGATTTGGACTATCTCAGAAATTATTCAGACTAAAAAAAAAGATATTGCTAGTAGCCACCTACAGCATTAAAGTGCATATAGACAGCCCACTGAACAAGAAAAAAAGGGTTGCTTACTACCAGCGGCAAATTTCTTGTTGAGCTACTGATACGCATATTTACAATCTGCCCACGTTTGGAATTTGCAGCTGTGAGGAAATCAGATTAGAAGATGCTCTCTACTTAATTTAGAACCCATACTCTTAAAATAAGACTGTCCTCTAAAGTTACTAATAGAAATAATACATCTCTCTTTTTGAATGGCAATATATATGCATACACATGGCATAGAACTGCATAAACTCAGACAACATATCTCAAAGAATCTCCAGGTACTGTAGCAATTTTTTCATTAAGAGTAGAAAGTATTCTATAACATTCTTTTATACTTCACTGTTCTGAGCTCAGTGAACAGGGACGTATGGTTTCAAGACAACACCAACAAAATACACTGCTTAAATCTGAGCAGTGATCTATTCAAACGAAAAAGAAAAAATGTCACCTTTATCATAAGCATATAGGCAATCATATTATGCAGCAGTGTAGCCAACAAACGGTCCTCATCATCCTCCAAACGCTTTCGGTCATGCTCTCCCAGGGAAAGATACCTGCAAGAAGAGCTAGATCTGAAGCAGACTCACGGACATTCTTCATCCAAATCACTGAAGCACTGGCAGAAGACAGATCACTCTTTGTAAAGTGTATGGCAAATAAAACCTCCAAAACCACTAAGCCAAATGGGCATTTTCCAGTAAAACACTGTGATCACTAATTAAACATTTCCATCAATTATTAACTAGTTGAAGTAAATAACATCTGCTCAGTGGGAAAGTTCTCAGTGGTCCACTGGGCTTATCCATTTCCTCTTTTCTGCAGGTGCAGATCCATAACAATTACAACTGCCAGAAGAGGAACATATAACTCACCCGCCTTTAGAGCTTAAATGTAGCTGCAAGGCAGAAGTAAAGTGATGAAGGAAGTGCAGAGGCACTCTCTTTTTCCAGTAAGGTAGGTAGTTTGTGGAAAAAGAAACAGTTTTCAAACTAGCACCCCACAAACCAGTTCTTATTTTGGCTATCAGATCCCATGTTACATGATAGCATGGGTGTAGGTAGTACAGCTGCAGGTGGCAGACAGAGCAGAGAATGATCAGATATTAACAGAACTAAGGGGGGAAAAAAAAAAAAGCAAGGAGGTAGAGAAGATTGACATCTTAGAAGTAGTCTAGCTTTAAGCAAACAGGCAGATACTTCCAGAGAGTTGTTCCCTCGTGGCTTTTTTGTTTGTTTAACTACAAACTGTAAAGTAGAAACACCTATAACTGGCTTTGCATTTTGAGAAGACTCAAAATGCAGTTTCTGAAGACATTTAATTCTTTCACTTTATGTCAACGCACTGATATTTTCCTTTATTCCAGAATATAGTGATTTTGCCACAGAAATCCCTTGCTTTATTACTGATCTAGTCTATTCCATCTATTCATACTGTGATTATGTTTACATTACCCATTTCTCTGGAAATATCCCCTCTCCACTAGAGTTTAAAAAAAGTACATCACAACTGAAGATAGTATTTCAGTATCAGGAGATACTGGCCAGCATAGAGACAAGAGGCTCACTTTGGAACAGTCAGGTATAGTAACAAAGTTTACAAGGTGACAATAGCAGAATGAAAATAATTTTTTTTTACTATTTCAGCCCCAGGTGAAACAATGAGGAGGAAAGTGGTCTACTAAAGAACTTTACCTGTCAATCATCTCCTGAGGTCCCTGGTCCATCCCCATTCCTTCTCTCTCTAACATCACAGCATCCAAAAAAGCATCTTCCCAGAACTGCATCTGGTCCCACAAAGTTGAACGCTCTTTGCCTATTCAGTGTATACAAAAATTGAGCATTTATTCCATTTACTCCAGTCAAACACTTCAAGATTAATTCCTGTTAATTCCCACTCCTTGAAAATACCATAAGCCAACACACAATTAAACCATATTAAAAAAAAAAAAAGGTTACTTTTAAACAACAAGCAATATCACAACTGAAGAAAAGTGTAAAAGAAAAGACAAGCTGTATCTCTCATTCTAATTCATGGCAAAATCTTTTCAAACACTTACACAAAAGTACCTCTCATGTCTACTCTTTAAGTGAAGAGTAAATCTTCTTCCATATACTGTTAACACTGCCCAAAAGAGACAGAAATCTCTCTCACACACACAGATCATGGCAAACACACAGAGAGGAAAGATAAGATTATTACTCATAGAGAAGGTTTCCATTGCAGCATCCTCTAACTGGTCCCAGACAGATCCTTTATCCCTACCTGCACCATTCCAAGCAGGTAGGAACGATAAATGCAAAGGATGAAAAACACAGGAAAAGAGAGCTCTTGATTAACAGCAAGTCCAGATGAAATACACATCAAAAACCCAAATACACTCCTAATTCAAGGATACACTTGAAGGCCATTAGTATTCTGAGTTTAGTAGCCCTCTGTTCAATTACTTCAGCTGAAGGATCTTTTTTCAAGATCAGCAATACATTTTAGCCTTCCATACATAGCTAAGTAAGTTCCTTCTCCTCTTCTTCCAACAGTTTGAAGAATTCATATTCAAGAACAGCAAGAGACTTGGACAAACTACATTTTATGCAAACTACACCACTCACATCCATCTCCTCATACTCTTATTCAATCTCCCCAGCAAATCTTTGGCTTTATTCTGAATGGTCTGACACACCCCCCATTCTACCAGTATGGACAACAGTAAATGGTTAAAAACAGTCCCTGGGAATGTAAAGATACCAGTCTTGCCCCAGACATGACTCCACCTGAACTTCAGCCTAAAAGATCCCCGCCCCACAAAAAAATTAGTTTACCCAAAAGTCCTTCATAGAGATAGACACGTTGGTTCCCATCCTCTGGAGCTCTCCCTGGAGTACTGCCTTTACTGTCCTTCACACTCTGCTTCAGGTTGTGAGACTTCGCCTGAAAATAATACAAGAGGTGTCAGAGAATTTAACTCTGTTCCCTGCAGGGCTGTTTCTTGCAGTCCACTTAACAGATGCAGTTTGCAAGCTATACTTCATAGACACTTCTCCCACAAATGTTCACAAAACAAATAAATTACTCTGTTTGAAGAGCAAGGTAATACACTTAAAAGTCCAGAGTCAGACAAGGGAAAAAGAGAGACAGATAGAGAAATTGAAACACAGAAGATGCAAAATGCTTCCCCGAAGGAAAAACAAAAATGCAAATCCCAGACTAAAGGAAAAAACAGTTAAACCTCTTCTGTCACCCCCCATATTTTATGCTTGTGCAGTAAGTTTGCCCAAATTCCGATAGTAAATCTTTCCCTGTTTAGGAAACAGCTGAGTATCACTGTCATTGTACAGGTTGCAGGGAATGGAGAAAGAAATACACAGCCTTTGCAGGACTGCACAGAAAATCAATATTCACAAGCAGAATAAGATTACCCGAGCTCTATCTCACATTCAGACTTTATACAGTTTTCTTTCATTTACCATTCATAAAGGTAGGACGTTAAGCAAATGATTACGTATCATCTGGTCTGAAGAACTGTGTGCTGGGACTATCAGCCAGCAGGAACTGTGACAAAGCTGGCCCCTCTTATTTCTCTACCACCAGGTAAACTATGGTGCGATATGTGATGTTCATCACACATCACGTACACCTATCATCTTCATTCTAAATCTTTTGCAAGGGTTCTTAAAATTCCATTTAGTTTCATTAATCAAGCAGAAACAATGCAGAAAACTGTTCAAAAAAGAAGTTTAACTCTTTAGTAACTGAGAAGACACCCTCTTGCAGCTAAATAAGCAGACATGGTTACATCATTTTCATGCTTTTAGAAGAAACGCAATGAAGCACAGTGATTTTGTTTGCTGCTTAAAATTAGAAGCCCTGTAAAGACTTTTATAATCTTATCAGATTATAAAATAATGACCACGGTGAGACTAATCCTAAGGCACTGAGAGTTCTTTTCATATTTGGCTGACAGCTACTCCTAAGAAACAGGGGAATCTGTTCCTCTTATTTAGATAAGGTCGAACAATGCCCACCAATGTTTTGCCTCTGAAGGGCAATTAAATGTCCATTTGGTTGAGAGAAATATTGAATGAGGGGAACTGTGTATTGCACAGGAAATGAGGAAAGGTACGTGGATCTGTACAAAAATCACATCTTTAATATTTTAATACTGCAAGTCATTGCTGATTAACAAAATCGGAGATCCTCTTCCACACATAAACACATTGAAATGATTACTGTAAAAGATTTAATTAAAAAAAAAAAGAAAAAGAAAAAAGGAAAGTCTGCAATGCCCTTACAAAGATAGCACTAGTAGCAGAGTTTGTCTCAATTTCACTGTCTGACACAGTTCCTCTGGATCCTGTCAAATTGCCACCATTTTCCACGCTCGGGCCATCACCAGCATTGCTACTCAAGTCACTGTCTGCTCCTAATGTCTCTCCAGAACTGTTACTAACCTGTGGAGAAAAAGAAAGCAGTTACTTTCAAAAGACAAAGACACTGTGGAGAGAAAAGTTGTAGAATGTTTCTTTTTAAGGCACAGAATAAGAAGTCGTACAACTGAAGGCCACATTTGCCTTTTCTCCTTCAGTAACATTATCTTTTCATCAAATCCTACTCTGCAGAAAAAGATGAAGAGAGGCTCGAAAACCCCTTCAGAAAAATCACAGAACTATTTAGGTTGGAAGGGATCTGTTAAGATCATCCATAGATGAGCCCCCCTGCTCAAGCCGGGTCAGATGGAGTAAGTTGCTGAGGACCACGTCCAGTCAGGCTTTAAAAATTTCCACAAATGGAGAATCCACAACCTCTCTGGGCAAACTGCTCCAGTGTTTGATCACAGTCAAATTAAAGAATTGTTTTCTTGTGTTCACATGGAATTTCCTGTGCTTTGATTTTTGTGTTGACTGCCTCTTGTCCTGCCAGTGGATACTACTGAGAAGAGTCTGGCTCCCTTACCTTCATTCCCTCCCATCAGGTTTTTATACCCATTGATAAGATCCCCCTGAGCTTTGTCTTCTCCAGGCTGAAGAGTCCCAGCCTGCTCCATCTCTCCTCTCACGAAAGATGCTCCAATCCCTTAATCGTCTTTGTGGCCCTGAGCTGGACTCACTCCAGTAAGTCCTTATCTTTCTTGTACTGGGGAGCCCAAAACTGGACATAATACTCCAGGTGCAGCCTCACCAGGGCTGAGTACAGTGGAAGGATTACCTCCCTTGACCTGCTGACAATGCTCGTCTTAATACAGCCCAGAATACCATTGGCATTTTCTGCCACAAGGGTGCATTGCTGCCTCACAGTCAGCTTGTTGGGATCCTAAGGTTCTTCCCACCAAAGCTGCTTTCCAGCCCGTCAGACCCCAGTGTGTACTGGTGCCTGGGGTTATTCCTCTCTAGATGCAGGACTTGGCATTTTCCCCTTGTTGAACTTCATAGATTCCTCTCTGCCCAGTTCTCCAGCCTGTTGAGGCCCCTCTGAATGGTGGCACAGCCATCTGGTGAATTGGTCATTCCTCCCAGTTTTGTATCATGTGTGAACTTGCTCTGTACTGTCATCCAGGTCATCACTAAAGATGCTGAACAGTACTGGCCCCAGTACTGACCCCAGGACTACACCACTAGTGACCTGCCTCCAGCTGGACTTTGTGCCACTGATCACAACCCTCTGAGCCCAGTCATTCAGCCAGTTTTCAGTCTACCCCACTGTCCACTTACCTAACCCATGCTCTGTCAGCTTGTCTATGTTACAGGAGACAGTGTCAAAAGCTTTACAGAAGTAGAAGTAAACAACATCTGCTGCTCTCCTCTCATCCACCAAGCTAGTCATCTCATTGTAGAATGCTATCAGGTAGGTTAAGCATGGCTACCCCTTTGTAAATCCATGATGACTAGTCCCATTCACCCTCTTGTCCTTCATGTGGTTGGAAACGTTTTCTGGAAGATTTTCTCCATCACCTTTCCCAAGGACTGAGGTGACGCTGGCCAGCCTGTAGCTCCCCAGATCTTCCTTCTTGCCCTTCTTGAAGACAAGAGTGGTATTTGCTGTCTTCCAGTCTTCAGGAACATCTCCTAATCACTAGGACTGTTCAGAGACAATCAAGAGCAGCCTCACAATGACATCAGCCAGCTCCCTCAGAGCTGGTGGTTGCAATCCCTCAGGAACCATGGATTAGCGTATATCCAGTTTGCTGAAGCGCTCCCTAGCCTAGCCATCCTCCACCAAGGGTAAGTCTTTCTTGTTCCACACTTTTCTCTGGTCTCAGGGGCCTGGGATTCCTGAAGGCCAGTTCTACTGGTAAAGACTGGAGCAAAGAACGCCCCAAGTACCTCAGTCTTTTCCATCTGTCACCAGTTCCCCTGCCCCATTTAGCAGCAGGCCCACGTTTTCCCTAGTCCTTTCTCTTGCTGCTTATGTACTTCTAGAATCTTTTCCTGTTTCCATTTACATTCCTTGCCAGATTCAACTCCGGGTCCATATTGGCTTTTCTAACACTACGCCTGCAAGATGAGACAGCAAACGTATACTCCTCCTGGGTCACCCGTCCCTGCTTCCACCTCTTGTATACTTCCTTTTTATGTCTGTGTACAGTTAAGAGCTCTTTGCTCATCCACGCAGGCCTCCTGTTGCCCTTGCTTGGTTTCCTACTTGTTGGGGTGGACCTTTCTTGAGCTCAGAGGAGGGCATACTTGAATACCAACCAGCTCTTCTAGACCCCTCTTCTATATGGGGCAGTATCCCATAGAATATAATTTCTGGGTCCATTAGAGAAAGACAATCAGAGTATTCTTGTTACAGGCTGGAAAAAGCCAGGTATTCGCAGGTATGCAGCAGTTTAGAGAGAAAAAAAACCAATAACAACAACAAAAAGAAAAGTTCCTTGGGTATTGTCCCTGGAATATGCCATAACAGATAAAATGTGGTAGGGAGAAGGCTCATCCTTTTTAACTGAATGCCTTCCTGCTACCTTTTCCCCCCAGGCCCCATAGTTGATCGGAAAGCAAGTAGATATATTTTGATATGATTCAAGTGCTTTAAGGTAATACATTAGAAAGTTTGTTCTTGTTTTTAATGCATCAAACGATCTGCTTTTTGTGCTCTCAGGTTACATTTTTAAACTTCTATTCCTTATAAGTGGCAATTAAGGCATATTTATAAGAGTATTGCAATCCAGCAGTTCCGTAAATACAAGAATATGTAGAAATACATTAGAGCAACGAGCACCATATATGAAAGATGCAATCTGCTAATAAAGCACTATGTATGTTCTGTCAGACACACGTTTGCCACCCACTCAGAGGCTCTGGAGAGAGAACTCACAGACATACATTATGCATGCGTGACAGCATGCAGCCATACCACACAAAATGTAGGCACGAAATGCCCTCCCCCACTTTAGCAAGAAGTGAATGACATCCAGACTTCACTTTGAGCATATCCTACCACTGTGCTAACTTCAGAATCCTGGCTTGTACTTCGGACCATAACTGCTGGTCCTCCGCTGGGAATAGAGTCGAAATCACTCTTCTGCAATCAAAACGTATAAAGGACAGGGAGAAAAGTCACATTAGTTTTGATCATAAAGGAGAGAACATCCTTTCCCATTCCTTTGGGGTCTTGAATCGCACACCATATGTTTCCTTGGTTTATTTAGCCAGCCAAATAGAAACTACTGCCTGTGTATCAAAAAGATCACAGGGTCATACAATTAAGGAGTTTCCAAAGATCAGTCCCCTGCAGGAAGGAGGGAAGAAATTTTACTGAATGAGCCTTTCAAGAATGCTCAAACCCTAGAATTCTTCCCACAATTAAGCAGTGAATCCTCTCTTTTACCACATAAATAAAGCAAGCATAGGGGCCACTGACCTGAGAACCTGAGGCCAAACTGAGGCCACTGTCTGCGCTGATTTGGGATTTTTTCTCATCTGTTTCTCCCAAATCAAAGTGTTTCACACCTTCTGGCCCTGAACAAAGGAAAAAGTAAATCATTACTGTACCAAGAAAAGACAGTATGGCAGAAAGCAGATGACAGACTGAAAGCAGGAACAGTACCAAGAAAAGAAATTTGCTTTCTCATTCCTTTGATTTTTTTTTTTTTTTTTTTATTCCTTGGTACTGTAAACAACAAGGCCAGCAGGATATATCTGCCATTCTTATAACGTTATTTTGATTTTCAAATACTCCAAAGGCATAGTCCAGGAGTGACTACCACTAAACAGTACCTTTGTTAGCCATTCAAGAGAGAAAAAGAGGACAGACACAAGGTCATGTAGCTTCCAATTACAATAACACATGCAGAGCGGTTGCCATTCAACTCTAGGAAGCCACTTCCTTTTTCTTGGTAAAATAAAGGATACCTATTTACTTGAAGTGAGAATCCTTTTTTGAACACCTAATTTGCTCAAAGTCTTGGACTGAATTTGTTAAGTTGCCTGCAGCAACTACCTAGGCAAAAATCAGGCAACACATGACAAGAGCATAAACAGTGACAATTGGTGTTAGACCAGTAAGAATTTCAAGGAAGAAGCTTGTATGATGCTGTACTTCACAATGCTCCCCAATTACATTAACAAATGGCTCTCCAGAGTTGGCAATCACACAGGTCAGTAGTGACAGAGGGCATCAGCAAGCCTTAAGTCATGCATTCATTAACCTGCCGATCCAAAAACAAAAAAGGGGAAAAAAAGGATAAAGAACTTTCTGTTCAATTTAACATGCAGTTCTAGAATCATATCATCTATTGTCCTCTGATGGGATGGCAGAAGGAAAAGAGAATGATGGAGAGGCAGAGCCTGAAAAGAAATTTGGGTAAACACTGAACGAGGTAAATAACGAGGCAAGAAAAGAACGTGTTATAGACTGTACACCGAACGTCACTACTCTCAGAAAGGGGAAGAGACTGAATGCAAAACTTCTGCCATATCCATATCTGCCAACTATTCAGTAACAGGAAGACATGATCAGCAGCTGGAATATTTGTATTATATACCCATGACTATATCCAGTACCTCTAAGCAAACAATGCCACTGTCTCTTATAACCACTGATCACAACCACCTGGGAATTATGAACATGTTTGTATTATATGTAGTATTAGAGAGGGTAAGACAGCGAAAAGGAAAGAAAAAGGGAAGGGAGGAGAGAGAGAGAAGGATAATATACAAAGATTTGTGGGAGTGAGTTTGAGATGGTATGTAAACTCATGAATAGCAAAGCCATAAGCGGGCTGTGCAGACCATACTAGCTTACTATTCAACCACCAATTCGCCATGTGAGGTGTTTTACAGAAAGCATTCTTCATTTGTTATAGTATTCTGCCTCTAAATCCATATGCCTTAGTTACTGTAAATCAAATCATTGAGGATTCTAACAAAGAGAAAGTATAAACAAAATTTACAAAAGAGAAAAATAACTAAAAATATCCTTTCCAAGAATTTGGCATCTTAATTTCCACTGTAATATACACTGCTCACTTCTAGACGTCTACTTCTACTCATTCAAATGGCCAGCGTTTCTAGTTCTGAGTAACGATGCAG
>NW_009269999.1:5331143-5375784 GCF_000687185.1 Egretta garzetta
AGCTCCCTGTCCCAATACACAATTTAGATATATTCCTGGCAATGTAACATTTAAGGTGAGTGAAACTGACTGAAGCAGTTCAGGTATTTTGACAGCTGTGGGCAATACTGGTGACTGAGTTTAAGGAGCACAATAACCACAATTACATTATTGCCCCTACCAATTTCCAGGCACTTACAAACTTCCCCTTCCCTTCTTTATGGAGTTGTATATCTAACACACATAAGCCACTAAAACCTCAATTTATCCCTCCCAGTGTAGGCACCTACCTAAAAGGCCCAGTTTGAGAGAGCAGGCGTGTGCACGTGCTGTGTGTCTGTCTCACACACGCTCCTACCTCAGCAGAAAGCAATTCAGGTCTTAAATGGAGTAAGCTGTACTGCAGAGGTGCCTCATTTGCGCCATTCTCTCCGAACTAACTCCAGCTGCTCGCTTGTACCTAAGTGAAGTATTTAACTGAGGAGCCTAAAACTAACGGAGCAAATCTAGGCCTAGTCAGAATGTCAAGAATTTTCATCCGTTCGTGTCAGCTATTAATCCTCCCCAACCTTCAGTCTGTAAAAGGGGCATCAGCTCTGCAAAACAGAAACTACACTTAGGGTTAGGAAACACCTACTACATCATGGTTGTTATAAACTAGCTCTTGTCTTTATCTCATATGTCCCTATTTACAACAGTGATAACCAAAAGAGCAAAACCTTGCACTACACCTGCAGATAATATATATTCAATATTTTATTCAATATCATATTTCAAATTACATTAAGACTGTGTAGATTTAGACTCTGCAAACAGCCTCAGACTATTTCACTCCTCCTTTAACATGGGATATAAAAAACAAAATCAGGTTGATTCTTTATTATGAGGCTATTCTGTAACAGCCATCACTAAATACAATTCTTCACATACACCTTCTCTCTCCCCCTCGAAAGTATTTCCCGTTGCAGACTGACTGTGGTCATAAACTGCTCATGGTTGATGTCAGGTAACAAAATTTGCCATCCTACAGCTTGAAAGAACAGAGAATTCTTCATTCCAGTAACATTCAATCAATCAACCAATATATTCATGTCAAAGACTTGTTAGGCAAAGCTGGTCTTTAACTTCTAAGAAAGGAGATGGAATATCTTAAAATCCTTCCATATATAACTGATCTGGTGAGGATGCAGAATATCTGCTTCCCCTTCTTTGAAGGCGGCAACATTCAGGGGAGGAAAAAAAGAAAGAAAAAAAAAAAAAGAAGAGACATTTGAACACAATTTCCCCAAGGCAAACTGATCTGTTTGGTCTCCTCTATAACGCCAGCTTTCTTGGTAGACCTTTGTTCTTGTGGGCATAAAAACCATGTGCCATAGATGCAAGCTCACCCTGCACCTGGGGAGTTGGCAGTTATGGGGAGGCTGGAGGAGTCAGTTTTCTATGCTTTTTAATTTCCTTACTCGTTTTTTCCAAAGATTTTTGCTTTTTCACTTCCTGGTGCTTGTTCCACAATTCTACCCAAGATGCATTGAAAGCAGGAGAGAAAGAGAAAGAGTCAGCGGCTGGTCAGACAGGTGAAAATGGGGAAAAAAAAATTTGAAACAAAACCCCCACCCCTTCATCTCAAAAAAAAAAGAAAAAAAAAAAAAAAAAAAAGAAGAGCAGAAATTTACTGATTAACACCATTTTAGAAGAAATCAATGTTAGGAATCGAACACTGCATCATCTCTCATTTACAGAATTCAAATGTTAGAGATGACTTCATACAGTGAACCAACTAAGGAAAAACAGCTATTATGAACACATATAATACAATTAATCACCTTTCCTGAGAAAGGCCTTTAAGATAGTCAGGTATTTATTCTTCCAAAAGGTAGGCATCACAGGAGCTCTAATTAACAGAAACATTTTAATGTCTCTAGTTTATATCATTGAAAGGAAAAGGCACAAAAACAGCAGCAGCAATTCCAAGAAAATTAGAATTGTAGGTTAACACAATACCTAACCAATATTATATCTTTAAAATTATCACAATGTTTACAAGTATAACAAGTTATTTTTGACCTGACAGCATTCTCAGTAAATGCTTGGCTCTGCCTATCAACCGGTCCTACATGCAAAAAGCTGAACTTCTCTGCATCCACTTGTTCCTCTCTGGGTATAAAGAATGGAAAAATAGAAGAAGAAAAATGAGCAAGATATCAGTCATGCTTAATGCCAACTTCCTAAATTCAAATAAGGTCACAGCACTCCAAGTCAAGGAATTCCATAAGAGAACACAATGCAAAGAAAAGGAAAAAAGTCTGAAGTCTTGCACACACTCTTTTCATTTGAAGCTTAGTTCTGAGACAAAATAGCGATCAGGCACTTGCACTTTTCTACCACTCACATTCCTCAACCCTCTGAAATGCAGTCATCTTTTCTGCTCAGAAACATCGGATCATTCCAGGTGCTGGCATGACGGCCAAAGGAAACATTTCAAGCTGACACGCTGAACTGAATCGGAATGCTGGACACTGTCCTCTCTCACTGGCACAGCTAAAGCTAGGAACGCTACAGAGGAAGATACTCTTAGAAAAGCAGCAAAGGCAAAGGGGAGGAAAAAGAAGTACAATGTTCTACTGCTCTTCAAGGAAACTTGCTGAGCAACTAAAAGGCCATGAAGTGTGTCAGAAACACATCCCACCCTCAAAATGGCAGAAATTAGGACAAGACAGGCTCTAAAAAAGTTCTATTTAGCAAAATTTCTACTGAAAAAAAATAAAACAAAGGATAGTGTTACGATTGTGGAGGAAGGCTCCAAAGAATTACCATTAAACATATCAGGAGCGAGGCGAATGTAGCAAGGGAGAAAAAGCTAGAAAAGACAGCTGCTAGCAAACTGATTTCTAGATCTGCTTCATGATTGATGGATGTTCCTTCAACTTTCATAAGTACACAGAAGGAGAGGATAAAACTGCTTATGGATCCAAACAGCATCCTATAGGCTTATCTGAGCACACCCTGACACAGGTAACAATCTCTTTAAGATGTACTGAATTTGTTTAAGGGCTTTGAAAACATCTGGTCTCAAGTGCTCAGTCTATATGGCTTTACTTTAAAAACCACCAGGCTGAAAGCTACAATACTTGTCGTTAAATTACTTTTAGCTGACTTGTCTGTTAATTCAGAATAGAGTATATCCTAGCACATTAAAACCAGCCTGGATATTACTCTCAACTACTTCGTCAAAGAAAAGGAAAACCTTAAAGAAACTCAAGGGTCATAAAATACTATGCCTAGGACTTTGTTACATGAGCCAGAACTAAATGGGACAGCAGGTCCAAGAAGGATCTGATGCAGACAAAGTAGGTAGCACAACTCTCTTCTGCTTCAAAAGAACTGTCAAAATAAAGTGATCTGCCAGCATTAAACAATTACTTAAAAAGTAGTAATGGAACCTTCAGTAAGTACTGACATTTTCATTAGGAGTTACTGCAAGTATACAATAAAACCAAACTAACCACTAACGTAAAGCAGAAAACTATTAATTGTCAATACCAAATGTCCTACAAAAAGGCCAGTCCTACATGTGATGACCATGGACCCTGGAAGACAAAAACCCCAGAAGTAAGCAAATAATTGGTGATCTTTTAGGAAACAAAGTATCAGAAGCATCATCTTCACAGTGAATTTCCTAGCTAAGCAATTAGGTATTAAAACACAGCAAAGATCAATCCTCAACAGCCAAAAATTGATCAGCTCTTCACCTCAGAAATAAGAATTTTGAATACCAACAGTTTTCAAGTATGTAGGATGCTCCCTTTGTAAGGAGCAAGGTACAGAGGTACACAAGAAACCATAATCTTTCTGAAGAGTGAACAAGAAAAGGGGGTCAAGCACTAAGACATCCACCCTGAAGTCTGGAAAACTCTGCAAACCTTCTGGATGTTCTTCCTGTAGTACAAGAAAACTGCACACATTCAGCTACCATACCTCTAGATCTCAGAGATGCATTTTAATTGCCACACTAACATTCACTTCATTTATGGTATTGCAAACAGTGCCATACATGATTTTACTCCATCATGCTGATGACTTTTCATTCCAGTATTTTCTCTTGTAACTAGATCAAAAGCACCTTCCAAACTTTGCAGAATCAAGGAATTGCTGATGTTCAATGGAACCTCTGGAGATCACCTAGTCAAATCTCCCTGCTCAAAGCAGGGTCAACTAGAGCAGCCTGCTCCAGTCAGGCATCCCCTATCTCCACAGATGGAGAATCCACAACCTTTCCAAGCAACCTGTTCCAGTGTTGAGTCATCTTCACATAAAAACTTTTTTTTCTCATGTTTAAATGGAATTACTTACAAATACTTTGTTATTTCAGCAACACGTAAATGTTTACCAAATGCTTCTTCCCCAAAGAAGTTAAGTTTGAATGAGAAAGTCTGCATTTCACTACAGAAGGAATTTCAGCCTAGCCATGACTAACTCTGGCCCTGTATAGCCAAAGTATTGTCTTTATTGAAGCTTCCATAACAGAACATAAAGGAAGTATAACAGCCAAACAGCTTTAAATCACCTTCCTGCAACACAAGAGAAATTCCTTTTACTTCTAGATCTCAACAGTCTGACGAACATGGACACTACATTGGTTTTACAGCAATTTCTTATTAAAGATTGACTTGCATACTAGTTTATGGTTCTTGGTGACAGACAAAACCAGTCAGTAAAAAAAGGCTTCAGAAAAAAAAAAAAACATTAAAGTCTTTCAAACTTTGATCAGTTTTGGTGAAACCATATCTGTCTTGTAACTTAGTTCTGTAGAAGACAAGTAGAAATCATTAGAGCATCAGAACCATCAATAACAATTTACCTGTTGCCTGTCTTGACCATTGTGTATTGTTTAAGGCTAATATTCTGGAAACAAGTAGTTAACATAACATATTAAGTAGCACTTCTTTTGAAAAGCACTTCTTATGATGCTTCACAAACATGGGCTGTCTGATCTCAATGATTTCCATTTCTATGAGCCTTTAATTTTATCTGAGGGAAAGGAGCAGTCTCAGCGGATCCTCAGATCAAAAGATCTCTCTTCATTCTTTAATAGAATGCTGGCCTAGTGTCTGTTTTATTCTAAGTTGTGTCAGAAACATACTTCCCTTTTTCTCTTTTCTACAGAAAAGAAATTAAGAACACAGAGCAAACCAAACCACTAAACTGAAATGCTGGAGAACTGAATCTCCTCTAGCTCCCCGACAGATTTTCAACTAGAGTGCAAGACTAGTTTCTGAGCAACTGCTTCCATAGATTACCTCTTGAAACAAGAAAGCAAATCAAGGCAGAGGGGTTCAGCATCAGTTCAGAAGGACTCAACACCGCTCAGCCTGCAGCTATGATATGGGCATCAGAATGAACGTCTGCACTCCTGCCACACAACTGCCCACTACACACATTCCCTTGCCTTCTGCCACATACTGCAGGTACAGCCTCACAGTCGCACGCTGCTTTCAGAATATTAATCTTTCATACAATGATTCCATTAAAAAGTTGTTTTGAACAGGCTATAAGAAGCGATGGCTAGAATTTAACATGACATATTTTTGGAGTTGACAAACAATTTCTCTCATATGCTGATGATACTTTTCTCTTGTTTACAATCCACAGCACATTAGAGCCAACCAAAATATTTTTCTTTTTTTCTCCACCTCCCTCCCCCCGGTGAAACAGTTTAAAGCCTACCTGTAACTTTTTCGCAGACTTAGGGAAAAGCTATACCAGCTAAGAAATTAGATTGGAAAATTTCCAGTGACCAGCCTAGCAGACGCTGTTTAGAAGGGCACGCATTCTATTTGCTATTGTATAGAAGGAAGATCCATCAGTCCTATTCACTGAAACAGTAACACTACAACTAAAATCTTTTTGGCAGTTTTTATTATTAACAATCAGTAGATCCTGTGTCCCACTTCTATCAGGATGCAACCTAGATAATCCACAAGTAGTCAGCAATGATCAGAAAACTTTTGTTTCATGCAGTCCCTTCCACAGTTGCCCTTTCTGAAGTCCTACTGGCCCTGTTTCCCTTTTGCCATTTCCTGTTCCTTGAAGACATCAGTCACAGAGCAAAAAATAAAGTGTAATGAAATTCAGAAACAATTAAGCTTAGAAAGCTTCTGGGAGAAAACTACCCTGGATAGTTTATCCAAGAGTAGAGTGAAAACACATATGATTGTTCCTTGTGATCCAAAGTGTAAATGAAGCATGTTACAGCAGCAATGCAGTGTGTCAAAATGGAGAGAATGCAAATAGAATCTAATGCCAAAATAGAAGTCCCTCCTGCACTTCACATGCACCTCAATACACACCAATGGAAGCAATAAAATTTTCTTCCTTTAGACTCCTTGTGTCAAACTCCCTCGGCCCTTTGCCCGCAGGGCTCGGTGCCTTTGGCATCAGCTGAGGTACCGGCAGCTGCATCGCAGGTTTTGGCTCCACTCTTGGGGATGATGCAGGATCCTTGCCAACTGGAGTGATAGATCCATCTGTTGGACTTCGTTTTCTCTTTTCTGGTTCTTTAAAGGAAAAAAAACCAACAAAGTGTTCGGGGAAAAAAAACAACAACAAAAAAAACACAAGGAAAAAGGAAATGAGAGCAGAAAGAGGAAGATGAGACAGATGGTCTCACCTAAATCATTAAGCCTGGCACTGAAAACAGCTCAGTCCCAAATTTGTTCCAATAGGTCACCATGGCTTGCAGACAGTCTGACACAGTGGTGGAGACAGTAGAGGAGAAAGCCGGAGTGCTGGTTTGGGGATACTCAAATTACCTCCTTCCCGTATATTTGAAACCTAGAATTTTCTTTGACACAGTAACTGTAACTCCTCTGCTGAGCTGTGCAAAATTAAATAACTCTGCCTAAACTACCAAGATATCACTTCTAGAATATAAGCAAGCTCCTATTGCAGTGAAAAGATGACAAATACAATCTTCTTTGATGGGTTAACACTATATGAGACTTCAGTTAAGAAAAAAACACAAAAATCTATCAGCTATAGCTCTTCCATCATCCTCTGAGACTTCCTATAATCATATGTCCCCATAGGCAGTTTGGATTATTTCTCTGTATCGAACTCCACAGTTTGAATTCAGCAAAACTTTTGGAATAGAATAATTAAAACTAGGTTTTCTGTAAAGAACCTCCTGCACAAACTGTTCCAATAGCTGATGAGGCTAAGAGTAAAAATTTCATATCCTAATATCTAAATTTGTCGTACCACTAGACCTGACACCTTCGTTCAGTAGATTAAAGATTCTGCTATGAGCAACACCTTTCCATTTAGATAATAATTGAAAAGAATCAACAGCTAACATTCAACAGATTGAACACCTCTGTCTTTCAGAGCAGAAGTGTTTTCCCAATTCCTTGTAGGTCTTTTCAGAAACCTCCTAAATTTTTCAAGATGCAATGATCAGAACTGGAAGCACTGCCTCAGCTGTGGGTCTGGTTAGTGACACATCCAGAGACAATACAATGGGTGCATCCCAAATCTATATTCCTAGGTTTACACAGTGCCTCTTTCTCCAGTTTTTACGGACACAGTAAACAGTGGGAAGTTCACACATAGCTGCCGTTTTCAGAGACACTGCTTCCTAGAACACAGTTCCCAATCCTGCTATTATTGCCCAATGTCCTTGCTCCTAAACACCAGTTCTTAGTTTGGCCATATTAAAATAATCACAACCAAGATTCATCTTCCTCTAGACAAATAACCTATATGCTAAATACTACATATGCTAAAATAAATAGCATAAATACTACTATATGCTAAATAACATTAAGACAAGCACTAATCTCTCTAAAACATTTCTAGAAATATCTAGATCAACTCATTGAAAACAGGTAAAACATACTAAACAGCTGAAGTTTCACTATAAATCAAGATGTCATGCAATAATGAGTGACATCCTTCAAAGACGTATCAAGGTTTTAAAAGTTTATATCAAATTTTGTCTATTGTGACCACGATTAATTTACTAGGTAAACTCTACTTACTGTCAAACTATGGTATCTGGCATTGCATCAGGAAGACTTCACTGGAAAACCATTGAGTTTTACATCAGCCACACTAGAACTTTGCTTAGGATCAATGTCAGACTAAAAGGCTTATAATTACCAAGATCAGCCTATTCCCCACATTCAGGACTGTTACACTAGCACAGCCTCCCTTACCTTCTTCAGCATCCTAACAACAATTGGAAATTAACACCTGTAACCCACAGTGCAGCTAAGCCAACTCATAAAATCCCCGATGCAAGTCACTCAGAACACCAACTAGAAAGTGTTAGTAGACGTTACTCTTCTGCTGCAATGAAATAAATAGCTTTTCATCATATGAGGTTACAGCTGAGTCAGATATTAGGCAGAGAGCTAGCTTTTTGCCATCTTTTGCTCTTTTTCCTTATGCATACATTTATTTCGCATTAAGAATCAGATTTTAAGAAAGTTGAAAAATAAAAAAGTATTTTCAGACTTTCTTCTCCAAGAGTACTTAGTGATATAAGAATCATTGTGTAATGCAAGGTGGTTGGTGAGATACAAATCTCATATGGTTCCCCATCACAAATATCTCTCTCCGTATTCAGGTTGTCTGCAATAACTTTCTAAGACTGTGGCTGGGACAGCGTTAGCTGAAGGTCCCCACTCTCAGAATTTCCACTTCATCTGTAAAAGTCCCAGGTTTTGTATCTTGCCACATAGTTTCCATTTTAGATCAAGTATCAGTATGGCCATTATTTTGCTGTGGTTTGGTTACGTGTGTGCAAGAGAATGGTTTCAAGCTTTGTAAGGTTTCAGTAACAATGGTACAGTTCTCACCTATTTTGAAAGTGTCGTAAACCCCCTGAAATACCAGAAGCCACAAAACAGCGACCTTTACAATAAGGATCTTGTTTGGTTCATAAACACTGTATTCTCATTAACGCTTTTCTTACCTTTGTTGTAATAGTGAGTATGTGCTATCTCTAGCAGGCCAAAAACACTGGCCATGCCTCCCAGGCCAGCATTTGCATATGACTGCTCCAGGCTCAACACAGTGCACTTCAGCAAGTCCAGCATGCCTTTATAAACCTTGCGGCTGATCTCCTGCAACGAAAATCCTGTTGGTGTCGCTATTTCAGAAGTGATAAAGTAATTCAAGAACATAAATTCCAAAAGTGCTGTAACATCAGCTTTCAGGAGGCAATTTAACAAGAATTTCTATGAATTGAGGCTCAGCAGACACTAGGTGTAAGGACCCTGCCGAGTTCAGCACTGACCACATCCTGTATGACGTCCTGTCGAACATCTTCTTCTGACTGGATCGCACGATTCAGCTTGCTTAGTACAAAGACACGGAGCTGCTCACTCTCCAGCAGACGTCGGACTCTCTTCATGTTCAGCCAGCCAACACCTTGCCCGTCTAGAACATTGTGCACCACCTCCTTCAGGAACTGCTGGTTCTCACTGATGGGTTTAAGAGAAAGCAGGCAAAAGTTAGCCCTTTGCTTACCTTGGCTTGCATGGGAAGAGAGATACGACCAGGACACACACAGAAATGCATTTCCCATCAAAGCTAAGTTTACAAGAAAAGAAGTTCTAATCTAGCTACACCTGCTCCTAACGTAACTGCATACAGCCCAAGCTCTGTTCTATAGGTGTAGTATCAAATATTTTTTGTCCATTATTTCCTGTAATAAGATTTTCCTTTAGTCCCTCTAGCTACCACTCCTCACCTTCACAGCACTCCTCAGAATCCATAGGAATCCTCTATGCCACCACCTTCTCCCACAGCCGCCTTGTCTGACCCTGCAGGCTTTCCTTGAAAGAGGAAGCACAGCACTACTAATAGCACTACTGCAGCAGCCTTGGCACGTGTACTGCTGCAGCTTTTTTTGCCACAGGGGAGGGAACGGTAAGAAGAAGGGAACTTCTGTGCAACCTGCTGCATTCCCCAATCTGAACTGCAGTCACTGTTCTTGCTTGCCTCCCAACCCAAGCAGCTCAAAGTAAAGCTCACTCTACCCACAACTGCTACGTAAGAAAGGGAGGAGAAAGCAGAAGCATGGGTCAGGTGATGTTTACTTGCACCATTCTGAGCCCCTTCCCAAGGCTGAGAAAAGCATTTCACATGAATTCATGGAATCAAACTGCTTCACATGACTCAGCTGATCCCCTGCACAGTGCATTAAAACTCTACTGGCTAAGCTACTTTGTTCAGAACAGACTCAGTTACAAAGAATAAATACTGAATTAAAGTAGGGACCTAGAATTTTTTGGACCTCAGACAGAAAGAGGATACATTTCAGAGCACAGAAAAACATGTATATGTGCTATTAACTGTAAGACCATCTATACAGAATCTTCTCAGACAATAGTACATGCAAGCTTAGGGCCACAGAAAAGTAGTATTTGGTTTTCAACAGCTAGACTTCTGAGGAAACACTGGCCAAGTATGACACAACTCTACCAACACTTCATCCTCAAAAAGCAATGAAAAAATGTTACCTGGAATTACTAGTTCGTCCCTGAGGCGATGGAGATTCTCTCTTCACTGTTGGGCTGTGCTTAATGACTGAAGACTTTTGATCCACAAGGGCTCTTCTGTTTCCTAAACAGGAGAGGGAACAGGATGAGAGGAAGGGGTGGGAGGAAGCCAGTCTGATCCCAGGACAGTAACAAGCAACGCTAAGGTTGGCTAACACACCTATTCGGATTACAGGTAACAGACTTCAAACAAAATGGAAACTCCAAGAAAGCAGCAGCATGTATCGTATTCTAGCATCACACATCGGCAGAAAACAGTAATGGGAGTAATGCAGAGAGAAAAAGAGAAGATGGTAATGGGAGCAGGAGGTGAAAGGCAGGAAAAGTTTGGCTGCTCTGCATGCAGTTCCACAACATGAACCATCTTCAAATTAGTCACTATATGTAAAAGCATAATGCATTGGGGGTGACTAGTATAGATCATGTGGTACTGGTTACCCAGTGAGAAAGGTAGCCCAAAGTCAGGCATAGGGAATGCTGGAAATTATTATATCATGCACAGCTCATGCTGTAGGGAACCCACCTTCATTGCTTACTGGGCCAGCTTCAGTAATAATCTCCATTATAGTATTTAACCCAAATACTGGGACACAAAATACACAATTAGTAGTGTACTACAATATCTACACTCCCCACCACCAGCATCAAAAGAGTCCAACTACCAGCTTCTTCCCAGCCCTCCCTCAAAACAAAACCCAAATGATGCTAGAGCAGGAAGGATGCTTGAAAGCCCAAGACAACAAGGGCCAGCGTAACTAATCTTAGAGATAGTGCTTGACTTGAAATTTGGCATCGTGGAACCAATGTATTGCATCTTCAAGGACATTATTGCACATATTGTATTTCAAGGGCACTATCAAAACCATCTGCATCACTGAGGAAAAAATACCAATGGATGTGCATGAAATAAAAATTAAAAAGGAAGATGGAAAGTGGTCAAACAGCAGCAATGAGATGGAGTCCCAGCATCATTTCCCATTACAGTTAGAAACACAGGGTACCACAAACAGTTGGTAAGAACAAATTAATGCAGCAATTTTATACCTGTACAACAGAGACAAAAACATTTAAAAACCAGTGAAGTGCCCAGCGGGAATCCCAGTGAGGCAGCATGCACACATAAATGAACACAAACACACACACACAAACACACATTTGCACATGCATAAAACAGACTGAGCTACTCCATGGAAATCCCATCCTCATATCTGCATAGTAACATTAAAGGCCCTACAGGATTACAATAGTCAAGAAAAGAACACCAAAGTGCAGAAGATGAGGCACAAAGCATGAACGTGGAATAGCAAACCCCATCACTGTTTTCTTCCAATGCATGGAATCAGCCATTAAGTTTACCCATGGAAATAACCCTGACATGAAGAACGTTTCTTATCCAGTATAATTGGACATCAAAACGTAACCAACTGGTAAAAGGTTGTCAAAAACAGCTGTGCAGAGTCTCTGCTAGTGTTTTCACCATACCAGTCCTGTTCCTCCTCATTTTACACACAGGGAATGATTACTTGTCTCAAAAACAAAGTCCAAAGCAGAAACACAAAAACCAGCTTTTGGCCTTTGTTTCTACAAGGTCAAAGGTCAGCAAAACATCATACCAACCTTCATCCACATCCCTTCCCACTTCCAGATTAAAGTAATCTTTACCGATGAAAATGATGAGGAGGAAAAAATAAATGAAAAAAATCAACATATTAAAACAAAAGCAGTAAGATCTGATTAGATAGAATACTCAAAAGGTAAAACAAAACCTTTCCCTAGCTTAGCAACTGAAAAGGTCTCAATGCTGAAACACCAGCATGTGCTCAGTCACCCTTCTGTTATTACATCTGGTACAAGGACGACCAGGCTGTCTTAACTCCCCACAGTAAGAGGGTCATTTCTTGTTTAGACATGTTATCTAATGATACTGCAGACAAACAGGAGATGTTCCAATGAAAAAACTGTGCACATAAGTTAGGGAGCAATCTTCACTCTGAATGAGCTGAGGTATGGTCACAATTTGATTTTGAACAGAAATTTTCTGTTTAGTGAACCAAAAAGACTATAAACAACTTTGAAATGCACATAAACTGCAGTGTCCATGGGAGGCTGGCATTATCGCCACTTGCAAATGCAGCATCATTGCTCTAAGAAGTTACCTAAAGCTAATCATGAAGATAGTGCAGTACAAAAGTAGGACCAACCCATTCTTTACACTAAGTACTTAAAAATAAAACAAAACAAAATACAAAACAAAACCAACATTCACAGTGTATCTATTAACACAGGCTAGACTAGCCAGTCTCCCATCCCAACGCAGCCCAATTGTTGGGAAGAAGTCTGACATCAACATCAAGACAATTTACTGTCTTGATACTTAAGACAGGTACTACCCAAACTACCAAAATGCATCACCCCCGAAATTCCTGTTAAGGGTAAGACTGCCAAGTCATAAGAACCGTAAAGGCTGTAGAAGACAAAGGGAAAAATGGTTACCTTTCAGGCTGGGAAACGGAGTGTTCTTGTCTCTCCCAACTTTGGTTGGTAGGGCTAAGTTGGACAGACTGAAACTTGTGCTGTGGTTTCTGTACAGGCTGCCTATGACAGAAGAAGAAAACAACTGAATGACTAATGCTCACTGCACACACCTGAACTTCCTAAACTTCCTGTACTTCACCTTATTCCAAATCCTTAATAACAAAAGTTGGTCTTTATTACCCAGAAGTCTCACAAACATAATATCATCTCATTTACATTGCAACCACATCTGTAATCAGATTACTTTAAGTTGCACAAAAATGTAATTCTTAGCTTTCATGTTACAATCATTGCTATTGTAGCTTTGAGTCTAAAATGTAACAGTGATATCCACCTGTCTTCCTGCACTGTCTTCTAGTTTGATCCTCTTTTTAGGAGCAAATGAACGGTAGGGGCCACATGAGAAAACAGGATGATGGAAGACCTCCAAAACATGTAATTCTGAAGTGACAGTTGTGCACTGTGCCTTGTGAAACACTGTAAATCTGCCACAGAAGCGTGCTTCAAAACAGAAGCTTTCCATTTATTAGGAGAAAACAAAAGTTCTTCCTAGTACGGACAGATCTTAAGAACACAATAATGCATTGTCATCTGCTTAAGCCTTTAGACAGCCCAAAAGCATCTCATGTAGATCAACACTTCAAGATGTTAATTTAAAATGTCAGCATACTATTTCAGTTTGCTTTGGTACTTTTTTGCAGCTTTATTTATAGCAACAATCATTTTACCAGAAAGACCCAATATACTTTCCCCACTGATGCACACTTCTTGCACAGCTCCCCATTTTAGTGCAAGATTCAACTGGCCTTATCTTCTTTCACTCATTAAAAATCTCTATACTAGTTTTCCCACACCTGTGGATTTTATTATTAAAATACAATTGAAAGTAGGTGAGCACAGTCAAGAAATTGAATTTAGCACCTAAACACACAACATGGTAGCATGGAAGGCATACTACCAGTAAGATTTTTGTATCAACTAAATGAAATTGCACAATTCTTTACTTAAATGAAACTGAAAGGATTTCTGATCTGTGTTCTAAAGTGCCACATAGCTCAAGGACCTAAATACATAACCAAAGTCCTTCTTACTGAAAAATACCTATGGCAGTAGTTATCAGCAGTGTAAGTTAAATAGGTCCTGTTGCTTCCAACGTGACTTCCGGAGAGCTGGTAACAATTTGCCAACCAAGTCATTCTCTTGACTAGCCATCCCTCTACTCCATCTCTCTGTAAACTCTAATATAATAAATAAAACCAGCTTAATGAATGCATTAGTACATACTTGCAAAAGACATGATGCCCCCAAAACCTTCGCTGCTGTTGTTGGAGACAGTAGAGTTTGGGGAGCTGGCCCTGGAATCTGAATCTGCATCAGAATCGTTGGCCAGTTTTAAACTGTTTGGACGGAGTAGCTTCTGAGACCTTTAAAGAAATTAGGTACAACTGTTATTAGCTTTCCTCCTTCTTTCCCCAAATTAACACGTTGTATGACTGTGAGAGATTGATGCTGGTCTCATTCTTCGTCAGTTTTCACCACACTACTCTTACCTTGTGGGAAAGAAAAAAAAAAAAGAAAGAAAAAGAAAAAATGAGAGAATTGAAGCATCTTTGTATTCGGGCATTTATTACCTTTCAGGGCATGCTGAAAACTTGTCCGCAAAAGTGCATTGGTGGATTTGGGGGTGAAAGGGTTCTGCTTTGAGAGCAATAACAAGAAAACCCAGGGTCAATCAACCACTATAGTATCTTTCCCCCAAAAGACACACACAAAAAAAAAAAAAAAAAAAAAAAATCACTTAAAGCTTTCCAGAAATCAGTAGGTAGCATACTAGAATGTTTCCAGGAAGAACTGATAATTCTGTTAGCTACTACTGCTTACATAAAAGCAAGGAACTGAGGGAACTGAGCAAATGCCTTTACTCAAACCAGAAGGGTTTACAGAATTTCAACGGGAGTGATCAACAATACATTTCGGGTGCAAAAGACATTTAAACAAATGAATGTTAAACTACATTAAGCAGATGGAAACCCCAACAGTGCTGTACAGAAGGGCAGGAGACAAGGAGGACTCACCTGCTTCCATTGAGATTCTGGTTAAATCTTGGGGTGTAGCTCTCTTCCTGCTCATCATCTTCATCCTCCGTAGGAAAACCATACTGTGGTTCGAAGTACGGATTGTCATACTCTCGCTTCCTCACCACCCCTTCCGAAGAGCTCATGCTGCCAGCTGCGCTGTCGCTCTCACGACGATCCAAGCTTATTTTGGGAAAGCTTGGTTGCAGTGGCAGGGAAGTGAGATGGTTTGAAAATCCAGCAACCAACTTCTCTTCCATTTCTGCTGACTCTGCTGCCTCCTGTGGACCAGTCAAATCATTGATCTGTTCGCTAATTTGCGTTACATACAACTGAAGGGCAGGACAAGAGCAATTATTTCAAACTGGGAAGTCTGAAGGGTCCTTGCTGTTTGTTGCTGGGCCCCAACCCCATTCCCACTATCCATGGCTCTAATCTAGGACTTTATACACGCTGCAGTATTTGTGCATATTTCTAGGGACTTACTCCCCTGTAAAACAGATCTGATAAGTGTTAGCTCAGGGTAACAGCTCTCCCTTACCCTGTTCTGTGGTTATGCAAGCAACTCCCATTCTTCCTAAATGACCACAGATTCATGTGTTTCCCCACCCCACTCCCTGTTCCTCTAATGCATCAGGTCTTTCCAGACTCTGTAAAAGCAATTCCTGCAGTCACAACCTGGGTCACTGTTCTCTGTTAATGCTGCATTTTTTAATGGGTGGGAGCTTTTATGTACAGGAATGCTCTATCCCAGCATAAGAGAGTACCAGTAAACTCCACCTTCCTCAGAAAATCCAGAAAGAGCATGCAATTTAATCTGTGTGTGGTTTCACAGTCCTATTAGCTTTTGCCCTTCTCAGAAAGAACCACCTGCATTCTCCCATTCTTTATATCCTAATACGCTGATCTTGGGGCTGAACTCATCTCAGTACACACATGATTCACTCCATGGATGACAGTGCTGGGGCTGCTACTGGCTGTAGTACTGGAACTTGAACGAGGCTGGTTGTTCTCTTGGGAGTTTTCACTGTCCATGGCCTGTTCATCCAGATCCCCTGAATATTCTTGAAAATCATCAAATTCCACTTCACTAGCATCACCAAGGGCTGCGTGAGTCAGGGGGTCAACATCTGCAACACATCATTTTGCATTAAAGAACACTGCCTTCCTCAGCCTTTTGCCCATCTAACTAAAGATCCCTAGCAGATGAAGACTGCTCAGTGGAATAAACTTGCGTAAAAATTTAGGTTGTAAAGGGCTTTTGAAGGTCATCTATTCCAACTCTCGGCTCAAATCAGGGGTAACTTCAAAGTTAAAGCAAGTTGCTCAGGGCCTTGTCCCACTGAGTTTTGGAAGTCTCCAAGGCTTGACATTCTACTGTGATCTGGGGAACCTGTGTAATTACACTAACCATTAAGATCTTCCTCCTTATGCCCAGGCAGAATTTCTTTTGTTGCAACGTATGATTATTATTACCTCTTGTCCTTCAGACATAGGAAATGTGTTGGCATTCCTAGATTTAGATCATTGAAGAAAGTGAGCTTCCCACTTTCACAAGAGAAGCTATTGCTGCAGCCTCTACATAAGCCACAGAGAATGCATTTTCCTGTCCTCACTAGGACAGAGTGACTCATTAAAGCCAGCACTGAGAACCAATACACGGGGGCAGGAGAAAGCTAGTAATCTGCTGCCCTTGTTGCACAGGATCTACTGGCAGCAGCAGGTTGTTTCCAGATCTCGTGAGCTGGTTTTGTTCAGCAGCACCTATTTCTGTTCTTCCTCCTCTCAGTGTCCTCTGGAGGGCATTGTTTATAAGCAGAAGAAACGTCTTTTTTCAGCCTACCCCTGGATATTGAAGGAGTTCAGAAGACAGTTCTACCTGAGAGCAAGACTACAATGGAACAATATTTTGCTCTGATTCAGGGACTTAGAGGAGGCATTTTTCCCCACAGTGCAGATGACTGGGGAAGAGGAACCTATGTGGACCTTGTGAAAGTACAGCTCAAAGTTACTCACTTGGGGTATCGCCATTAATATCACATTTCATCATCTCACTGACAAAGTCACCGAGGGAGGAATAGGAGGAACTTGAGTCATCATAGTCGACGCTGTCACTGCCACTGCCACAACAGGTGAGAAAGAGAGATGAGTGGCAGCATAACAGCAACAGCAGGGCCTGATATTTCAAAGATGTGAATCGGCGCTGTTTTCATGGGCTTCTTAAAAATCTCCCGATATTACAGTCTCTACAAACAAACTTCTGGCAAGAGTCAGAAGCCAACTTCATGAAAGGTCAGAGCAAATGAAATAACTTTGGGGTACATCAAGAGACACATGGGAAGACATTTAAAACCTCTCAAGCAAAGTTAATGAGGTCAAACATAAGTGAGCAGGGAGTAGGGTATTAATTCTCTCTGTGTGTGTGTGTGTAGGACGATTTCAAGGGAACTGGAAATCACAAGTAAAAACATTCCCTTTTTATACTAATGATAAATCCCATTTTGTCAGGACGACTGGTGCTGTGTAGAACATAAAAGATGTGCAAGTCCAAGCCTGAAAGATGTCACAGGCTAGCAGAGAATGAAGGATAATAAAACTAGATGCAAAACTCTGGAAAATATGGCCAAAACTACTATAACAAAAAACTTTACTCTCATTTTACTGAACACACAAGGACGTATCAGGCAGTGGGTAGTACAAACAAGCCTCGTGTAACTATGGGCACTGAGTAGAGATTTGAAAGAGTGGTAGGATGGGTGGGTGTACTTGCAGTACTGCAACAGAAATAACCAGAGAAAACAGCATGGAAGAAAAAAGCATTAGGGTGGGAGGAAATACCACATGTCAGGTGGCATACAGGTAGCAAAAGAAAACAGGAAAATACAAATGGAGAATCACATTAAATGAAGGCTTGAGAAGACACTAGAAAAGGATTAAGAGTTTGCTGTGATGACAGAGCAGTGAGAAAATTTACTTCAGTGTCAGTATTCTGCCCAGACAGAGAAATGAAACAGCAACCTGTCAGGCTAGAGGAAAGGCTGCAAACGAGAAGTAGGAGAGGCACAGCAATCTGAAGTAACTGTCATGTGACGAGGATTATGCTCCCCACTAACCTGTCATCAGTGGGATCAGAGTCTGTTTCTTTCTCTACTGGGACGTTCAGTGCTTCAGCCAGCTGTGAATTACTGTCATAGACACGATAGTGGATGGGCTGCAGCTGGTGAGCGTACCACTTCGGTTTGTCACCAATTAGTGCTGGGTCAAACATGTCTGCACAACAAAACAATGAGAGAGGTAACTGAACTCATTTATTGCTGTCTGAGCCTTCATTCACGGTGAGGCTATCCTCTACTAAGTCTTGCACAAAGGAAGGGACAGTCCCTACTCTAAGAAGCCTACAAGACTTCTCTGTAATCAAACAAGACAAGGTAAAATTAATTGGAGGAGCAAGTGGTTAATAGCAGTGCTAACTTGGTAGAATGAATGAGGACATATGTAAAAAACAGGAAAATGTCCCTTGAACTGGATTTCCCTCCCCAGTAGGAATAATATAGTGTAAAACTAAGTCTACCCCTAGAATCTCTCTCCTTTTTAAAGTTCCAGCATTACATCCAAGTGCAGGAAAGGCAAGACCAAAACTTACTGTTATGAATTCTTTGGAAAGCATAGTTAGTAGGGTTGAGTGACCATTCTCCAAAGTATTCTACTGCCTGTGTCCTGGAAAGCTTATCAGCAAAAGGTGTTTGCTTTGGCCTAGAGGCAAGAAAAGAATTTGCCTGGAAGGCCACTACTGGTCGTGGGAAGAGACGGAGAGTGCGAGTATGCATCTGGAAACCTTGCAAAACATTTGGAGAGTTGAAGAATCTCACCATAGCAACCCTAAAAAGAAACAGAGAACAATATACCAGATAAAAACACAGAACACAACAGAAAAGAAGACAGAGAGCCTTTAAAAGGTATGCAGTAGGCAATGTTTCAAACCTTTGAAGAATGGTAACCCAGTACGAAAAACTAAGACTTAGAAAACAGTTGTCTTTAAGGAAAAACAAACAAACAAAAAAAACCCAACCCAAGAAATCACTTTGTTTTAATTCACCACTTCGACACCAAGACCCACCCAATGAGGGACATCATTCTCATATCCACTAGCTGGGTGACAACTAAGTCTGCAGGTTTTTTTGTAGTTCAAAGCTTGTGATCTAAGCTGAGGATACAATATCAAACCGAGAAGTCTTGGTAAGGCGGATGATCTATAGGAAAATGCAAGAAACAAAACACTCCCTGAAGATACATTGTTATGTTCATGAAATTAATAGATCTAAGATAAAACACTGTCATTTCTGCTCTTTTTTTCCAGTGATGTAAAGTAGAACCTGCAGCAGAACCTGGAAGATGGTGCTTCCGCCACTGGACCTGCAGAACTGTCTGTGCTGCCTTCAACTGCAAACTTTATGAAGATTCAACACTACCTTCCTGTTCAGCCTCACCTGGTAGCCACATCCACAGAGTCCACATCGTTGCCATAGATCAGAGGGTTGAATTCTGTGGAGGGAGTAGACTGCAAATCATTCTGTGGTCTTCCCAGTAGCAGTGGCACCTCCTGCCCCTCGTGGAACTTCTCTAGATTAAGAATGGGCTGAGTATTCAGACTCATGCTGGCCAGTGCCTAACAAAGGACAACATTATGCATGCATTCAGCAAGAAAAGTTATTCAAGGAACAAGAGAGAGATCAGAGCTACCCTGCCCTCTAGGCAACTGCAACAATTGTGCATGCTCCATTATTTTGTCTTAAACTATCTCCTACGCTGAGTCAACAAATATCTCCAGGCCCTCCTTTATGTGAATTGTCAAAATGATCTCCTCAATCCTGAAACAGTCCTGGAGCCAGACAAGGGGTAGCACAGAAGTCCAGTTTGCTAGATCATTCATGACATGAAAACAGATAGTCCAAATTGGATCACAAGTAATATGGCACTGTGTACAACTTATAGAGTTATTCCCATGTGTAATTTGAATACATCTGGGGACCTAGACGCCTTGAAAATTGTCTTGCAACTTGGCCATTCAACCAGTGAGTTTTGATATCCCAGGCCAATGTGAAGACACCTTTACAGAGACATCTGCCTGTATCCCTGCAAACCACTTCCCGTCTGAATGAGGTCTTCATCTCTCCATAAAGCTACCATCCTCTTCAACCCTCATAACATCTTCATGGATATGCACTGGAGCAGCACAAGTGGTAAAACAGTCCTGGACACCCAGACCTATCCTAAATCTTCCTCATTTCTCCCATTTGCCCACTGAGTCTTCATCTTTTTATTTCAAAAAGAAATAAATATATAAAACAAAACAAAAACCAAAACTCCAAAGGAAAAGGCTAAAATGGAAAATTGAGGGGAAAAGAATAAAATAAAGAACCTTTTTGTCAGGAGTGAGCAGCTGTTTCTGAGTGATTGCAGTCATGCTAACCAGACACTGGAGGCAAGATGGAAGATCATATGATAACACCAGCAGCCCATCAGAGCCAAGACGAACACATGACCACAGAGAAAAAGATGGAAGGAAAAAAAAAAATCTATTACTACCAAATATCACAAATGAGAGGAAATAAAAGGGACCACAAAATAAGCACATCTTGGGAGCGAGGTCTAACTGCCCCACCCCCAAACATTCACATCTGGCCACTTTGGAAAGTGGAAGCTGCTGTCCTTATTGATGCAGCTAAGAGCCTTCTACTGCAGTTTAAAAGCAGATATCCTGAATTTCATTCATTGACACTAAGACCCAAAGGCACACAAAAGTGTCAACCTTAGTGATGTGGGCCACAATTTAGTCTTCTCTACTTTGTACAGCAACCAGTAGTTTTGCCAATGGTCAACTATTAATGATAATGCCTATAGGAATACATAATGATGTCACCTGAATTTGGGTAAACACTCTGAGAATTTTAAATATGTCTTCAAGTAAATTGCAATTTGTTCTTCCACTATCCAACTTTGCCTTGCTGAATAGTGCCTGAAATTGCAAGGGGGTGAGGCAGAAGTGGGGGGAAGGTGGATCTAAGGAAACTCCAAGCCACACATCGCTTCCATCTGTGCTGACAGCAGGTACGGGGGTATCACAGAGGTTACACACTTTGCTCTCCTGGGCTAAGAGGAGAGAGAAAGAGCAGAACTCATCACATTAGTAGCACACTTTACCTTTAGATACTGCATGCAGCGTGCATAAAGAAAACAGAAATAAAGAGATAAAACCTGCTTGACACGATCAGCCAGGATGACCCAAGCTGATTAATGGCTTAGCAGGACCTGAGAGGAGAGACTGAGATCTCACACACAGATCTGTGAATGGAGGGGAAACAAAGATGATCACAGCTTGATGGATCAAGTCAGAGTTTAAAGCCCACATGGCAAATGTAAAGGAGGAATCTAGAACTTACTGCACCAACTGGAAACAAGTTAGCCCCAAACAACATTAAAAACCAGAAACCGTCTGCTGTGTCCAGGAACATTTCAAATTATCCCTCACCTGGCTAAGAAATTAACTGCAGTTATAAGCCTCAGTGACCACTCACTTTTCCAAATTAACACTCTCCATTAAGATAGAAAAGCCGCAACTGGATAACTACCACTTAATATCTGTATCAATTGATACTGCTTTTAAAGCGCAAAATGCTGTTGTATTCTAACGTGGCAGGTGTTCTAACTGGCCAACTATAGGGAACAGGTGCCTTAAACAGGTTGAGAGAAAATTCCTAATTCTGTGCTTCCCCGACAAATGACAAAGGTGGAAGCAGCAGATACAGCAAAAGATGAAACAGGTAACAAAAATTACAATTAAGTCCTCTGGAGGAATTCGAAACAAGATTAAGCTGAAAAGATGACACCCCTATAACATTGTTTAATCAGCCACCCTACTGATTAGCCCACCTCCACATTCCAAAAAGCAGACCTCTCCATGAGTGACCAAGGGGCACTTTCTTGAACAAGAGTATTCTAAGTAGTCTGATGCGTTTTCACATCCATCTGATGTGCCAGGATACACACCTGCTTTTAACACATTTTGCTTTACATTTGCTGACTTGCATTCTTGTCCAGTATAGCAGAAGAGCTGCGCAAGAATACATCTGCCAAGTTCTACTGAATACAAGTCCTTTTCCCAAAGTGCTTATTACCTGTTTCAGATGCTTTTTCAGCTCTGAAGCTTCTGGTTCTGGCAGTGCTGGCAAAGATTCTGCATTTGTGGGAACAATCACCTGGAATTAAGCACAGCAAAAGACTAAAAATTCCCCAGCTGTAGTCATTCCCAAAACAGAATCTCCTGAATAACCACTACTCCAGAGGTCAAGGAATAAAAGCCATAAAGTAAAATAACTAATTTTAAAAACCCCACACCACCACCCCCACACACAGACACCTGCATAAATACTTTGATTTTCACTACTTTATGGCTGTTATTGTTCACAATATCACAAACAATGGAGCAGTGACTTTATCATTTACCACAAAAAAAAGAGAAGTTTAAATGGACCCACACTCATCCTTTGGAATTTCCATCAAGTAGAAGGTATTACAGACATTTCCCTTCACATAGCCTTGCTCAGGCCCCAGTAGAAAGCAGGATACGTAGTCCCATTTGAATCATGACAACCAACGTGGCTGGAAGGCTCTTATCAGATTGTGTTTCTTAGGTAGGGCTATCAGAGACAGGGTCACAATTACTCAAGAAGACAGTTGTATCATTTGTTTGGGGATTTATCTTCTAATGATATAGCCAGGTGGATTAACTGTAAAAGAATGCTTTATGAGCAAAAGAAATGGGGACCTTGAGAAACAGCAAGGAACTGAATCCTAAAGTTTAAGACGGGAGTGGCAAAGGCAGACTGAGGCCAGGCATTCTTAAATTCTCAGTGGGTACATTGATGAAAGTGCACTGTTCCCTGTAAACAAAGCCACAAGTCCTTATGGGCACCACTTACCCTATTGGTATCCAGGTCAATAAGCCATACATCATCAGGCATTTTAAAATCCAGTTTGTAAAGGAAGAAACTTGCTGGAACACCAATGATATAAGGTGTAGGGGCTAGAAGCAACTGAGAGAAAGACAGACTTTAATAAGGATAAGATCTGCATTTGATAACACCATGTTCTTCCCAAATAATTATTTATTAACTACAGTATGTTTACAACAGAAGAGACAACACATAAAGCATTGATAATGAAGTAATTAATCCCATACAATAGAAACATTAAAAAAAAAAAAAAAAGAAGAAAAGCTCCTGCTTAGAGACCTTCAATTTTCATCTAGAAAAAAAAAAATTTCCACCTCCTGTGCTGTGTCCTCCTCATCCCCCCAGAAGTAATTTATATGGCTGCATGGCTCTTTGGAAAAAACTTAGCTAATCTAGCAGCTTGCCACATCTATCATGGACCAAGAAAAAAGATGTTCAGAGTAAGAGCCTGACTAGAGAAGAAGCAAGTCACAGATGAATACACCGTCAGCTCAAACTGAGTCTGTGCCATTGTAAATATGGCTTTATCCTTGCAAGGGCTTTACCCTTACCCTTGTAACAGTAATTTAGTTTCAAAACAATAACATCTCTAGGAAGCAGAAGAAATAGACACTTTTTTTTCAAATGTATATGGAAAACCTAAGGGGAAATTCAGGTTGTTTCTGATAAAGGAATCAGCAGAGGGAAAAGGTTTAGATCAGTAAGGCAAGTAGCAGCTTGAGACCAGTGGCTTGGGAGGCTAATTTATTCTTTAAATCTAGAACAGTTGGTCATCTCCAAGGGTACAAGAACAAACCTGCAGCATCAGTTGCAGGATAGCACTGAAGCAGTAAGATGGCCTGAATTCTGTCTTGCCAAGCAAAATAATGAGCTCCTGCAGAGAGATGACTATTGGTAAGGCTCCCAGCTGAAGTAACTCAACAATTCATATTTCTGAGGGGAATAAATTGCAGTCAATAGTTTCTAAACTCTGCATCAAGAGCCCTCAAGCATCCTTAAATATGATTCTGAACTGTCTCTAACAAACCTTAATATTCAGTTAGCGGCAGGGGAGGTAAATACTCATCATAAGATTGTGGATCTATGGCCTTTTAGTCCATTGCTTGTGAACTACTGTGAGCTACTGCTTTGAGTTATACTATTCACTAAGCATGCTTTGAAGATACCCTAAATAAGTGGTGTTACCTACAATTTAAATAGTTGCTGGTCCTCAAAGAACATTCTTTGCAAGGCAAACTTTGCTACAATCCCTGAGAAAACAGCAGGGAAGGAAACAAGGATTACTCCTATATAAGTTCCAGACATCATAGAAACATCCTTTGCAAAATACCAATAAAGGAAAAATATGTACCTGTTCTGCAGAGGCCATGCAAGTGGGAAGCAGAGGAATTACTGGGAACATGTACTCTAATGGGTAGATCATAGCCACAAAGGCCATCACAGACATTGAGAGCGCATTATAATCTCGGGACTGCAATACAACCTGAAACCAAAGAAACTCACATTAGCACTGCAGCAACCATTCACTTCTATTTCTCCCCCCAGGGGTATACAAAGATGTCAGCCTGCAGGCCTCTGATTTGATGGCTGTGAACTGGATGACCCTCCATTAATCTGTCTGAAAAGAAGCTTCAGGTGCTTTTTTGAATGAGAGTAAAACTTTTCAGAACAGGAACCTCAGAAGGAGCTATTCCTCCCCCCCTGCAGACAAATTGATTCCAGGCAGTGCAGGAGACAGCTGTTCCACACATCCAGCCTACCCTGGTTTTGAAGAGGGCAGGACTTCCCACGTACCTATCAAAGATTAACTCTTCCCTTCTTACCTTGTGTTCCAGAAGGATGCAGGTCAGCACCTGCAGGCAGGCATCCACTCCCAGCAACTCCAAAGGCAGATGTAATGGAAAATCCACCAATGTGAAGCGGGATGGATCAGGAAGAGCAAAGGTCAGAGCCGGCTGCAACTCATGTGGCAAGACTTCCACATCCACCCGCTTCTGACCAGCAACAGGCATTGGTGAACGGAGCAGCCGGTATATCCAGGCCTCAATCTCCCGCAAGTCGTGTAGCAACGCGCTAGACTTTTCTTCCACCAGGAGGGAGCCTGTGAAAATCCGCCACATTGTATCCCTGTACAGGGAGAACAACAAGGTTAATACTCCAAGAGCTTCACTTGACAGCCATTCCGCAAGGCTCTTCCACCAGGAATTAAAAGATGCAGCTAACAAACATTTGGGCAGAAAGTAATGGCAGGTAGGGATTTAAGCTTACTGAAACAACCACTGTGGGGAAGAATAAATCTCTCTGTGGCAGGAATCAACACAAGTATGTCACTTCCACCTCAGAGTTCATTCATTCCTTTAAAAGGTTCCGTTAGGTCCAGATCTCTGAAGATCTCTCATCGCTCTGGTGGTTGAAATCCAGCATGCATGTAGGATACTCTCCTATCTCCTCCAGAATTGTGGCAGACTAATTGACTGTCGGATTCTGCTTGCAGCAGTCCTACAGACCTTCACAAGAATAGGAACTGCTCCTGAGATAACAAAAATATGCCACAGCAAGATCTCCCAGATTGTTTCAGCTTGATAAAATACTCTTTTTCATTCTATCCTAAATTGCATTGTATCATTCTTAAGAGCTGAATAACCCATGGCAGAAGTGGATGCATTTCAGCTGAGAGTATTAATTTCTGAAAGCTGTCTAGAAAGGATTTAGGTACCTTAACAAAATAAGCAAGCAGCAATTTTTCCATGCCCTAAGCTAGCAATCTGCAAACTTGTAGCTCACAGGCGGGCTGGCCAAAACGCACATACAGCATTGTTCAGGGCCTTCAGAGCTTCAAAACTTGAAACTGGGTCTGACAAGGGAAACAAAATTGCTTGTCCACTTCAGCCCTTAATGTTGTAGCACAGTGAAGGCTGCAAACCTGCTGTAGCCATTCTTCAAAAAACTTCAGCCTGATAAATATCTTCAGTTACTGTGATAGATCCCTTAGAATGGTATGGGTTCAAGTTAGAGGTTCTACCTAGTTCACAACTTTAAAAAAAATTAAAGAAAAAGAAAAAATATGATGACATTGGAGACTTCAGGAAGGAAGAAGAGTTAGACAAATATGGAGAGGTCAGAACGGCAATTTGAGATTATGCTGAGTAAGTGATACACCTGTGAGGAACCATGATGCTTCTCATGCTCTATTCTTCCTTCAGCTTCTTGTAATGGGCAGGACGTTAGGTTGTTAACAGGCAGACCCAACGTTTTGCAAGCTGTAAGGATTCAGTTTCACCTTTATTCTGCCACCACCTCAAAACTATTCTACTTGTCCAGGTCATGGCTTGCAAACCACATGGTAATTCAAACCTGCTGCTTTACTCTTCCCAGAGATGCATGCTCAGCGTTCCTTCTCTTGCCCTCCTCATCTGTCACTCAGTTCTTCTCTTTAAGAGTTATGTCCAACAAGAGCAAATTTTTCAAATACCACGTCATTCAAACACTGGAATAATTTAGCAACCCTTTCAAAAATCAGATGAGCTCACAGAGTTGAGGAAAATAATGAAATTTAGCTTTTTTTCTGCCTCAGTAATTATCAGACTAAACCAAATGACAAAACAAGCTCCCTTAATATATACTTCTATTGGGTGGGAGAGGGGGAGTTTTGTTCTGACAGAATTATTTTTTCCCCAACAGTCAGTGGATTCAGGTGATAAATCTGCTAATGCAGGAGTCAGTCATAAGCCCAGGACATTCTCCCAGAACTATTCCAAGGCAGTAACCCAAGAAATAGGCTATTGGTCTGTGAACGGGACAGATTTCCCCTTTCATGCAAAATTAAAAGAGCTTATAAAGATGAGAATGATAGATGCTCTGTCATTTTTTGCTTTTGACAAGTTAAACTTGGAAAGTACCAAGCTACTTCACCAAAATCATGAGCTATCTCACAATCCCCGTCCCTCTTACTATTGAGATAACGCCCTCCTTCTCCAGAGATTCATTTTGTGTTTCCTCTTTTCACTTAGCATATTGGAAAGGAAAATATCATCCTGGAATGTGGGTGTCAGACACAATAGCACAGATACACATCCATGACTGATATACGTAAATACATCCTTCCTTCTGTACCCTACGGTGCAACAGCTTTTGTTACATACCCAACATTATAATAGCAGATATGTAAGATTACTACATTATATTAAAAATACACCAAGTTCCTGTTAATTTGCTGTTACCAACCCCCATTCCAATATGCTTCCTAGACAGCTCCTTTGTTTCCTCCCTCTCCCCTTCAGATATCATACTTTGATCTCTTTCAGCCGTTCCTGCTTCTCTAGTCTTTTCTCTCCCACACTGAAGTTCAGATTGTTTCATAAGCTCGTTAAGCACACTTTCATCATTTCCCTCTTGCCCCAATTGGAAATTGTCTCTGTTATTTCTTGGCTGTTTCTAATTTGCCAGAGAATCAGTCCTGACGTACACTGCCACGAAGCTTATATGCCAAAGCAACAATAACAGCTCAGTGCTCAGCTTCAGAAAAGATCACGCTCAGTCAGTTCTTAGCAGGATAGTGCCTCCTTAGGCATATCAAAAATGAAAATCATACCAGGTTACAGAATGAGACAGAGGCGTTTTAAGGAAATAACCACAAAAATTTCCTTTTCCTACCATGATCCTGGATTAAAACAGCAAAAAGGTCAACCATAGGTGTAGGGCTGCTTCTTGCAACCACACCTGTAGCCACAATTTGCCACACAGACAATTGCAGCCCTGGACATAAACAGTAGGAAGAAAAAAATTCTTTCTTCCCACTCAACATACCTCTGCACCCCACGAGGGATCCCCAATTTCTTGCCCAACAATCTTTCGCTACAGCAGTCCACAAGCCTCTTGAGGGTGTACAGACATTCACGAAAGGTGGAAAAGAAGGGATAATGACTAAGGATGCACAGAGAAGTCAGAGTGCTGTTCCGAGAGCGATGGCTGCCTTTGGCCAGACGCTTACTGTGCGGTGATCGATTCACATCTGGGGTAGATTCTGTACTTGGAGCCTGCAGTGAAGAACCACTCTCTGAACTCTCGGTGGCAACTTCCTCTTGGGGTGCAGATGGATCTGCAGATTTGGGGATTTTCTGTCCCTCCCGAGCTCGATGGCCCCCTGTGCCTTCTCCCTTCTCCTTGGGTACTCGCTTCTGAAAGGAGCGGTAGAAGTTGACACAGATTCCATAGCGAATGACACCTGTATCCTTGTCTGTGAGAGTGAAGACAAAGGAAGTGTCATCACGGAAGCTCATACGTTTTTGCCTCACGCTCAGGCATCCTTCTGGCTGGCAGAAGAATACAACATCAGGTGGTAGAGGAAAGTCCACGTGGTCTTCTAGAGGGTAACGTCGCAGCAGTTCAGGAGTCTGAGCAACACTATCACTACTTGGCTGCCTACAAAAAAAAAGCAAACAAAAAAATCATACACAGTTGACTAATGCCAATAAAGATCTTTGGTATCTCCCTACTAACACGCCAGGAGCCTGTGGGCTCAGCTTCAACTTTTGTTTCTTCTCTCCCCTACTATACAGGGAAATTGCAGCTTCTCAGTCACTAGCCGCAATGCTCAACCACTAGCATAAGGCCACAACTGCAGAAAGGTTAAATAAAAAAGTCTCTATCATTGTTATCAAGGCCCAACAAGGAGCCTGTTCAAATTTGACCAAGAAAAGGACTTCTTCAGGAGTATGTTGCTCCCAGGAGAACATCATATTGTCATGTTTCTCTGACTTTGGTTTCCAAAATTAATTTAACTGCACACGTCTCTGGGCAACACTTGGATAGGAAATACACTGTCCCTCTCCAAATATAGTCAGATGAAAATCCCCTGGATTTCAGCCATTTATAAGTAAGATGAAAAATTAAATTATAAAATCTAGTATCAATTCCTAACTGGGAAACCCAAGAATTTACTAGGAAAGAACTCAGACAAATGGTGGAATGATATGGACCTCATTCTGTAAAATTTTAATTAAAAATTTCTAGCAACCATAGATACATACTTTTTTCTGTGTTTGATTTTCAAGTTGGATTTGAAGCCTAAGTTACTATAAAAGCTGGGTAGTAACATACAGACCTATTTAACGATGTGGCTCACCAACCTCTGTACCACAAATCACTAATGGAACACAAAGACAGAAAGGCAATACTGTTTATTCCTAATTTTCCACCAGCAGAACAGTCTTTAAAGGTATTAAGTATTTTCCTACCACTACTTTTCCATGAAAGTTACTGAATAACTGCCAGAGAAATAGTACGAGATCCACATAGCTGAAGGAAGAAAACTATATCCCCAGAACAACCTCTCTCTGGTTTGACCCCTTTGCTATAAAGTCTGATCTTCACCATTTTCTAAAGTAATTAACATTTAGTATTGTGTTTACTAAATGGAATGTAGGAGACCTGGCTCCACCATCACTCTCCTATGAGACCTCATACAACATATTTTCTCACCTTGATACTTTAGATTTGCCCATTTAAAAATACAAATGACACTTGCTTTTCTCTTATCTGAGAGGTGAGAAAACCCAAACAAGTTATAACAGAATGTTTGTAATTTACAAAAGAAAATCACTGGTGTAAATAGCTCTGCTGACTAATTCTCCCAAGTCAATACTTTATTAATGTAAAAATGCTTAGGTAATAAAGCATAAATTGGTAACAAAATTTATACTGCCTGTGCAGTTAAGTACTGAAATACTGTATGAAAAGAAAAAGGAAACCCTAAAAAGCTTTTATATATTAGTGGACACAACTAATGCATCATCTGCTGAAGAAATGTCAAATAATGCTGGTACTGATTAAAGAGTCTGTTTGGCAGTAAAAGGTTAAAAAAAGTGCCATCGACAAAATACTGGTGAATATAACATCAGGTCATGCCTGTGCAGTAATATTAGCTACAAAAACAGTCGTCTTGGACATTTAGAAAATTTGCATCTAATAAAAGGGAATACTTCCAAAAGGCATTGCTATTTGTGCATGGTGGATAACAAGATATAATGGTAAAGACCACATGGAGCTCCTAAGGACTTTGCCGTAGAAGCTACTTCAGTCAGCTCCAACTCTTATCAACAGGCATTTGTTGAAGTGCCTAATGAGAAAACAGACCTCTGAGCATTAGCGATCTAGCTACTACTGCCCAGCAAAAAGCAAGAGAACTGCAGGAGTCCAGAAGCGATGCTAGCAAATTTCTAAGTGAGAATATCAGATGCTACAAGCATCACTGGAGGAGGCCGTTAACATTGCGTCCTCCTTCTTTTCGTAGTCAGTGACACATATATGGAAAACTTAGTTATTTTTCCACAGACAATAAGAAGTAATTAAACTATTAAATTATTCTGTCCATAAAATACAACAATAAAAATAATTATTATTTAGGATTACGTCAATTACTCCACTTAGCCTATTTAAATATTGCACTCCAAGTATTCTGAAAAGAAAGTGGGAGGTAAAGCGACAGGCTGATGCACATAAACCACTAATATTTAGAAATGAAAGTAAAACAGACTCTGGAATACACCCATTAAATAGACTAGCAGAAAGTTACTGCATGAACTTCAAATAAAGAAAAATATCATTTACTGAGCACTTGTGTATTTGACAAACAGTACACATATCAACACCACATCTCATATATGCTTTAAGTAAATAAGCATAGTTAGTTAATAAGACTTTAAATAAGCATTGATAGTTAATAAGACTTTAAAAAAAGAAAGCATTCATATCATTCTTACAAAGATAAATGAGTATTAGAGGGAGAAACAGCCAAGTAAGGCAAGTTCCAGATTACTTTTTTTTAAACTGAGTTTACAGACTACAGTTCAAAAGCTAGAAAAGTAACCCCAAACTAGTATTTTACTTGCATGTGGCTTTCAGTATTTTCAGTTTGTGAATCCCTCTACCCTAATGCCAATAGAAGCAAAGAACTTCAGATACACAGGTTACCAGAGAGTCATATATAAATTGGCTTTTCTTAAGTCACCCTTTACAGACCCTTGAAAAGGAGTCTAAAGATTGCAAGTTAAAAAAACTTTGGCTGCACCAGTATCTTTCAAAAAGTGCCCTGGCCCAAGTAGATGCTCCCATCATGGTAGCATTCGGCATGTATTCCAGAAAGCACTTTCCTCAGCACCAAGCAAGGCTCCATCAATGGATGCTAGGCTATTTATCCCCCCTCTACTGAGACGCGTTTACATTACCTGGCTCCAATGATCACAAGATAGTCGAGTAACCGAGGACAGATTTTCTTTTTCTGCACCATTGTCCTTGACACCCCTCCCTATGTCATCTCAGTGAATTTCTGTTCATCAATGCAGTATTCAGTTATCCAGTCAGCTGTGATAGACTGCCTTGGGGAACAGAATCTGCTTGGAAATGTCTGGCAAGTCCAACCTACAATCAAGAAAAGCAAGAGTGTCAGAGGCACAATCAGGAATACCAAAAGCATATAAGCAATTTCGTGACCTTAATTACAGCCTCAGTGTTCTGTGCAGTCATGGCTGTCCACAGATCTCTCTCTTCATGAATATAAAACCATAACCACATGCCCACAAAAGCAGAGCACACTGAAAAACACACAAAAAAGCACAAGAGGATCTCAAGAAAGGCCACAGACAAAGAAGCATATCGCTGGCAAAGAGCTATTCATGAAACAGTTTGAGGCAAAAGTATTGTTTAGGCAAATCCCTGGGATTCTTACAGCGCTTGGGAAAGGAGCTTTAATTGGCAGTTCTGTAGAGGTAAACACAAATGAAGAAAAAACCACAACCTGAACTTTAGCTGTCTGATAAACAATAACTAATGAAGGGGTAATACCAAGAGAAGTCCAATTTGATATAATGCACCTCACCCTCCCAAACCTGGATGTGGCCTAGAGCAAGAACGATCTCCACAATCCAACAACTGCAATCTCTAAGACTTTTTCTGAGAAGATATAGAACTGCAGTTTGCAATAGCAGAAGTGCTTCTTGTAAATCATACTGTTTCTTTCACTTACTTTATTAAATTCCATTTATCTTGTGTATCTTCACCATTTACTCTTGATACCCATGCCTCCTACAGCTACTTTCTCTGCCCATTTTAGAATAGAAAAATCCTCCTGGCACAACTGGTATTTTACTACAGCATTACTATTTGTCAGTAACTATGCTTAATAGAATCCAGAATTCTGTAAGCACTGTAAAAATTGTTCTTTCCAATCCCACCATTCATACTTCATTGAATTCATGAAAGAAAGGGGGAAAAAAAAATAATCTTAAAAAGTAATCAAGTTCCATATTACAATGTTCCCTACCTACATTTGAAAACAATCTAAAAACAGAAGATTTTCTGAAGCAGAAGGTTTTCAGAAACTCTAAAATCAGAGATGCTCAAACTGTACTACAAGTTTACTGAGCATCCTAATGAAAGCATCAATAAAGTTATTTTATATTAAAAAATTGAACTGATTGCCTTTTGGGGCATATTCAGAGTAAGGTTTCTATTTCAGCTCATGTTTACATCCTAAGGCTATCACAGAATTCAGAGCATTATTATTACTGTGCTAAAGTCTTTCAGTTCTGCAGCATAAAGTTCAGATTTTATTTGTATAAAAGTGTAACAGTTTTACTAACAACCTGTAAATCTCAGCAAAATTAGGTAATTTTCCTGTCGTTTCTCTCATTATTTCACAACCAAAAGCTAGTTAAAGGTACTGTAACTGTCACAAGCACATTCAAAGCCTAGCAACATATTTGCTTTTTTCCCCAGCCCTTCAACATTCCAGGTACAGAGTTGGGGAATTTTATTCATTAGCCCTCCAAATACCAGTAAGAACACAAACACACAAAAAAAGTAGGTACACAATTTATGAAAAAAGAAAATTATACTAGTCAGTAAGTATTAATTATAGAATAATAAACTGAAAGAAACCTTAACCCTCACAGGCACAAACCCCCACATTTTGTAAGACTTCATAGCATGGTTTTAGTAGATCCTCAATTACAGTCGCTGTAGGTTCCTAAGTGACAGCGCTATGACTATGACACTTCTCTGAGCAGCAATACTTTTACAAATTATCTTCTCTGAACAACAGAGAAAACACAGACACAGGAAGCAAAGCTCCTGTCTCTTCATTTTAATGGTATTACTGAAAACATTTTAGAATCTGTCCTGCAACAGCTCTTGATCCAACATATTCTGCAAATCTCTTGGCGTAGATAAATTTGACAGGAACAAGATGAAGTTGGGATGATCAAGTGGATCTTTTTGCCTTCAAGTTTGAAGAACTACTTTATCTGTTTTCTTTCCAAATAGCTTTACCCAGAACTCTTTAAGGAACTCACTCCTATGCCTGTATCTGTACCTGAACAGTGAGTTACCACAAGATAACCTAGAAGTACGACTTCGAGGAACTTCTGCTACTCAGTGGTAATGAAACAATGTTCTTCCTCTGTAACAGAGACTATCCTACCCCTCAGTGAAGGCAGAGAAAGTAAGCTGCATTTACAACGGAGTAAAAATATATGCAACGACTACAGAGTAACTGAAAGGCTACAAGAGCACAGCCCTAGCTTACCTTTCAGTAATTTGTCCGTGCCCTGTGGTTTTCCTCCTATTCTCTAGCCTGGAGAACAACTCTTATGATTCCAATTCATTACACATCTGTCCCGCAGTTCTGCAAAGGAGCTAGCAAGGTATATAACATGAAGACCTCCATCAAAGCCATAAAATTTTCAAAAGAGTATCCGAGCAGACCAGTACAAGGAACATATGCAGGACTTCCAATGTCCCTGGAATGGCTGAAGCTGCATCCTAGTGACGCCATACATCAAAGTTTCTGTCAGTTTTTTAAAAAAATATCTGAGCACTTTCCGAGATCTCTGATTTCTACTGCAACACAGGGAGACTGATGCAGATATTCTACAGGGGCTTCTAGAGTCTCCTTTACTTGCTTACTTATTCTTAACACAGCCATAGTTACAGTGACACATAAGTGGACAAAGGCTTTCTTTTGGAAGATGGAGTTTTGTTAGACTGGAGCAAGAGGTAGAAGAATTAGAACCAAGTTTAGGGGTTTTGCCTTCCCCTATGCAATTTCCTGCTTCTTCAGAGATCTAGTAATGACTGATGACAGCAATTAAAAAGCATTAGATAAATATTTTCTGGAACTCACCTTCCTACTCCTGGTTGGAATGGAACACCACCGTTCATGATCTATATAAACCAACACAAACAGGCATTGCACTCCTGCCCCTCTCCCCCACTATCTGCCAAAAGCTTGCTTTAAGGCCAGCGCCATTCCCTCCTCTGTGCTGGTAGAAGTGCTCGTGCAGTTACATGGTGAAACAGATTGTGGAATTGATACGGACTAACACTAACACCCTCCCTTCTCTTCCATTGCCACTTTTGTTTTTACTAGGTTATTTCTATGACTTAGTTCACCAAGTGGCCACACAAATGCTTATGCAGGCACAAAGAAAAGGTAGGAGCAAGCAGCTAAGGGAATCTGGAAAACTTGGTTGCATATAATATGATCACAGAACTACAGATGACAGCTTCTCTACAGGCAATAAAGAGGTAAAGTAATTTCTTTCTCAGACATTTGCCATCATCCTTCCTCTAGCTCCTAGATTTTACAGACTAAATACATTAGAACAGAAGGAGATCAAACAACCGAGAGATACTTCCATTTCTTCTCTTTCATGTTGGCATTTGGACCTGAACTGAGAGATTATCCTGAGTGTGAGATGGTACAGGTGTTGACATTGATGGCCTCTTCTTGCTCTCAAGCTGCTTTAACTCTAGGTGGCTTTTTCTGAAAAGGCCTTCTGCAGTGTGCTTTCTCTTTGCAAACAACTTGGAACCAGCCCTTTGAAGGCTGAATCCTCAAGCAGCGCTTGAGAAGAAACATCCTGTAACTTCAATGCAAAAAAAAGGAGAAAAATAAAGAAGCAAAGGCCACCACAGAAACATACTGCACAAACATATCACAGATCAGAGAACACCGTAATTTAAATAAGCACACATATGGATGGTGAACAGGTTGGTGAGAACTAACACTACCCACGTACTGTAGCAGCTGTCAGCAATACTCACAAACTAGTAGAAATTGGCACAGTAGCCTAGATGCAAAGGCAAAGGCCAGAGCCAGCACGAACCCACAGCCTACCAGTAACTCAAGACAAAAAAGGCGTTCAAAACAACACTTTGATTACTAGCACCACTCTACCTTTCAAAATTCCCCAAACACCCATATTTTAGCTTGTAGCACAGCTTTTTAGAGGACAATCTGCACGGCATTCTGCAATTTAAAGTCCTCCCAGAAATAAAAGTCTAAACAAACACACACACTCATGAAAAGCACCAGACCAGAGAACAGATCTGGTACTGTGAAAAGAACCGTCGCAGACGTTTTATCAGTTTAGAGCCATCTGTGTCAGACCGATACCCAGCATTAGTCCTCAGAAACATGAATGGGGCAGCACCCCCACTCATCTACCCCTTGGAGTCTTCAGTCTTTTTAAAAGTGTCTTTTCTTTCTAGACACAAAGCTAGAGGAACAAAGTCATTTAGTCAAAGAATAACTCGAACACAACAGTTAACCCAACTTAGCTCTCTTGCAGCCGTTTTCCTCACACAGAAGCTTCCAGCTTTGATAGGCCAGCCTTACACTCAACTGTATGATAGTCAGCAGGTATTTAAATCATTGCTTGAAAAAATGATACAAAGACAGAAGATAATTTTCCAACAGGCCTGCTTTCCTTGCAACTCTTCCACAGTTTAGGATAGTACCAGAAAGGCCTTTCCTTCCATTATCTCCCACTTTTATCTGGTACAAGGATCATACCCCACAGTTCACCAGTGCATGGATACCTTTAGAATATAAACCAGGGTCATACAATTCAATTTACCAGCTGACTGAGTGAAAAGCAAACAGTGGGACATTAATTTCTAGGAAAGAAAAAAAGGAGGAAGTCGTGAAGGAGACAGCAAGAATTACAGGACAGAAGCCACAAGAATTCTAGTTCACTGAAATCTTACCTTGCTAAAGACCAGGTTTCCAGCCATGTCCAAAAGGAACTAAATTTTCAGTTCTAAAATGTCCTTGGAACATCTTGAATTTCTATTTATTCTCAGCCAAGACAGTCTGTACTTGGTTCAGATCTATAGCCACTATGCCTGACCTTAGTGCATTGTTTACTGTGAACTCAAAATCCACAGCAATCAGACTAAACTGAAAGCTGAAACAAACACAAATAAGGGCCAGGAGTTTCAATGCCCTCTTTTTGGTTGATTTATGTTTCCTTTTCTCACATTACACACCTTGAGTACGCCGGGACAGCTATCTGCCAAGCTACGAGAAATAGGTGCAAGGACCTCAGGGCCAGCCAACCTGGCCTGTGCGGCCAGGAACCCCACATAACTCACTGTGGAACTTGGAATCAACACAGTTTGAAGCACAATATGAACTATTCATGGTAGCTATGACCTATCTTTACACATTTTAGTAATCTTTATGGAATCTTTACCAGTGCAATTTTGGTTATTTCTCCTTCCAAGTTTGTTTCAAGTGATTCCAGGCATTATCTTTGGTATAGCACATGCTATTTCTGCCTGCACTAAGCTTTTAAAGTAGCAGACATGCAGTCCCCATTTCACATGAGCCATGGTACACTTTCTCTGCTTAACAGCTATATTAACATTAAACACGGCTAGTAGTTTTATACTTAAAAATATGCAACATTCTAGGAAGCCCATTATCCCTATTATCCAGATACTACAGTGTTTCTACTAACAGAAAAAACACAGATGACAGCACGGATGAGTTGAGAACACCTCCCCTTCTCCAGAGCTTCGACAGGACATGGAATGATTTCTAAAGTCAGAGCTGGATGGACTTGCTATACTGGTGCAGCTGCTTTGTGTGTTACCGTCCACCTTGGCAAGGCAGCAGTGCATGCCAATGTTGTGACTCCTAAAAAGATACTAGCACTTTGGCACCAAAAAAAAAAAAAATAAAGGAAGGGGAGGCATTTTCAAAGCATTATAAGCATGCCTACAGCAGACAATGGCGTATTTATCTAGTATGGTTAGTCTACAATATAGGTGTGGTTCTGCAAAATGCCTAGGGATAGATCCAAGCATAAGAAATCACCCAGTAGAGAACAGGACTACAGGCAGATTCTAAAAGCATCCTCCCTGGAGCACAAGCACCACTTGAGTCAGTAAGAGTTCCTTATGGATAAAAGAGCAGATGCATCCCAACTGCTTCCACCTTCCATCTCTCCATAAAGCTCAAGGGAAAGGACAGAATAAATCAGATTAAAGAAAATTAGAGAATGAATTGTGAAAACAGTTTAAACAGGTTTTGGTAATACAAAAAAACATCCTTGGAAGCCCTTCTGAAGAAGGGTAATAATTAAAGGTTTCCTCCTTTCCTAACACAGAATGGTATTATCTCTTTGCCTTCTGAAAACTGTACTGACACAGCCAAGTATCTTTAATCTCCACATCAGTTTTGCAGAGCAAAATGGAGGTAGCACAGACAGGGCTGCCAACAAACGGACTGAGCACGGCCAGAACTAGTTCACAAACAGAAGTATCGTGCCACACAGGCAGGAACCTTTTTGCAGCATCAGAGAGTGAAGCTGGACTGATCCAGGTTCTCGGTTGCTATAGCGACAGATTCCCTCGTCCTTGTCATCTGCTGGCCCTTCGGCCTTGCCTCCTCTCTCCCCCCGCCTCAGCCAAATGCCTGGCTAAAGCAGGCTGCCGTACATGCGAGACCACGCAGTCGCCACACATGCACACGCTGTGAAAACAGACCCACAGGTAATCTGATTCAGATCAATCTCCATAGCAACCCAATCTTTAGTCCCCAGATCTTAGCCTGTCGGGTCTATTTTTAGAGCAGCCGCAGCACTCCACCCCCTCCGCTCCACCACCAAAGCTCCCAGGGCTGCCCACGCTACAAACAAGCTTCAACCCAGGCACAGGGGCTGCCTGGAGCCAACGCTGAAACATACCCCTCCTGGCACCCGCAGGCCCCCCGAGTCTAGATGACAGCGTAGCATCTGCAACGCCTTACATGCCTCCCAGTCGGTAAGGGTTTGGTTTTTTTTTTTTCCCACATCCACGAATACTACAGACACCAGACGTCGTCATTGCTCACGGAGAGCCCGGTACCATTGGCAGCAGACAAAATCCACTCGTCCAGGTAACGCGCAGGATGCTTCCACAGGCACCCACCACAGCTGCTCCTTTCATCTTGCGCAAAAAGGCCGTGCAAAGCATGCCAACACAGTTATGCAATCCTGACAGGAACATGCAGGCAGCAGCAAACGCAAAGGAGTGGTCCCCAGCAATACCTGCCCCGCAGGAGCACAGCTGTACCCACCAGCAGATACTTGAAAATCACGCAGCTGGGACATTCATCTACTAATTGTTTTAAACAAAAATGAAAAAAAAAAATCAAGACCGAGGCCTTGAATGAGCCATGAGAGATAAGCATGTGAGAAAAAATGGATAACAGTATTTGCATACCATTCCATTCTACCACACTCTTGGGGAAAACCATCAATGATAAACTAATGCAGGAGAAGCGTACACTTTTACAGTACTCTGCTTGCTAATAGGAAGGAAATGACAGAATTTAGCCTCGGCCCCAGTTCGTTTCACACACTTCAATTTAGGTTAAAGACTTTATTATCCTCCCCTCCTTTACTGCCCGAAACACCGCTCTCGTGATCCTCTCTGTAGCTCCTCACAGTGCAGGGCACGCTGAGCACCACTCACCATTTTCTCACAGAACATAAATTCCAGCATAAAAACCCTCTGTCAACCCAGTCAGTTCTCCTGCTCTACACCGTTTGAGATTAAATTCATCTTTAATTTAAAAATAATCTCCAGAGATTTGCATGAGAGAACAGTAACACAGAAGCTTTGGCTCCCTGCCCTTCACTCCTGCCAAGTCCATCCTTTTTTTCCCCTCCTTGTGCAACGTCACTATCACAAAATATAAGCACCTGCTCATCTATTTCTACCTCATCAGCTTTTCATCAATCCTCAAAACTCCAGTAGCAGCCGCTTAGACACTTTGTGAGGGAGAGGGGGAGCAACCCAAAACCTCAAAACCTACACAACGCCCCTGAAATGAATTAGCCTCACCTCCTGCAACCACTATGGCAGTACATTACTGACCAAAGCAGAACTGCTTTGGTCTCAAGTCTTGAGCTGAGAAACTTTCTTGCTGCTTTTGAGTGCAGCCTAGACCCCAGCACCCGTGAGATGTTTCCATTCCCAGCCCTCCCCCCAGTTCCCGTTTGAGAAGCAGGCCGCAGTTCCCATAACGCAGGCACCAGCAGGTTTTGTTCCAAACGCCAAATGCTGCAAACGTACAGTCATAAAAAATTAACAAGAAAACAACAAAGCATGCGACATTTAAATTGAGAGAACTGCTGGCTGCAGCTGCAACTGCTAAATTATTCAGTGCCCTCCCTTGCCGCGGCAGCTCCCCCAGCCATGATGAGCAGCTCCCAGCCAGGAGCTCAGAGAAGAGACCGGTACAAGAGGACAGCAGGTAGAAAAGACGCACCGCAGGCAAACAGCGAGGAGCATGCCAAAGGCCAGTGTGGCTTCTCCTCTCACATAGGTTTCAAGCTATCCGCCTACTCATTTAACGGGTGACATCGCTTCTGGTGGCACCACCACCAAATACAGGCACATTCATCTCTCCTTCCTGGAGATGGGCCACGTGGGGACAAACGACAGGCTCGCCAGGATCCCAGCCATTTATAAGGCAGACTGCTGTGGTGGTCAAGAGCACTGTGGAAACACCGAAACTTTGCTCAGGATAATGAGAACCAGAAAATAAAGAGAAGCACTTGAAATAATCCAATTATTTGGCTGTTGCTAGCACCACAGAACTCAGAGCCTCACATCGGTTTTGCCTCCTCTTAGAAACACTCAGCCTGCCTCCCCATGTGTGCCACCTTCCTCCCCTCTATGCACCTTCCCCTTCTCCTCACCAACACTGTGGAAGACCAGAAATCCTTACTCTCAAACCGATGCTACTATTAATTTTGGTGATAAATCATAGTACCAGCTGGAAAGGAAAGCAAAGAGAAAAGCACATTTTCTCTCTCCTAGAGCCCTGGGCCGTGGGAAGCACATGTTCGGCACTCACCCACACGTAAACACTGGAGGAGGCAAGCTCAGAGGGAAGAAGGGATAGGATCTGCCTCAGGCGACTGTTGGGGCCAGCGAGCGACAGAAGGAGGGGTCCCAAGAGGACCTTCTAGATGTCGGCAGCCACCACGGCAAAGGAGGGAGGGAAAACACAACACCTGCTGGATACATCTGAGGACTAATGAGAGAAAGAAGGGAGAAACGAGGCGGCCTGGAGGAAAGAGCAAGCATGCCCGGCTCCTAGCTCCAGCAGAGCACAGTTTAGCCGCTATCAAGCGGAAACCGATACAGACACAGCAGCAGAGAGGCTCAGTGTTCTTGGGTGAAGTAATTTTGTTGAATACCAGTTTCAATTCTTAATCATCTTAATCACAAAAAAAACATTACTCTCCTCCTGCTATCTGATGCAGAGGCAGAACTCCCCATCTCCTGCCACAGGGGCCTCTCCAGAGCAAGTACAATATGCCCAGGCAAGCAGAGATCTGGGGAAGCCGGTGTCAAAGCTAGGGGTAAGAAGGCAATCAGACATTTGATATTGACAGCGGGAAATTCAGTCGGAATATAAAGGGAAGCAGGACACGACCATGGCGCTGAACTCAGACGTGACAAAGAAAAGGAAGAGAATAAGAAAGAAAAAAAAAAAAAAGGCTGCTCTGTTCATAAGATAACACACAGTTCCTGGAGGTCATCAGATACATCGCTGTCAATCTGCTTATCTTTGTCCCCCATGTAAAAAAACAAGGTTAATTTCCCCATTCTCACAAATACCACTTAGAACAACGGTTTAGAAATTAGTTACAAAACAGAAAGGAGAGACCTGACAAGCATTATGGGATACATCAAAGGCAACGCGATGACTCTTTTTGAGGGCTGCCGCTGCTGTGAAATATCGAAGGCTGCGGAAGAAAGAGAATCCCAAGAAACTTTGTTCCTTGCTGCTGCACTGATGCACTATTTCTCACAGGGCCCTGGAAATGCATCAGTTTCTCTCATGTAACCGCAACGCCTAGGAACACAGTGCAAGAACTGCCTCAGTGGAAGTAATTTAGGCATGTGCAAGCCGCACTTCTTACTTTAAAATCACTGCAAGGGTCCTGCCAGCAGCAGTGATTAAAAGCAAACACAACCTCACACAATTTAGTGGTTTCTGGGCACCAAAAGGCACAGCCTCCCCATTTGGAAGTTCTCCGGTACAAAGAGATTTTAGAGCTCCTGATAGTATGCGGGTCATTTCTCCAGAGTTTTGCTGGATATGGGGTTTCAGCCGATTATTCCAGTTCCAAGAGACAAATCAGGAGCATGTTTCTCAATCATCAACAGTAATTTTCATGTGGTCGTGACGGGTTTAAAGGCTTCCAGTGACAGAGAATCTATTTCCTCTAAAATTACTTTCTAGCTCAGACAACAGAGCAAAGACCAGCTGAATTATACAGGCTCAGTTACAGGGAGCAAACAGTGGGTCGTCCTAACAGTTTTTCATAGCTCCTGAGGTGGAGGAGGAAAAGCAGCAAACCCTGCCATCAAAGAAAGAAATATCACAATTGTTCCACAGATTAACAGATTATCCCACTAAAAACCATTCCCTTCTAATTGATGCCTCACACTGCTCAGTTTTATTTCACGTTGTGTCTCATTAGGTCACTGACGATACCTTTCCTTCATGAAAATTTATACCTTGAGATAGATGGAGATCGTTTAAACTGGGGACGTGATACTAATCTTGCATGTCAAGCTCTTTCATTCTTGTTTCTAAATCCTTTCCCCATTGCTGCAAATCCCCAATCAGTAGCTGCATTCTGTATTTTCTACTAATGCGTTGAATAACTACGTCAAAGCCTTCCTGCTAAGGGGCTGCCTGGAAATGTAATGCAGTATATCTCAAATGCAGGCACAATAGGGCCAAAGGACATTTGCAGGAATTAATCTGGGTTGTAACATATGCATTGCCTGTCTCCGACTCCTTCCTAATGGAAAGTAAGTGAAACATTCAACTCTGTACTCGGTTTTAACAAAAGAGTATCAATTTCCATCTTGTGGGCATGATGGCACTACCCACCTAGTTAAAAAAACTCCAGTGTGAAATGACAGCCAAGTCACTAAATTTTACATCATCTGTTACCCACTCTCACGCACTAAATCTCTAGTAGTATTTTTTTCCCCAAAAAAGAAAGTCATTAATTTAACAAACATATCTGGGAAGAAGTATCAGAGAAAATCTGTTAGCTCAAGTGCTGTAAATTAAAAGCAGCGAAGAGATTCATTCTCCTCGTACTCAGCAGTACTTCTGACTTGCTAATTTAATACCAGAAATTTTCACAAATATCTGTTTTTTCCACTAACTTATTGCCAAAGATACTAAATAGACCAGACCGAACATCTTCCCAGAGGTATGTCTAGTACATCCCACCTACCCATAACTCGAATATTTGGTATGGCTGGAGGTGAGAGGAAACAAGCTGTAAACGATGAGACTCTGTGCCCCCCAACCCAGGCCAGATAAAATCAAAGCTGTCATTAATTTAATTTAGGTAGATGATATGAACAAGTGCTTTAGTAAGACTTAAGATGCACTGATTCCCCTACCCTTTCTAGTGAATCATCAACCCTGATACTCTAAAAAGCTACTTTGGCTACGTGGGCAAAACTTGCTATTAAAAAAATCATTGAAACTTGTTATTTCTCCTTCTCCAAAATCCTTCTGAAACAGACTGAAGTTGGACTTCGTTACATACACACCCTGTCTGCTTTCAAGAGAGTTACAGAATGGTATCAAGGTTGAAGAAGAGGTTTGCCCTCTAGAACATTTACTTTATGTTTTTCTATGAAACCTTGAAACCAGAAGACCTTTTTTTTTTCTTGCCACTTGCTACACATCGGTTTGCCACCATTTATGGCTTTGGCACATAACACATGCATTGCCAAAATGCATCTTGCCCATATTATGCCTTAAGTACAGAAAACATTCTCTCAGTGCATTTTCCTTTTTGTCCATCCAGTAAAACTAGCAACGTTTTAAAAGTAGTAACAGTGTGCAAACCAATGCAGTAGGACTCTGAAGCTTACAGCTTGAAAGCTGTTAATTTGGTAAAAACACAAAAAGTCCAGACTTGCGATACAACTGCAGCACCACCGGATAAGCATGCACAAGATCTCTTAGTGCGGATGAGGCTACATTATTTTTCAAACAAAAGCGATCTAGACAATTGCTGACGATTTTGCATTTTATTAAACACACAGTAAGATGCTTAATTCCACGGCAGATTAGACTGGGTCCGAGAGCTATGTATGTTCTAACTATACAACAGTAAAGCAAAAGAACTATTTTATAGCTGGAATGGTATTACATAACATGCGATGAGGGGTCGGGTCAGATCAGATCCTGCAAAAACTGCATTTTAGTTATGTGAGATGTCTCAGGTGCGCTCTCTGATGTGTCAGGATTGCAGATTTTCATTAGAGCTGAAAACAGCAAGTACTTCGTGTGCCCATCCAAAACGGTTCCCAAGGTTGAAGCAGTATAAAGTCCAAAAATGGAGACACTTCCCAAATAACCTATATTTGGATGACTTTGGTTTGGTTATGTGACTCTCAGGACACCACAATACATCTTCCCTCCCTTTGCTTCTGCCTATCGGTAACATCCTTCTTGCAGATAAGTGATGCTGCAAAGAGCACAGCAAGGACGCCTGAGAGCATACCAAGAGAAATGCTGACCCAGAGTTGCACGGAATGTAGAGAAAATGGCTGGCTTGCCTAGGGATAGCACAACGTATTGCCAGATTCACAGTTCTACCCCATCACTGCGGGGCTGCAAATTTATAACGTATGTCATTCTGTGTATGGCAGAAAACAGCACGGTATATAGGCAAGTTCAGGGAAAAAAAGGGGGGAGAGAAGAAAGCCAGCCAACAAATCAGTTTCCTCCAAGGCTTATCATTTCTCTACGCTTTTCTTTATCGTGATTCCACGCAAACAGTAACGCAGACCAAGCTTTCTTCCCTTCCTCCGCCTGAAAATAAAAGCAAGCAACACAGCAAGGTGGTGACACTCTTTTCTAAGGGGAAAATGCTCTTGATTTATAGGCTACTTCATAAGAAATTGCCTGCTATGAAGTGGATTTCCTATTCTATTGTCTCGGGGAGTAACAGGATCCGCTGCCTGCAAACCGAGCGGTAACAGCACCTTTCCAGCTGCAATCCCCTCGCAAAGCGGCACACCGAACCTCTTCGAAGGGGACCAGCCCGTCCTGCGGCTCCCTCTACCTGCCCTAACTGTCCCGCCC
>NW_009269999.1:5376880-5398454 GCF_000687185.1 Egretta garzetta
CGAAGCCTCGCAGCAAAGCCCGGCGCCAGCCCGGCAAGGTCGGCCAGAGCCCCAGGGGTAAGGAGGCGCTACCTTACACCAAGGACATCCAGCGCTGTGTGCTTTCACCCTGTGCCTGTCGCGCCACTTTGCTGGTTTGCTACTGGCTTCATAAGATTACAAGAGAATTTGGTTATTAAAGCTTGAGATACAGCTTTTTTAAAATTCCTTCTAAGCTCCTATAGACCTGTACACTGCACAACCAAATCCATTTATTAACAACACCAAAATTGCTGAAATAAACCCAAAGTGCAACCAAAACTACCGCAAATACCCCGATGGTTTAAAAAAAGAAATAGATAATAAGGTGCAAAATGGTGAAACGCATGGTTTGATACTCCACACCTGTACTCTGCCCCTCACAGGGGAATTGGGATTTCGGAAACACACCCATCTTTTCTTCCTCCCCTTATTGATCCAAATAGATCATGACCAACAGGGCTGTCGCACAAGGGTGGAGCCAACAGGAAACACCATTTTCGCCACTGCTGTCAACAGCAACATTATGGGTTGTCCCTTGAAAATACATTAAATTGACAGGCAGCTTTTTTCTTCAAATTAATAGAAGTCAGATGCAGCTCAAAATGAAGAAAATTAAGCTAAAAATGAAGCTGCGGCTTCATTGCCACTGCCTCTTTTGATTGTTGACATCCTCATTGTTTAGCAAATCCTTGCTTGGAGTAGGGCCCAGACACCCTCTAATCCACCCAGGGCTGGCTTGAGCTCTTGAGCTCTGCTCACTACTCCCCACCTCATACCCCCCTGCAGTCTCCTGTGAGCCCATTCCTATTCCCTCTTCCTCCGGTTTAGTAGTTTCCAATTTAAATTTTATACTCTAAAGTAATGTGGAGGCTTCAGCAGAACAGCCTGTGGTGTGGAGCCTGCCTTCCCCATCATGGCAGGGGATCTTCAAGTGCTCAGGAAGCAGCTAACGCCAGGCAACGCTCCGCATCCCCCATCCTACCATTCCCTTGGAGGTAATGCAGATGGACAGCCATCCCTGTCGCTTCTCCCTGCACCGATCACTCCCGAGGCATTTGTACCAGGTATCAGCTAGGATCCCGCTGAAATCCACTTGACAGCCAGGGGCACGCTGAGCTCATTGTGATTTTGGTGAGCCACGACATGCAGAAAATGGAGTAGAGCACATGGAGTAAAAGGGCTAAATTCTGAATGCAGCTGTACAAACCAAGGTGAGATACGTACGGACAATCCATGGTCTTTGTGACCTGCTCATAATCCACATCACCTATTGCCAGCTCTGGCACACAGCGAGGTGCATAGCAAGCTACAGTCTCATAGTAGAGGCCGAAAGAAACTGCCTGCGGTTGCACAGCTATTTCTTTTTCACCACTTCTTGCTTCTCCCCAGCCTATATACTCACTTTCGTATCAGCTTTGAGCTTGTTACATGAAGAACTTACTCCATCCTCCTCCAGTCTAATGACAGGACATCAGAGAATGTTAAAATCCTGTATTAGGCTTTATTCTTTTATATAAACATTAACATTTCTCAAACAGATTAGTTAAAAATACAGATTTAAACAAGAATTTTTGCAATTGCAATGAGTTATAAAAAACAACAGATTATTTTACAGATTGTTGCAAGTGTTTTACAAAGGTGCAGAGTGAAGGCCAGTGGCAGGGGACCAACCTCAAGTGCAAAATGGACACAATACCCTTACCACGGGCATAGTGCTCATATACACAGCCAAAAAAAAAAAAAACAAACAACCAACAAACAAACAAACAAAAAAGAGCCATGTGAACCTAGGCTCTTGGGATGCTCACCGGGCAAGCAAACATAGACCCCTATGACAGAGAAGACTCATGAGACCAAGCTACCAGGATACTTAAAGTTACATCTCTGAGATCAGCCGTAAGATGTTGTTTCTTGGAAAATAAGGAACATGTTCTACAACAGTGTATTTCTCTCCTGTCAGACAAAATATTGCTGTAAATCCTAGAATACTTATGGATGTGGATACTTAAGAACTTGGGGCATAAATCCAGTGTGGATCTCACAGTGCCCAAAAGTGAATAAAGGATACAAGACCCAAGTGTCCTTCTAAAGCAGCTGGCACTCCTCATACAGGAGGGACCTCCATATCCCATGACCATCACCAAAACCTTGAGCAAATACCTTGGAAAGACTTTGGCAAAAGGAAGAAGACACAAGTGGATCTGGTTACACCCAATATTCCTGCAGCCCATGCTTACGCAATGCCCACATAGCTCACTAAGTGCAGTGTGTCCTCTCTCCTTGGCCGATATATCTTCACGCCCACCTTGGAACACATACCACATGCTCCAAATTCTTGGAAGTTTTTGAGATCCTTCTACCACACCTACCTTGCCTAGGTACCAGTTCTTCCCACCTATCTTTCTTCTATTCCACCCCTGATTTGTTTTGAACTAAAGTTTTCCAGCTGTTAGCAAATCAAAGGTACAGTGAACTGGCTGAGAACCACCATGAGATACAACTGTGGTGTTTTACATTAAAAAAAATCCACTACTTTATGCCTGACATCTTTCCGATGTACAAATGTTCCCTACCCAGAGGGCCTCCCTGTTAGACAAAGGGCACTACGCATTAGAGTAATCCAAAGGAGGGCCAGAATGAAAGGGCAGCTCTAGAGATGAAGTCTCATAATAACGAAATAACAGCTACTTCTCTTGGAATCGTAAAGGGCAGCGCATACAAGAGATTTTATTTATAGGAAACCCAGTGAAACCCCTAGAACATCCACATTGACTTCCCTGAGCTCCTCAGATCCAGGTACACTGGGGACCCTGCAGAAGCCTTTTGAGCTGGGTTTACTCTCAATAGAGAGGGTTTGGCAAGTTCCTGCAAATTCACTTTCATAATCAACAAGAGAGGAGAGGATCAACGGGCAAGCCCTCGAGACATGCTTAAGGAGAAAGACTCTGAAGAAAGAGGTGTATGTGTATGGGGGGAAGGTCTTCATTTCTACTGTTTTCAGATGTCTCATGTTATTCCTTTGGGGTATGGGCACTACCTCAAAACCAACCCCCCCCATCTGATCTACCCCAGCTGCCTCCTGCATAGTCTCATGACAACATTGAAACCCCAGGCGCATCAATCCCTGCGCTGTCTAGCCCAGAGTTCAGTGCTTTGGAGAGGGGAGGCTGGCTTCTCGTTAGCAAAGGCTGGGAGATGGCATTATGTCGGCATGTCAGTGCCCTGGGAGCATGCAGTCACTCATGCACATCCCAGATTTCTGAAAGCAGGGGAGGGAGTTTCTTGTCCTGCAGCCGAAGGGCAAACACCTGTTCGGAGTGGACACTACTTAGTGTCCGAAGACTGACCAGCTTCATTAACATCCGTGGAAACATCAGGCGGTCCTGCAGAGTCAGACAAATAGGCAGCTGTTAGTAAAGTCTCACTAAAATTTTTTTCAAAAAAAAATTACCACACCAGATGATTCATTGTAACCACAATCCCGACTTCCTTTAAACCCAGCATTCTCCAGGAGGTGGCAATGGGGAGGAACACGAATACTACACCATGTCCCAACACTCCAGACTTTCCATGCTGGCTAAACCATGGAACGTGATACAGAACAGCAGGCTATGACAGCTCACAAATCCTACATTGACAGCTGCTACCAAACAGCCACAGAAGGGAAGAACATGACAGTACAGGCAGCAAGAGACCCATTACAGACAGTACTGCAAGAACTGTGCCTGCATAAACATAAAATCAGTTTGCATCATTGCTGCGGAAGTTCTGGTCAGGCACTTACATTTGGTCTGTTGATGCAAATGTAAGAATGAAGGGCTTCCACGTAGGTGTGCTGCAGCCTCTCCACCAGGGACTGGTCCTGCACATTCGGTCGGTCTGCCAAACAGCAGGTTAGAAGTAAGCAAATTGCCACAGGCAGCTTCACTGGACTTGACAATCCTGCATAAGTCCAGTCCTTCAGTATGGTCTCTCCCCAAAACCTCAGCTAGCATTCATCCAGCACAGCTGAGAGAGTCATCCATGACTGCAGCAGCTATGTCAGTTTTGTGTAACTGTTCTTTCTCAGTGATGTCTACTGCACATGGGGAGTCCGATCCGACTCCTATAGAGATGGAAGGTTAGAGACACCAAACAGCACTGTATAAGTGTGTTTGGTCTCACATTCCTGTCCCAACGAAGATGAGAAGCTGCCCGTTTAGGAGGGAATGGGAAAGTCTCTCCAGCAGCCGAACCAGTTAGAAAACAGGAAAAAAAAAAATATTCCATCTTTCAGGTCACAAGACAGAAAACAGAAGTAAAGAGTAGAGGTGGGTTCTGTGCAAAAAAACCCTGTCCAGGCCCAGAGCCATACTGGCCTCACATCCAGAGCATCTTTACTTGACCACTAGATGTCACTCATGCTGTGTGACCTGCATCACACTGGAGAAGCCAAGTACATTAAGCAGACAGTAAAATAGCAATTTCTAAATGAGGAAGATAAATACTGGCCGATTTTTCTGTACATTTTTCCAGCAGTGGGGAATCTGATTTCCTCTGGAGGTGGCACTAGAAAATTCAGTATATAATGAATACCCCTAAGCAGAAGTAGTAACACACTCCATTTATCACTAGACCCTATACACCATTTATTACTCCTCTTCAGCATGTGACCTTCCTTAACTCTACTTTCCTTGCCCTCTGACTCACTGCTGCAGCTCTTCAGAGCTCCTGGCTTTTTACCTGCAGAGAAAATGTTGATGGCAATTAAAAGTGCATATTCAGCATCGTTGAGCTGTAGCTCATTCATTCCCTTTGAGAACTCGAAGATGGGGTTAATGAACTCAAACTGTAGACCTGCAACAAACAGAAGAGAACAAGGTGAGGCAACAACAATTGTCTCCTCTCTCCCCCTCCCTCTCACAGAATAGGCTGCCAGTAACCCACCACAGTATGGCAGGGAGCGGGGAGGACAGGCAGGCAGGGAAAAACCCTTACATTGTGTTCCCAGTGTGGCCAAAACCTCCCTTTACACCCCACCACCACTGGTGAGCACCAACAACACTGGCTGAGAAGTCAGGCTCTAACTGTAAAATGATGCTATTTCTGTGTTTTCTTAGAGCCTTAAATGCCCCACAGCACATTACTAGGCAACAGCTAAAGGAACACGACATCAGCTATCAGGTAAGTCCATCAAAAAGTCAGAAGCCCATGAGTACAACATCCACACTTTCCACTCTCACACCATCACCTCCTTCAAACCCAGCAGCCCGTTTGGTTTCAAAGAAAGCTTTAAACCCATGCTCCAGATTCATCTCAAGTCTGTCTGAGCTGAAAATACATAGTTCCAAGAAGTCTGAACTATGCCATTTCCTTCAGCTCAGAAAGCTGGGAGAGCTGAGGCAGAGCCTGATGTAGGCTTCCAATCACCTCCTTTGATAAATGCAGTCAGGCAGAAATGCATTGGTATTTACTGTCATAACATACAGAGGCCACTGTCAAATCAGGTCTCTGTGCTATGTGCTATACAATCATGCTGAAAACTTTAGGTCTTTCCCCCAAAACAGCATCCAAGTTTCTAATTTCCTGCAGTACAACTTGGAGAAGGATGAACAAGATGGAGGGAGTCTTTATGGGTGCCTGCTTTTTGCCTTCCTAATAATCTGAAGCAAGGTCTTCTTTTCAGAAATGCTGAAGATACACACTTCCTGTTACTTCATCTAAAATTACAGACACTCATTGCTCTTGGAAAAATAGACTAAAGCCATCTCAAGTATAAATGGTGAAAGAGCTACCCAAGGAATCAAAAAAAACCAAAAAAAAAAGTCACATGAATGACAGCCAAGGTCTTCTTTTCAGAAATGCTGAAGATACACACTTCCTGTTACTTCATCTAAAATTACAGACACTCATTGCTCTTGGAAAAATAGACTTCAAAAATCACATCACTGCAGACCACTGTACACTGAGCTGATGACACGCCTAAAGCACTCTGTGGGGATACTGCACTCAGAGTGCACCATATAGACGTCATATCAACTGAAATGTAATCACACTGATGTCATCACTCAAAGCATGCATCCAGATTAGCAAGTGATATACTTGCAAAGGAGAAAAGACTGTGGTTTGCTTTGTTGTGATCTGATACAGCTCTAAGACCACATGTCCACATCGGATCTCTACCAGCAAGGAAGTTCACACCAGCTGCTAGCCCTGCGTGCACTCTTACAAGCAAGATTATCATGCTCTAAGAGCCCAAATTTTCCAAAGCAAGTTCACCCCTAAAGACAGACATGAAATGTTAAAAGAAAAAAGGTTTGCGTGGATATCAGTCTGGTCCTGTTCTAAACCTCCCACCTGACTTCATCTTTAAGGCCCCACATACTATTTCCAGCAGCCCACATTAAAAAGGAAAAGGTGAAGGAACACAAGACACAGGGAAGGAAGAAACACCTGTCTAATGCACCACCTGCTTTGGCGAAGTCATCCCGATTATAGCTCAGGTCCTTAAGAAAGGTGATGCTCTCAATCTCTGGATTGTATCGACGAGATGTCTCCAACAACATCACCTAAGACCAGAAATAGATATACTTGATTTGAAAACAGGAAAGACTGTTACAACACTGATAATTTGCTGACTGTCAGAGCATCTCTGAAAACAAAAAACCCACCCAAACAAAAACCCTCCGAGCAGTTTCTCTCAAGAGAGCTTAAAAAATCCAAGGTAAATTCTCCTTCATCCTTTGCGGTGTCTGCTTCTGGGAAGGGGGAAATACCTGCTTACCACTACCAAGGCTCTTGCCTCATTCTCCTCCATGGCCCTTTACCAGTATAGCCTGGCACTGCAGTAATGGTCCCATAGCTGATTTCCTTCAGCCTGCCATCCCAGAAAAAGGGATGGAACCAGTTCTCCAGGTGGGTTCTCGAAATTCTTTCACCTCTGCTACTATGTATTGTGGTGGAGCCAAACTCTTACCTCTATGGTAGATGTCTTCAACAAAGCAATCTGATCTTCCCTGGTGAGCTCCAGGAAGCCAGGCAGTTGCTTGGCAAAGTCCACAATCTCTTGCACAGAGATAATTGCAAGTTCCGTAAAGTGAGCAAAACGCTGCTGCCTTGCTTCACGGTTATTAGGGTCAGGAACTTGGGGCCACGGCTGTGGGAATGGAAAGAGACAGCGTATACATGTGAAAGATCTAGTCAGGGCAGAAAGATGAAAAGATGAAGTGAACAGAGAAAGAAAATTAGACACACTGGAACATCATCCTTTGCTATTATTTACAGAACTTTAGCCCACGGATGCAATGCCTAAAGTATCTGTGCTCTCCCAAATAATTTAGCCACAACCCTGACTCCCCAAACTTCACTTTTTAGTATTTTGAGTACACTGGTAGAGTTTTTACCGTCACTTTAAGCCTGTCTGTGAATGAGCGCTGGTTGCACTGCTGCTGAGCGGCCACAAGTTTTTTTATCATGCTCAACTGTTCAGGTGTCAGTTTGTGAGAAGGGCTTGGTGGATTCGGAGGGTTTGGACGCATCACAACTGTGCGAGCCTGATCATCTTCCTGCTTCTTCAGTTTCTTCAGTCGGATCTGTTCTTCAGACAGAACATCTAAAGCAGGAATAGCCAGAGATCAGTCATGGCATACGAGCACACTGGAAACCACACTAAACACAGGGTAACATGCCGTGGATGGAGAGGCAGAGATCACAGCTGCCTGTATCTGGTATTTCTGAGTGTATGCAATGCAGGCAGCTGTACTTATCATTTGTTTTTCTCTCTCGTTTCCCCACTTTTAAGTTGTTCCATTGCCTTTCTTTTAATCACACTGTCATGCAAAGTGTTCACAAAGGACAGACACTCCCTTCATGAGGCCCTGCAGATCTCAGAAAGACAACAGCGACTTTCCCCACTGAGCAATTCCCCAAAATGTCACATTATGACAGATTCCAACAGGTGCTCTCTTCATGGTGCGTCCACTGTATTTTACGTTATCCTGCTGTTGCGTCTTTTCTAATATTGCTAAGTTAACAGCTTGCGTCATTTCTTCTTACTCTTGAGAGGTCAGAGTCAGTACTGGATGGAGGTCCAGAGTGAAAGCACAATTTTCTATGTACCCATCTGCAGCAGATGGTAGAGTAGTAACATACCACAAGATAAATAATGAAAGAATACTTTTGCATAGAACGTACTGAGGACTGCAAGTCCTTCAGGAATAGGGCTAGAAGGCTTTTTCAGTCATGAAGTGAAAGGATATGCCATTTAGATGTAACATGGTAAGGAACAGAACAACTCAGAGGCATGTGTTGTGAAAAATCCTATTGGACCAACTGCTCATTAGTTAACTTAAATACAAAAATCTGTTAAAGGCCTGTAATTAAGATAACTGAAGAATTCACTGATTTGAATGTAGAGGAGGTTTGTTGTTTCTTTAAGTCAAACCTGCAAAACCAATTGCATCCAATAGAAAGGAAACTACCAGATACACCTGGATTCAAGGATTACCTTCAAGAGAACCGTGCTGTGAGTTAGTGATGAATGAATAAAAAGCAGAAGAGGGACTGACTGGAAAAAAACAAACCGTATCTTCAGCAACAAATATAAAAAAAAATAACGCTTGATTTTGCAAACAAGATTTAAGAGTGCTGAAAGATTCTTTGTCCATTTTTTATGCACAGGTAACGAGGAAACATGGCTGCTACACAGGAAGGCAGGCCCCCAAACTGAACAAGTATATACTTGCACTTGTCAAAAGAATCGTGCTAAACATGAATACAAGAAATGGAGAACTACTGCGAGAGAGCATTCTGAAACAGACAGTCCGTGGGATTGGAGGGAAAGACAAAGAACATAGTGCATTCAAGATGAGAGTAACCTTTATCCCCGATTTACAACAAGGAGTATGCACGCACAGGTACACACATGCACAAAAATTACAATTCTAACAGCAAAGACAGTTACCAAATTAAGGGGGATCTGCAAGATTAGAAAATGGTAGTCACAGTGTTAGTTTAAGAAGGGAAGTAATTGATCCAAGTGATTACAGTCCCTCATCTTGGGACTCAGATGCACAAAGCGTAGCCGAGTAACAAGGTACCAGATATTACTGAATCTTGGAAACTGCCTATGTGCAAGCTTCTACACCATGCTAAATTCAAAGCAATCCAAGTCACTTGGTTTGCCATGAAGGAACTACTTAACATCACAGTTCACACTGGCTTAAGAACAATAAACTAGCCATGAATAACTTCAGCCTAGGAATTAGAAATGTTTCCAACAATCACTAGAGGGAAGTTCTGAAATGACCTCCAAGTGAAACAGCTAAAGGAAAAATCCCTCAGTTTCTGTCAAGATTAACAAGGCAAATTTGCAATGGGGATTACAGTGTCAACAGAATTGCCAAGCACTTGATAATAACAACCCAAAGATTCCTTTTGGCCTCATTTTCCTGAGCTGCCTTCAACATAAGACAATGTGCAAATGCAGAAATGCATTGAGGCTCTAACAGTATCTACCTGCAACAGAAGAGTAGCAAGGTGGACAGGTAGCCTTGCTACATAGCTTTTCAACCACATCTGTTTTGTAGCTCTCAGGAACAGGGGGAAATTGGGCAAAGACAGCATATGTAATGCTGATACAAACCAGTGTGACAAAGACACTGATTACATACGTTAAGTGTGCCGTGTTTCATGTTGAAAAAACTGAAAAGCATGTGTCCTTTGTGCAGCTCAGCGGGATGTACTTTTTGCAGAAGTATTTTTAGAGACGTTTCTGAAATACCCTCTGTTTCTCACTGTTCTGGGTGCTGGATGTCAGAAGGGGAGAATTCACACATATTTAATATTAACTGAGCATCCATTCGGTCAGTCTTGGCCAGCAAGAAGATGGAACCCAGATGCCTTAGCCAAGGAGGGCTGTTGCTGCTATGTGAGCAGGAACATATTGTTGAATATTCAGAAACAGCAGCCTTATGGCTCCTGTGAGAAAAATAGCAGAGTTCACTGCAGGGAGCAACAAGATCGGGCCGGCACAAACAAACACAGCTGCAGTGCTGCGGTGCTGCCCTTGACCTCTGTCACAAGCTTACAGTACAAGGCAAAGTAAAGTGCCTGCTGTTCAAGGAGCATGGTGACCAACTGTGCGGTCCTGATCACAAGATGGACAGAAGCCCGAGTTTACCGATACAGTTGACAGCATACTGAAGAACACTTAAATCTTAGTTGCAAGTCTTTCCTCTGATGTCATATCCACGAATTCTTACAAGGAATACAGCAGGGCTGGGGCTCTCAGCACACCGGTGTTGTTCCACTAACAGCCTCACCTCTCCTCGTGATCCCTGCTAAGCTCTCAGTGACTTCCCACACACATTCCAGTATGCCACCCGCATGGCTCACATGTGACGCCCAAACACTCACACTGCCCCCACTTCCTTACACCCATCAGCCTCCAGCGCTCCCGCATGCCCGCCTCCTGGCACTTGCGCAGCCGGCACTCCTGACACTTGCGACGCATGTACATGTCCATCTCACACTTGCCACCGTTCTTGCAGACGTACTGTGCACCCTTGATGACGCTGCGGCGGAAGAAGCCCTTGCAGCCTTCACAGCTCAGCACATTGTAATGGAAGCCAGATGCCTTGTCCCCACACACGCTGCACACTTCATTTCCCAGCATCTTAGGGGCTGGGCCCTTCTTCCGCTTCAGGGGGGGATTTTCTACCGAAACAAACAGTATGGAGGAAAAGGGAAAAAAAAAAAACAAAAAACAAACACAAAACAAAACAAAACACAAAACCCACACACATGAGGGAAGCATAGTGTTTGCAGCTGACTGCCCCGTTCCTTACAATAACCAATATCCTCACTCAAACCCACTATCTCCAAAACACATGGATGAAAAGATCAATTCTCCCATTTCACAGACTCTCCCTCTGGGCAAGCGTATCTTCTGCAAACCACTGACATAATCTAAACAGTTTCACCTCAACTATGTAAGCACATATAGCATCGTGCTTGTTCCCCTCCAAAGGTTTGGCCTGAGCTAAAATACACTCAGGCCAGATATTCTTCTGTACTTTCCATCAGCAGGAGTAACAGTTAAGTTACCAGTGTGAGAAAGAGCTACAAAAAAGTTGAGCTGAAATCCAAGACTCTGCAGAAAGTAATTTTCTTCAGAATTCACCTCCATTTCCCTTACTTCTATTCTCTGCCACGCTTACACACAAGAAAAAATGGTTCTAAAGCCAAATAGCGACAGAAAACCAGTGCTGAAACTGTGACCCTACAAAAAGCAGACTGAGTAGGCCCTACTCCCTGTAACTGGAACACTTAGGAAAACTGTCAAGAACAAAGAGAGCAATTTTGTGGAGTCAGGGGCAATAAGCAGGCAAGCAGCACACTGCACAAGCTCTGTGAACCTTTGGAACCCTGAGGCCATAATTTCTTCTTCAAGAAGAGTGCTCCCCACTCCTAAAACTGAAGCACTCTCATACTGTCAACTCATTTACTAAACCTTGTTATTCCATCTGAAACACAGGGCCTTCACTACTGCCTCACATTTCAGATGGTCTTGTGCAGCAGCTCCCAGTTCTTCCTCCGTCATCCTGACAGATCTTAAATCTTGTCACTGGCTGTGCATTCTGAAAACATCTTTGGTCTACTCCAATGCATCTCACCTTAAGCAGTCCAGCCCAAATGCTTGTCGATGTTATTTGTGAATTCCCTCCCTATTAGCCATCTCTCTTTTAATTCCATTTAATTCTAGTCATGTTGACATCTGACATGTCCTTCTGCTCAGCTCGTAGGGCAAGTATTTTTCTGTATATCAGAGATTATAGATTCTTCTATGGCAGCTGTTCATAAAGATTACAAACAGCATGTCTTGATAATTATGTTTAGATATGCCTGGAAAGCACTGGAGTTAATTCATAGGTATTTGTTTGCAGGACAAGGCTGTTGCATTTCCTTATCAGCATCAGGGTTACAATGGCATGTCTCGCTTTTGTACGTATGGTTCCAATACTTCTATCTTTACTCTCAGTTACGCTTACTATTCTGCTCGAGTTCCTGAAATGGTAAACAGGTTTGGGTCAGTCTCAGAAATTATTATTAGTGTTCTTCACTACATATCAGATTTCAGAGTCTTAAGTATCTGGGTGTTGATTTGCAATCCCATTGACTTTACAGAGGTCTGGAGGTCACTCATTTTGGCCTGCACTTCTCATTGCAGGAAAAAGTCATCAGAAAGGTTAAGTCTCTGATATTCCCCTCTCTTGTTCTACTATATTTCTCTTCACAGTTATCTATTACAAAAAGGAAATTATGCAATACCTCAGTTATTTCAAATTACTTAGTCTGCCATTGCAGACATATTAACTGGTATAATAACCTTGTGGAAGCCTCAAATGATGTTCATATGTTTCTGAAGGACAGCAGAGTAATCCAATGACTTCCACAAGATGGATCTGCCCATCTTGTGGATTTCTTAGCTGTCTTTAAGGGATTACATAAACGTCTGACTACCGTTCCTACGACTGTTTTATGGAGACAGACAGGCTTATTCTTTAGTCTCTGCAAATTATTTTCCATCTCCAAACAGTAACATCTTAGTTATATAGCTTATTATTTTCTGTAGTCAAAAATAACACAGAAATAATTTGAGACTTATCAAGTGTGAATGCCGTCTCTGCACCTTTAGGTGTCATTAGGGTCCTCCTTCTTTGGTAGATCCCCTATTTTTATTCTTATTTTTTACCACATTTTGTGGCTTTTTTCCTTGCATTTTTGTAAGGTATTTATCATTTGTTTTCTTCTCCTGTCCTCAAATCTGTTTCAAGGACTTTTACAGGGCAATATCTCTTCACCTTTCAACTACTCACTTAGTTTCTACTCCACTGATGAGTCCTTGTTCAATGTTCAGATCACCTCTTATTTTTGTATCAGGGATTGCCCATTGCCTCACCATTCAACAAACAGATTTGTCATATTTTCATTAAGTTGCTGATACTATGCTGGACAGCTCACTTGTGCTTTCCTTTTTTAATTGTTACCCATCCAGAGATGTTACACTAAGTCGTCCTCGTACAAGTCTTCTTACAAGAAAGTGTAGAACTGTGTGTGTCAGCAGCAATTATAACTACAAAAGCTCAGTTCTATTTCCTGATATTATTTTACCTCAGTTAACCTCAGAAATGCGTAGAGGAAACTTCTACTGTCTTTCCATTATATGAATCTGCAAGAAACTATTACTTCTTTGCATCACTAACCCCTGTTGGATTGTCACCTGTAGGAAAGCTGTATTGTTCAGCAGCTTTTGATATGGCTAACAAATAGAAATTCATTTTACTGCCACAGACATAGCCTTTAGAAGGTCAAATAAGCAAAATATTCAACACATTTATCACCTGAATAAACCCAGTCATCCTCAACTATCAAACTGATTCTATTCTTAGACATCCTCTCAGTGCCTGAAGCACAGCAGAACTCACCCTAAAATTTTGCCAAGTATCAATTCTGCTTGCAGCTGAAAGAATGGATAGCCTTTAGCTTGCACGGATTTAGTAAGAATTTCTCCATACCTGCATGCTCAGGGGGGTTCTCTGGGCCAGGGAAGAGCGAAAGCCCTTCCTCCTCCATCTCAAATACACTTGCCACCCTCTTCCCATGATCCTGTGTGCTGAGTTGAGTGGGACCCATGGAGGCCACACAGGGAGGGCTCACTATAATCTCATCGCTGAAGCATTGCTACTGCCGAGTAAGGGGCTGCAGGTGTCTTTCTTCAAGGTCTTTAGTTTCTCTTTGCTACTGAAAGTCAGAAAGGAAGTACCTGTGAGGAAAAAAAAAAACACAGATGCAAAAGACATAAGAGTTCAACTACTGAGGCGATAAATCTATTACAAGCTGTATTACAAGCAAGCTTCAAGATTTTGTTTCCTTATTTATTAAAGGGACAATTAACTTTGTTTTATCAGTGTTTATGCTCTTGAAACACAATATTTTAAACAAACTGTGGTAAGAGATACAAGATTAGCACACCGAGGCGCAAAACTGTCTTTTTATTGCAAAGATATTTATCAAAGTATAACAAGTCTTCACTACTGCTAACACCACCAGGGGACTTCAGCCCTGACCTCTCCAAGTATGTAAGAGGGAAATTCCAGACTTCACAACCGGTAGCCTTTGTTAAAGCTTCCAGTAACAAATAGCTCATTGCTGCCAGCTGCCCTGGATTTTGTGGCATGTACTGCGGAGCACATAGAAAATCGTAAATGACAATTTTGATACAGTTATTTAGGAAAGACTACAGAACACCCATTTTTGCTATTACTACCAGTAGCCAAAGGCTGTGCCAAAGATCAATGATGTATCAAAGATGAGGATGACAAATCCTCCCCTCACCTACAGCAAGAAATTGAATGCCAGCATCATACCTACGGGAAATGTCCATTATGCCACCCTCAGGATATAGATTCACCACCAACCTTCTGAGGATACCCTTTTCCGGAACCCAGAACCCATACTGAAAAGCATCTTTATTACACAGCACTAACTACAGAACCTGAACCTGAAAAGCAAATCCAATCACTTTTTCCAAAAAGCCCCACCTGCACAGAAAAAGGCCTTACTGGTTTGGCTGCACAGACTGAGCGAAACTGATGCAAGCTGCTAATGTAAACACCCCTAATCTGATTGAACATGCATTTGATCAGTTGATCTTAACTCAGTGATTTACCAATGCAAGCTAAAGGGATTAACCGATTTAAAAAGCAACTACGTTAAAGGCCTGTACCAGTTTAACTTGAGTGACTGAGTTCAAGAGTGGAAGCCTACCACTCTGAAAGACAGGAGGTGACAAAGCTGTGCAGCAGCCCAGATACAAAAGCACCAGGTAAGCAGGGGCATGCCTTACATGCTGCAGCGCTGACTGGGAAGAGGCAGAGGACCAGTCCCAAGTCCCTTCTTCCCTCCTGGGTATTTGGACCAGACCGTGCAACTTTTCTCAGAATGCCAAAGGAAAAGATGAAAGCAATACTTCCACAAACCACCCCCCTCCCAGTACTCCAAACCAGTCATCAAGTATAAAAGCAGTCATACTGTCAAGGCTGCTGAGCTCCTGCCATCTCCCATTACACTGTGGCAGTGCAGGTGTTAAAAACCACAGGGCACATTCATTCACATGACCTTTCTAAACACAGCCTTAGACAGTATAAGGAATTCTGAGCTCCCTAGCCTTTGGTGCACGAAGCCACTGTTGCTGAAGAAACAGATGATCCAGAATAAAAGCAGTGGCAGCAAATATGAAACTCAAAGCCACAGAAAGAAGTAAGTCCTATTGTGGGAGACTACAACCTAACCGATGTGATTTGCAACCAATTCAGAGACTCACAGTCCTCAAAGAAACAACATGGCTATTGCAACCAACTTTTTTTTTTTTTTTTTTTTTTTAAAAAGTCTCCACTGTAAATCCTGCAGCAACTGAAAACCTTGTGGAGAGGCATAGAGCATCGGATGGAGATAGAAACTTCACTGAAACAAACCCAAACCCGATCTGTAGTCCTAGTCCCATATAAGCTCCTCACTGATGCCAATACCAGATGTCTCTGGACATGTTTGGGCACGAAACAAGAAAGCTAAGTGTACTGCCTCAGTGCATCTCCACATTCCTTTAAACCACGCAAAAGACTCATTCAAACATTAATTATTGTGCAGAATGAATCACCAGCAGCGGTACTGCAGTAATTTTTCAGAGGAGTTTGATCCCCCAGCTGAAGGATGAGTGACAGTGCTCAGGCCCCACTGCCTTCACTTCAGTGACCCAGTCTTGTTGCATCCCAGCCACAACTGCAATGTAATCTGGAAAGCAAAAGAGGAGAGTACAGCCTGATGGGATTTCAAAACTGTGTCATCCGCACAACCGTGACTGACATCTGCAAGAGGGAAACCTGCTGTCAGCAGGACATCTGGAGCCCAAAGGGGAGTTTTTAAGAGACTGGGGACTTCCTGGCAATGTCTGAGAAGTCTGCAGCTACCAACAGGGAGGGGAGTATAAATCCATGTGCACACCCAGGGCATGGCGAGGTGTAAGGCCTATCAGCCACTATCTTCATGCTGTAAAACCAACCCACACACTCCTACTTTGTGCACCAGTCTCCAGCCTTCCTAAAACAGAACGGGCCAGACAGGAGAGGCCTCTTGTCTTCTCTCTACTCCTAAGACACAGCATTTTTTAGTTTTGTAGATGTGGCAGCAGTTGCAGGCTGTGGAAAACTGACCTAATTACAAACAGCAGCACTCTGGTACTAGGTAAAGATACCTAAACTAGCATTTTTTTTCCCCACAGGCACACAAGTGAGAGACTGTATGTCTAGGACAGGAACTTAGTTTTCACAGATTTCTGTGAAAACCTTGTGGTTTATATTTACATGAGGATTGTTTTCACACGACTAAAAATCTTGTTTTGTAATAATAATCACATTATTAGAGGTTCACATCTTCCAATTTGCACCACCGCTTCAACTAAAAATGTAGAAGGGTGATGCAAGCCGTAACTGCAAGAGGGAACACTGTCTTCTTGACATAATCTGCTGTGCTGCCTCCCACCGTCTGTCTCAACTCTGTCAGTTTTAGAAACCAGGACTGGCCAAGTGACAAAAGATGAAGCAATCACTTCTCTCTAACGCAGCGTCTAGAACGGATGAACCTCATGAGCAGACATACTCCAGTGAGGAAGCACATAGAGATGAAAGGCTAAGGGAAACAATTTTCTGCCAGCCCTTGCCACCCATGTCTCAAATAAGACACTAAGCACTTCTGAAATGTGTCACCACTGGCTTTGCCCTACTCTATTTCTTCCCTCTCCCTTTCTTTTCTGAGGCAACAGAACAACTCTGATAGCAATGGTCTCAGGAACAGCACTCTTGCAATGGAAAGTAATTAAGAGAGACCAGAGGTGGCAGCCCTGGCTCCTGCACCTCATGGTAAGTGCCAGAAATGTTCCTCACTTCCTCCAGCAACCGTCTCATCTCATCCCATTCTCTCAGCTGAGTCCTCTTCCAAGCACAACTGAAGCACTTATGCACTCTTCTGGAAGTCTTTGATCTGACCTGTCATCAACAGACACAAAGCCTAATTTCTGCCTCACATTCACTGAGGACAAGTAAAGGAGACAGCATTGGGCAGTGCACCACAGCACAGAGAAACCAAATGAGCCAGATGCAGACACTTCTGCTGAACAGTCTGTCCTCTCCCTGGTATTCCTTGTTTGGTGCTTTCTGTGAGAAGTTTAAGGATCAGGAACCAGACCAGATGTAAGCACATCTCTGAAGAAATTGTACTGTGGAGTGCAGGAATAACCAGAGGAATAGCACAATGAGCCCTTTACCTCCAAATACTGGATGCTCAGAGGAAACTGTAGCTTTTTAGGAAGTTTGCACAAGCTTCTGGAATATTTCAAAACAGGATTTACTGGTCAGAGTCCTGGTTCTATAAATTACAAAATCCTACAGCCTTCTGCCAAGGGAAAATATATGGTTGTTTCAATTCTGTAATGAATCACTTGTGCACTCTTTAGCATGTCAGCATCAGCAAAAGAGACCTTAAATTTGTATACATATGTTAACATGACTGTGCTCACACGTCACACAGCTGTGTATCAACAGGACTGTGCCTTTGTGCATGGGCCTAACAGGCTGTTGAACAAATGCACCTGATAGGAAGGCCTATCTTTCAGAGGTACCTAAAGCAGGGATATAATTTGGCATTTTGGCTTCTAAACGTGTTCTGACAGGCAATATAAGTGCTAGCGCCCAATCTGAATCTACCTCTGAAAGGCGGGCTCATAACGGTGCATAAAGGTCTCCACTGAAATCTAAAGGCCCAACTCACACAGTGGTGATGCTACCTCGAGTATCAAAAGCTGGCTGCAGATCAAAATGGCCAAGATGACAACCTGTTGGACTGAGAACACACAGGACCGTACAGCACCAGCACAGAACAAAGTCCTTTAGAAGACACCACTGTTCCAATCCTTTCATAAGGAGTAGCCAGTACTTTGTGACCTAATGTTCTTCCTATACCGTCTCTGGCGTAGCAGCCAGAGTATTTTGACAAACCTTCCCAAGGAACTTGGTACTACCTTGTAGCTGTCTCACAGAAACAAAGGTTATTCCCAGCTCATGTTGGCTCATTCCTCTTCCTTCCCTCTGCATCATCACATTTCTCAAGAAACGCTGGAGCACCTAGTAGGTCTGTAAGTGGGGCAAAAGTACACACATGACAGGTTTCAATTAGGAAAAAGTTGAAAGAGACACTTGTACCTTTCAGGGCAGAAAAAGAATCCTATGCAAATCTGTCACTCTGAAAATGAAGTAATATTACACGTGAAGACTGGTAAGAGTCATGAGGAAAAATTATCAACTTCATATGTCAGTGGGAGGGACAAACCATGAAAATGCAAGGTGCACAAATCAATGTAACAGGACAGCATAAAGAATGATTTTGAACAGTATGTTTACAAAGAATGGAAAGAACGATTCTGTAACTCTCAGGGAACGGAGACTAGCTCTGTGCCCGCACTGTAAATCCCTCTCTACAGAGAACTGCAGGGACACTGCACATTATCCATTTTGATCTCTCAGAAGCATAAAAACCACCATGAACAGGAAGGAGTTTGCAAGCCACCATCAGTCCCAAACCAATAAAAAAAACCCCAAAACCTACAGCCTTCTGACTGCTTTCATTTGCTGTCGAGCTAAGCTTCAGCTGCCCATGAGCAGCTGCTCAAATGTGCAGCACTGGCTTGTGAGCCTTGCAAGTTGTTGCCACCTCTGCCAACTATGCAAGAGTCCTATCAGTCACTCCTGGCTGCGCAGCCTGCTCCTCAGGAATGGGCAACTGCATTCTGGTCTCTTGCCCTCAAGTTAAGGGTCTTATTCCCTCTCTAACTCTGAGTTTTAGAGCCTGCCTCCCCTCACCCCCACCTTACTTCGGCTTTTACTCCACTGCTGATCAACTCCTTTATTAGCCATGACTTTGCCAATTTCTGGCATGGCCTTTGCTCACATATTTGTCTCTTCCTTTGAACTGGTGCATCCCTGAGCTCAACTGGGTTCTCGCTGCAGCACCAAGCTCTCATTGTGAAGATCTCCTTTGGCTTTAGTCTGGTCTCAACACACAGCATGACTTCTTCAACCCAGACCAGGTACAGATGCCATGGCAGAGTTCAGAGAACAGCAGCAAAAGTAACTAACAACTGAATAAAATAAACAGATGTGTGTCACTCAGTTGAAAGGGTTCTGGGAAGAGAAGCAGGAAGGTGTAACGATGGTGTACAGCAGGATCAAAGACTTTATTCTGAAAGATGGTATGCCTAAAAAGAATAGAAGGAAACCGAGGAAGGGAAAGTCAGGCTATTACAGAAAAACACCCTAAAGGTGAGTTCTGCAAGACTGGAGGGCAGTCTCCATAATGTTCCTTCCAAAATTAGACCTTATATTACAACTGAAATGCAAAGACGTCTGCAGACATTTCTGAACCTGGCCCTAATATGACTTATGATGCTCTTGACCCACAGAATGTGCTATTATAAACAAACAATGGCATCAACAGAAGTCCCAAGCCAGTTCCACCCTACCTCAGGTAAGAAACAATAAAGTCTCTATTGAACAAATTGGTTAGCAAAGTGAATTAGAATCATAAGGCACAACTGTACTACCAAACAGAACACAATAATCCAGGGCAGAATCAGCCCAAAATACTTTTGCTTTGCTCCACATAAAAAAAAAAACAAACAAAAAAAACCCACACCACACCACAACAACTGAACTCACTCCTTGTCTATGATCATCAGAACACAGGATTTGTTTCTTTCCATCCTGTGGATTCCTCCATTTGGGAACAGGGCTTCCCAAATGGTGCATCAGATGAAGATAGAATGTGCTGACTCCAGTCCCACCCAAGAACGTACAAGCTCTGCAAAGGAACTCCTCACCCCAACAGCAAGTGTTTTACAAGAAGTCAGCTCTCCTGTTCACATGCCTCATCCAGCAAGAGATGCTCCCTCCCCTCTTGCCTGCCTCTCATCATTTCTTGCTTGTCAAAGGCTGAGGTTTTGGTTTTGCCCTTGTCTTCACCTTTTAGTTTCTGCCTGATCAAAGAGTGCCATGTTAACACAAGGAGCAAGAGGAAAAGAGAGTATATGTGTGGCTGCTTTCAGGGTGGGTAAGATGGGCTGTGCCTTTCTTTTTCCTCCCTCCATCACTCCCAACTGCCAGATGTCCTTGGCCCTGCAACTGAAAGGACGAGAAACGAGATGAGGTTACTGGAGTTCATTCATACTGTGCATGGGACTGCTCTTGCCTCTCTTCCTGTTTGCATGGAAGTATCAGTCCCTCTGACAAAGGGAGAGAAGAAAGGGCAGAGTGGGAGAGAGAGAGGAGATGATGGTAAGAGAGGATAGACTTTTCCCTGGTTAACGAACTGGAAATGAGTAACAAGTGATATCAGGAGTGATGTGGCCACCTTGCTGCCATGAAATTCCTTTAAAGGCCATTGACACAAGTTCCTTTGAACTCTGGAAAACTGCACAAGCCAGGTCTGGGTAACAAAGCTCCAGTCCCTTCTAGGCTTTCTACTGTCACCTCAGCTTTCAAGCTTCTGGCTAACCTAGAGCATAACTACCTCAGGAATAGCAAAAATGAGGGCATGCGCTGGGTTACAGCAAGGAAGATGTTACAGTAGCAGCATTCCCCCACCTTCCCCTCCCCTCCAAGCTGTCTTGTAAAGTGACAAGTCATCCTTTCTCAGCTCTGGCCAGATGAGCTGTGAAGCCAGTGTCCCAACATGGGGAGCAGACAGAGCACAGCCACTTTGGAGCGACACCAACTTCTGCAGCAGTGCAGGCACAAACATGAGCAGAACTCGCCATTTGTAGTTGAACTGCAGTAATCCCCCATGCCTGGCTGTGAATACAGCTCATCGACAGCTCGACACCGCTATCAGCACCGACCTTCACATGGCAGGAAGCACAACTGAGGCTTTGACAGGGGCTTCCAACAGGAAAAATCCCATCTGTGCTCCTCCCAGGAGAATGAAACACACAAAGCTGAGCAGCTGCCCCCTCCTGCTAGCAGAGGAGCAAAGGGCAGCTCTCTGAAGCTCCTTGGGAAGAAGGGGAAGGGAGGGGATCCAGCCTGGAGCCTTGTCTACAGAATATGTTTGTCAGCATCAGCTATAACAGCAAACTCTCCCTATGCAAACTCACTTTAAAACGGCAACAGCATTCTTTTGCCAGCATCACTCACAATGTCCCCAAGCAAATTAAGCTATCCTACCAGTAAGTCTTTTTTCCCTTTGCACATCTAAATGTACCTATGCAGAGGTGGTTTTAGTTTGCGTGTTTGTTTTTCTTCCTAAGGCTAAAGGTATCATTCTTTTGCACTTCTAACCACACGACCAGACACATACACACAAAAAAAAACCAACCCAAAGAATAAAATCAAACATGAAAAGTGTTCAAGCAAGTGTAGCAAGACCTGCTTTGGAAAATTAAAGCTGAAATGTTTGCAACTCATTATTC
>NW_009269999.1:5399209-5407892 GCF_000687185.1 Egretta garzetta
TTCCTGCTGCTGACCAGCTCTTACACATCCTATGTGTAGTGACAGCTCATCACATCCTACTCAGAAATGAGACCTGACCCCACCACCTTCATTTCCTTATAAATGCCACTGCACAGCAGCATGGAAAACATGCCCACAGACTGTTTCTTTCTGGATTCCTTCTCTAGCTTTACTCAGCCATCAATACCTTGTTCTACACGATTATACATAGCTCTCCAAAACATAACAGCCAGCCATTCTTTGAAGCAACAGTTTTAAGGCCCAGAGCTAGAGACTCATGAGTCTTCCCAGAGAACAGGGTTTAAAAGAGACAGGAAATACACAGTGTCATCCAGATCAGAGGTAACGACAATAACCAGCTAGGTTCAAAAAGCTGTTTTTTTAAAATGGGGCTTGCACGGAAGTTGCAAGGGGGGCTGGGGGGGGGAAGACTTAAGAGAAGCCTCTCTCTTCAGTCACTGTGAGCTTCCATGGGGGCACCACATTACAGAGCAAAAGAAAACTCTACCTTGAATCCTACATTCCTCTTTTATGACCATCAGTCCCACACGTGTTACAGCCCTGCTTCAGGGAACCCAAGTCTGACTCACGGCAGATCTGACATGTCATCCCAATGCTATCTCCAAACTGAAGCAAGAGGTCAGAACTTAGGAAAAAAAAAAACAAACCACAAAACCCAGCAAGAACGAATACACAAAATAACATCCTGATAGTGGAGATGTCAGGGAAAAGGGTTAAACCTAGTCGTAAGCAATAAGAGAATCAACGAAATTATGCCTAGCAATAAGCACTGCAGGCCTTTTTTTCTGCATGTAAAAAGTGATAATGATAAATAATCACACAGCATACTGTTTACCTGATTGTTTCCTTAAAAATAATTTCATCTCCACTAAACTATGCAGTAAGAGAATAACATTTCATGCCCCATGCCTATTCTAGCCAACTGTCTTCATCAGCTAGCATCGTGAAAGGGAAATCTGCTCAGCTCCCCAGGTTGTCTCAGCCCATCTCTTCAACATCAGTATCCCAAACTGCTGTTGACGCCTCCGAGCAGCCACATGGCCCAATGCACTGTCAGCACTGAACTGTTACTAAAACAGATAAAAGCAGTAAGAAGCAACTGCAATATTTTGCCAGGAAGACGAGATGATAAAGGATGTGTAAAGCTCTAGGGTGTATCACAGCAAAGCCAGAAAGAGAGCTTAAAAGCCCTCAACTCCTAGCCCTTGTCCAGACCACCTTCTCTTTCAAATTGGTCTTCTCCATCCTCTAGCAGCTATGAAATAAAAGAACATGAAGAACAGGGGCTAAAGAGGCAAGAACAGAATAAAGGGGGGTGTGGGTGTGTGGGGGGGCTGTTCACAGTGCAATTGTTTGTTCATTTTTCTGATTCTCTCCTTTCCTCCCACCCCAAAAGTACTTTCATCAGCACGCTGCATATCACCATAACTGAAACAAGATTGTTTCTGGGAAACAACCTTTTTATAATGTATCTATATAGCACTTAGTATCCAAGCAGCATCCCACCTAAGAGTATCAATCAAAACAAACGCTACCGCTCACAGGCAAAAAGAGAAATACAGTACTGAATTGCAAAACAGGCAGGAAACTCATTAAGATTCCCTTAAGGGCAGTAGGGGAAAAGTACCAATTCTCATTCATAGAAATATCATCCTTAGATGTAGCGCAGAGGTCAGAAATAAATTACAGTACTACAGAAATACCCATATAAAGAACACATTGGAGGGATACTGGAACGGAGATTTAAATTGCTTCAAAGTAAGCCTGACTGTTAAGTCTATTCCCCACTCGTCCATTACCGGCGATATATTTTGGCAGGTTTTGCCAACACTGCTCTTAGAAGAACGGGAGAAGAAAGGCAGGGGATCCCCCCCTGCAGCAGGTGTACGTACCCAAACCTAGATTGGCCAGAAGACTGCAGTAAAGCAAGAAGAAAGATCAGAAGAGCTGCCAAGAAACACCATGAAGACTGGCATAGGGGTGCAGGTCAGAATAAAGGACTATTAAGAGCTCTGTTGCAAAGTAAATTTGCCCTGCTTTTGACTTTACTATTCTGGATCCTGGCCCATATGGCCTATTTCTGCTTTGGGGGTTATTGCAACTAAACACTCACAAGGTATAGTAACAGCAAAATAAGGAGGAGGGAATTTTTTTGTCTTTTATAAACCCACAGGGTGGAAGCTAGGAGGGAAGGGTTAAAGGTCTGAAAATGAGAGAAAGAGGATCCGTGTGACAGGAAGGGAGCATGTGAGAGGGCGTGTGACAGGCTGTGTAGCAGAATGTGTGTGTAGATCTCATTCCCTCCGAGGCTCTTGGCCAAATGTGGAGCTGAACTTTCTGCAGACTTTGTCCTGCCAAGTCATGTTCCCTTCTCACACTGCCTGACATCACCACAAATACTCAGCTGGAAAACAGTCCAGAGCCGGACAGAGTCCACCGCTCAAACACCAGCCAGTGAAATGGCTGCACTCACGGCACACCCACCAGATGGGAAACCAGAGCCACCGACTCTTCTTGCAGGTTATCTCCAAGCCCAGGAGCCCCCACCCTCATCCACCTAGAAAGAGCCCTAACAAGGCACAAAGAGATTGGAGGTGCTAACAGACAAATGCTTTTCTACTGCCCAAATCACATAGCCCAGAACAGATTGAAAGTCTGCACAAAGGCTCTAATCGAAAAAAGCAAAAGAATGCAACCATCAGACTGTCAGGGTTTTTCATCACAAGCAGCGTGCTGCGAGGAGCCCACTCCACTCCCAACTACAGTACAACCCTGCCATGAGGAGAAGGAAGCCATCACACACAACCCACGGATGAACCAGGAGCCCGTGCTTCTGCATGACTGACGCTCCGGCAGGGTCTGCATCAAGCAAGCAAGCAAACATTACACTGCCAGAGAGCTCTTATCACCTGACTTCTCAGAAACAATTGCAAACTCAAGATCAGTGCTGGAAAACGCGAGCACGCGTATGAGTGTGTGGGAACGGGCAATGGGGCTAAGCCAAGACGTGACCAGGTTTCTTTTTTTGACCCTTGTATCAAGGGAGAAGGGTGTGGATGGCCCACCAACTCTGGGGCACTGCTAAAGGCACCACCCAGAGCAAGTATTGGGGAGTAGCAGTTGGAGATGATACTGAAACAAGGGAGGACAAAGTCTGCAGTCTCATCTTGTTTTTTCTTCAGCCTTCACCTCCAGCCTGCTGCTTGATAGAAAATGCCCTCAAAGTACAGGTGATAGGGAGAAAATTCATGTTTTCTTCAAGACAACAGTTTCTCCACTCCTGTTCCAGGAAAACAAGCAGCAACGTGGGAGCTTTCTGGAGACCACGGGAAAATTTTTCTTCGGTCCCATATAGCCCAGAAGGTTAAGTCCCCTCTTCTCAGACACACCTAGATAACAGAAGCTACATTATATGATCCATGCTTATCAGCATTTTACATTTTAAAACACTCCTCGCAACACAAGTTTCCTCTTCCTTTGCTAAGGAAGGGAGTCTGACACCTTCCTTAAAGGTCTCTAGCAGTGCAACCTTGCCTGTCCGCACGCTATATGGACCTTAAATCATATCCCTAGGGCTTCCTGCCCAGGCCTGCAGATGCCCGAGAATCTGTCCCCCTCACCAGTTGTAAACACAGAAGCTATTTTTTGAACTTCTTCCTGGCCCTTTCACAGGAACCAGAATATTATTCCTCTCCTACAGGCAATGGCCAAGGGTGGGAAGCACTCAATCAGAAGACCGGAATCACAACGTTGGTATCTGAAGGCAAGGTGACAGCTCTTCCTTCTCTCAGAGCACACAGCTGGATGAGCTGCCCTGCCTCGGCAGCAGTACCCATGCAAGCCGAAGCACGCTGGTGAGGAGGGCTGACCACAGGACTCTGTGTGTGCATGCATGTCAAGGCAGACACCATCAGAGCAAGTCTCAAAGGCTGTTCCAGTGCAACTTCAACCATTTGCACGTGGGTTTCTGCTGGTGGGTGAGCCACTACACACGCATATCTGACAGCCTGACTGTCTAAAACCCTTTGGGAAAATGCACTGGCATAGCATGTGGAATCCTTTGGGGGCTGGCACATTTCTGCATGTATGTCCCTGGCAACCAAGATACACTATGGAGCTGTTGCAGAAGGCTACCTCTCTGCCCTCATTTCATAAGTGCCCTAGATGGACTATTTAAATTCCAAACATTTTCCTTTAACTGGATTTTACACACTTTTTTCAAGATTATACTGATCAAATTTATTTTCCAAGTTAATGACAATTTATGATAAAGCCATTTAAACAAACAAATTCGTCATTTGGACAAACGCATACGCACCCTATCCAAGCAATGCATGGTTGCTGGCGAATGCTTAAAAGAGGTTAATTCCCGAACTCTAGAAAGTCACTAAGTCCACAGAACCAGAATCCACTGAAGTACCAAGCAAATCTTTCTTAAAAGGACAGAAAGACTAGTTTCTTCAATTCACTTATTAAATTAGTTCAGTTCACTCAAAGTTGGGGGAGGCAGCATAAAATGGCTGGGGAGCTGTTTCTCTTTTCCAGTCTCTGAATAAAAACAAGATGCGGGAGGATGAGTTATGCTCATTCTCAGATCTGGAAGGACACAGTGACCAAAACCAACCAGTTCATTTTGCTAAGTACAGATAACACTACTCTGTTAAAATAAGTCAGTTTTAATAGTGCACACTCCAGCAAGCATATTTTTTCTTATGTATCCAGTGTGTGATTATAGTCTAATTATTAAAAAAATTGCATATTTAATCTGACCTTTTTATTCAAATGCAGTTTTGAAGAAGTCATGAGGAAAGAAATTACTCACCTAGCAAACACAAATGACCATTTTCTAATGTAAACATGTACTGTCATATAATAGCATCAAGGGTGTATATAGATACACTGTATCATCCTGTTTAGCAAGAAGTAGTAATAGATTAGCCTACCCAATTCAAATAAACCTGCCTTTTAAGAAAGTATCAAACACAAAACAAAGCTTAAATGAATTCAATTAAATCACCAGCTGTAATCATGATTTAAATCAGTATGTGGGAAGCCTTATTTAACCATGTTAACCCATTAACCTTGTTTGTTTCAGAGTTGTGCTAGGACCAGCAGGCCAAGACTGCTCCTCTCCCTGGAGGGAGAAAGGATACAACTTCCATGCCCAGTTCATTTCAATAAATTTTACAAGTATACTTGCCAATATAAATATTACTTTTTAAACCTTAAAACAAACTAGAAAGCCTTACATGCCAGGAGACACCTACTCTCTTGTCAGTCATCTGCTTTAGCAATCAGTCTGATCCTCACCTAACATCCTTTATTTACATCGCAGAGCAGTTTCTATGCGTACACAATACAACCTGACTCTACAGCATGGTTTTTAAATTGCTTCAATCCTCACATCCCACGAGATAGTTCTCCTACTTAGTTTTGGTCTGTTCAAAACAAGAATTAGATTTCTCATTCTCTAGCATTGTTCTTTTCATTTCTTCATCAGCTTCTCACTAAATAAACATTTATCTTTTCCCCTCCCTTAAACACACTGGACGGTCTGTAGTGCCCTGCTCTCCTCTGCGCACTACCCTCATTAGCCTTTCCCTTCCCCAGGTAAGATACTTAAAAGCTTGACAGTGTATACTTCAAAGCGATTTATGAAATTATACTGAAATTGAGTATATCACCTTAACATTTTCTTTTTGACACTCAATAAAGCAAGTAATTTTGCTTTATAGGAACTCTGGGTTTGAGATCTCCAGATCTAAAAGTGCAAGCTACACTGGCTCCAGGGGTGTCCCGTTTTTAGTGAGGACACAAGAAAGGAATTTGTGCTCCAAAAATGGAAAAAAGGTATTCTGTCCTGAGCAGGAAGTCACTGAACAAAAACCACACAGGAGTGCTAAAGTAACCCATCATACCACTTTTGATAGAGAAATTTTTAAGATCAGCCAGAACACGGAGAGCCTCACCTAATTTAACAATATCATACACATCTCTCAAAGCCAAACTCCCTATGGTACAGCTTCTAGCTGCAGTAATCGCAACAAAACTGCTAAGTCAAATGCTGTACTTGTATATTAGCAGATCTAGTGTATATGATCTAGTGACCAAGTCCAACCTGTTTGCAGCCTAAATGCAGGCATGCACCTGTCAGCAGGCAGCATTCCCCCAAATTCCCTCCTAAGATGAAGTTCCTTCGCACTGAGAGAGTTTCCACAGCCAAGAGAATGTGATTCTGCCTTCCTAAATCATTCAGTTGTGAGGAAAACAAGGCAATACATCCTACTGCAGACCAGAAGAAAAATTTCCCCCACTGAAACCAAAATAGCTTTGTATAGAGCCCTAGAACGATTTCGGGTTGGAAGAGACCTTTAAGGTCATCTAGTTCCAACCCCCCCTGCCATGGGCAAAGATACCTGCAACAGCTTTCACCTCGGTTCTGAAACTGATTTTTCTCCAAGATTGTCAGGTCTGTGAATCTTATGATTTGGGGAGGGCAGGGGAGAGTGACATACAATCTGCTAAGCCTTCCTATTCAAAATGCAAAGACCCACACATCTGCAACAATGAGACTTTCACAGCAGCTGCTTCCAGAGCAGAAAGCAGGATCACCCTTCATCACATTCAAGACAAAGCACATTATATTCTATACTCTTCCTTGGGCAGATGGGAACACAAGTTCTGAAAAACAGCAACAGTTAAAGACCTTAAACTCAAAATTTGGAAAACTGTCAATCTTGATAGCCATACAATCACAGACCAGATATAATTACAAGACATGACTTTGAGGGTCTGAGACCATCACCACTGGATCAAACATCTAACAGCAGCAAGAAATTCACCCTTCCATTTATCATAGAATGAATGCGCCGAGTTGTGAGGACTAATCCTAGAGAAAGCACCTTTCTTGGAAAAAAAAAAAAAAAAGTCATAGCAATCAAACGCACTTTAACACAGTGGGAACACGACTCTTCCTGCAGGTGTGAGATCAGGAGAAGGCAGAAAACTCACGCTCTGTACTTGTACAGCTGCATGCCTGTTCTCCTGCACACCCTCCGCCTGCCTCCTCACTGCACAGCCAGCTGGTAAAGGAAACATGCTGACAAGGCACAGAGAGCTGCGGCAGCAGCAACTGGAAACAACTGAAAACAGTAACCCAAGGCACACGGCCAGGACACACTAATTCTGCAATAAGGTTTCCCGTTTCTTATTTTTTTAGATTAGGCAACTTATATTCATAGTGCCTGCTACGGTACTTCTCCTTGCATCCCTTCACAACACAAATAGCTGCAGGTTTCCTCTGTCAGCTACAGAACTCCCAAGCAGCTCTGCAACAACCCATGTTCTGTCCTACTGAAGGCTGGTTTGGGTTTATTCCCCCCACCGTTTTTGGTTTTGCTTTTTTTTTTTTTTTTTGGGGGGGGGGGTGCTATTAATTATTTTCACCCCTGCTTTTTTCCTGCAAAACCTGGCCTTCCCATATGAAGAAGCATGCATGGGCGCATGCACGTATGAGAAAGAAGTATCACTGAACTCAGCACTAGATTTCAAAATGGGGTTATGCCAGGAAGCCACACGGTCAGCCTGCCCTCGCAAGTCTTACAGCAGCAGTAATCTTCTAGCGAATGTGTTGCAGGTGTAATAGCAGCGGAAGCGCGGCAAGGCCAAACTCCATCTGGTCCTGGCATGATGAGTACCGCGTCCAATGCCCTTTTTCCACAGCCCAAAGGAAATAAGGGCTGAGCTCAGCCAACGCTCGGCTGAAATTTTTCAAACTGTGTTTGCCTCCCTAACTAGAAGATAAGGCTTTTTTTCTGTTTCTACCTCGGCAGGGGGGGGTACGTCTTGATTAAGACTCACTCACTCCACAAACCAAGCCCACCACTCACTAACGGAAGTAAAAAACAGCTTTTCCTTTTTCTTCTGTCTGTCCTCAGGTACAGCCTTCTCCCTGACACCTGGGGAACAGGAGACACTCCACGTACCTTGGAACGAGCAGCAGAACCGAGAGGACTCTTCCCTACAGACAAACATAACCTGCAGTCATAGCCAAGCCAGAAACTGGCTGCACGCAGTGATCCAAACGGTTAGTCAGAAACGTGACTCAGTGTTGGAGACTCCCTCAAAAAAGCCTTGCAGTGAAGGGCCCAGCTGTGCCTTTAGGAAAAAGAAAAAGGGGGGAGGAAATTTCAGGAGATAAAGTATTTTTACTGGTGATCCAAGGTTTGCTTCCGGCCCATAACGAAATACCCGTCTTGACAGATCTGTGGACCTTAGCACAACGAGTTGCAGTGAAATGGCACAATTAAGAGTCATCACCAATGTAAGCAAAGTTACCTTTTAACAGCACCATGCAAACCGACGGCTGTGCGGACAAGTGTGTGTCCTAGAAAGCTTGTGATCTGGGTTGACAGGATACAACAGGTGAACGAGAAGGAGAAACGCAGAGCTGAGCGGAGGAGACAAGGGAAGAGGAAAGCAAACAAGTTACCACAGAGCAAGTAAACATCTGCATGCTGACAGCATCTCTGGAGAGGGCAAACAGCAATTGGGGCTCTTCGGATGCACGGTAACAGCCACGAGTAACAGACATCCCCTCCCTAAGCGCCTGCTCTAGCTTGCTAGCTCCATCCGCCTGCTGCTGCCGCCCGTTCCCGGCCCC
>NW_009269999.1:5410638-5419116 GCF_000687185.1 Egretta garzetta
TCCCCCAAAAGGGGACTGCTCTCTCCCTCCAGGGTGTTGCCACGCTTTATAGTAGCTCTTGAGAAACTGGTAGGTTTCTTTTGTGAAAAGTTACGGAGCCCTTGTGGAACCAGGTGCTAAGCACAGGGGAAAATTTGAAAGATTAAAACAAGTTAAGGAAAGAGAAAATCCCCCCGGAACACACGTGCTGGTTGGTCGAAGAGGTGTGAGTCAACTGGAAGAGGAGCAAGCGTGGCAGTGAGGGGCCTGCTGTCGCGTGGTTCGGCTGGCTCTGCATCAGTCCCGGTATTTTGTCTGAGCTCGCTTTGCGTGATTGACCAGATAGGGCAAACTGGGAATCCCTGTGCAATTTTCTGTCTTTGTTTCCCCCCTTTTGGGGCTCCTCAGTAAATACCCAGCTTGCCATAGTACAGATTACATCCCTTCTTTGTCGTTTGCTTCATCAACAAAACTCCCAGCATCAGCTCAAACACAGATCCTTTAACCTTCCTCAGGAGTTCCTTTCCAAACGTACTTCACTCTTATAAAGCTTCTACCAGCTGAAACTGTTTTCCTTCTCTTGCTTGAGAAGCAAAACCAAACCAAGGCATATGCAAACAAAAGCTGTTCTGCTAACCAAGCCTGAACCCCTGCTGGAGTTGAGCAACCTCCCTCATATACAAAGTGTTGCCTCTGGGTGACACCATATGACCGTCTGTCACCTGACTCAGCGACAAGCTGGAGCCCTGGCAAAAGGTGCTGAAGAAAATATGTGTGCTCAGGGCTTAACCGGGTTTTAACTACACTTTCAGAATTAGATCCTTATCTTTTAGAATATTTCCTTTCTGTTTCTTCGGAGCTTACTGAGGATAGAAAGCAATCCTGCCTAATGAGTACAGGGTCAGTTGTTTTCAAGCCACAGTTAAGAGGTAAAAGTGGGTAGAAATTGTCAGAGACAAGACAACTTTTTTTTTTCTCATTACTTTCGTTTTGAGATGCACTTCATGTGGCAGATGCTATACAGAGTGAGCACATGTATTTTTTCTTACGTTTCTCTCTCATTTAACATTTTAAAAACAAATCCCAATCTTGACTTTGTATTTCATTTTTCTGACTTTTTATTCTTCTTGGTTCAGCTTCGATATGCTGTTTTCTAGCACATTCTTTCATTATTTCCTGTGTTCCTCTTGTTTGATCACTGATTTCTCTCCAATCTCCCCCAAGTGTTTTTAGTACACACATACCAGAATACCAAAGTTTTGCCATTTTAACCTTCTGAACTTTACTGTACTTTTCTTGTTTCTCTTTTTTCCTGGCTCAGATCTCTCTCTCTCTCTCTCTCTGTGCCCGCACCCCCCCCACCCCACCCCCACAGCTCTGGAACGGTAAGTCTTGGCCCATTATTCCCAAGAGCCCACAATGATCAAATAAAATCCCAGCTCCCCCTTTTCTTCCTCTCCTGTTAGTCAGATCACTTATCTTTGTTTCTCAGTTGGAAAAACTGAGGCTGGAGAAGCCAGTTTTTTTCATGAGTGCATTCAGGCTCCTTTCTGTCTGTAATCACCGCACAGTGCATCTGGCTCTCCCACTTACCCAGAAGAGACTGCTCCAGTGTTACACACCAAATTGTCTCTGTGTCTCTCCTTAGTTTTGTCCAGGCTGACATTAGTAGGCTCGGTCGCTTCAACTCCCGTTATCCTGTTGTCTAGGCTGCAGGGTGGTTGGCAGTGTTCCTCCATGAGTGCATCATCCTGCATCTGAGCATCACCGCTTACTGTCGTGTTACTAATGGTGCGCTGTCCCTGTCCCGGCAGATCTTCATCCGCAGCACAGACTGTGACCGGACGCTGATGAGTGCGGAGGCCAACCTGGCAGGCCTGTATCCCCCAGAGGGACAACAGATGTTCAACCCTAACATCTCCTGGCAGCCTATCCCTGTGCACACAGTGCCCGAGTCCGAGGAAAGGGTGAGTTAGTCTCAAGGATATGTACTGACTACTCGAACAGTGTGTTGTGCTGACTTCTCCGAAAGCCTTTGCTTCAGTCTCGATTCAGATTGTCTTGAGCTTCTCTGGGGACCTACCTTGCAAAAGTTCTTCTGTTCTCAGAACAAGACGAGAATTTAGGGGCTGTGTTCATTCAACGTGGTAGCTGCAACACCTCAGCAGACCACATGTGGTCTGGAGCATCTTAGGAGGCAGTACTCAAGGCTCTTTGTAGATGCATCCCACTAGTCAGGGTTTCATTACAGGTGTGAGCATTGACTGCAAATTCTGTACCACGGTGTTCTCGGTGACCTAGCTTCTCTTGTTGTCTCTGCCCAGCTACTGAAGTTTCCTTTGATCCCCTGTCCACGGTATGAACAGCTGCAGAATGAAACACGGCACTCACCAGAATACATAAATAAGACCAAAGAGAATAAGGTAAGTGATTGTTTGCATGAGATAAGGTGGTCTTAGGCTTGTAGTTAACATATTATCACCTTTGTATCATCAGAGCTCTGAGAAAAGGGTAGGAATATCTGTGCATATAATACAGTATGAGGTTAGAAAATTGAAGGCCTTTCTCTTTTCTCATACCTACAGCAATTCCTGCAGATGGTGGCAAATGAGACTGGGCTCCGGGATGTCTCTCTCGAGTCTGTTTGGAGCGTGTATGACACACTGTTCTGTGAAGTAAGTTTGGCCATTGTCTTACAGCCATGGGAACTCGGTCTTTAGCGCTCCCTGGATTTGGCAGAAAATGATTTTGAAAAATCCCATAAAACAACTTTTCACCATTCCCACCCTACAGTTAGAAGTAATGTTCTAATTTCAGAATAATAACAGTTCCTACTCACTAGAGGCACGTGCCAAGAACTACCTACTTTTGCACCCTATAACCTCCCACTTTCTAGCTTATGTATTGTGCCAGAGCCAGAGAAAGTCCCACCTGCACAATAAATATCTCTTTTGAGAGTCACTAGAAAATGACTGCAATCTGGAATCTTTAGATCTCTGTGGACGAGTCTGCGTTGGATAAGGTAGAAAAGAGATCTCTGGAAACTGAAGGAGCGTTAACTTTATGATTTAAGTTGGGAGCTTAAACTGGGACTATTCCTGTTCTACCTTTCCCTCTCTGTTACTTTAGATCCATCACTTTTCTTTCTGTGCTTCTGTTAATGCCATCTCTAACAGAAAAGAATGCTCTTCTAGGTTAAGTGGGGTTCACCCACATCTGGTTTTTGACCTGTTACGAGGTCCTTTGCCAGAGAAAGATGCTAGAGACCGATCTTCCCCTTTTACTGTCTGGGGTGGGGCACCAAACTCTATATCCATGTGGAGTTTTGTTGAAAGCACATCTCATGAAGGCTTTAACAAATTCAAAAATGGGGTTAGGTGTGCTGTGATAGCGCTAAAGCAAAGGTCACATAGCCAGGAGACTTACAGTTGTCGCACACAAGTTTATTTGTGTATAACTGTGCAGCCCAATGAAGTAAATTACAGAGGTCTTTCATGTCAAACTAGTTCATTGTGGAAGAAGCCGTAAACCCAAGCGTTTTGACACTGCATCATGCTAATTCTATGGAGGTGTACGGCTCCTTAGCTTGCTGGCAGTGGTATACAGTGGTATGTACTATTTTGGGGATGTGCAAGATAAATCTGCATGGAATTGCACTTTGCGATGTAAAGTAGCAGCTTGAGTTGCTGCAAGCTGAGGATATTCCAGTGCACTATGCAAATTTGCCCTTTGTATTACAAACACGATCTCCCGTCTTCTAACAATCACAGTGAAGCAACTTCTGTCAGTAACAAAAAATCTTTTGGTCAGAGAGATCAAGAATTTCAAATCTTAGTTTTCAAGACTCACTTAATAAGCTTGCAAATTGGACCCGAAGGCCAGCTGACAACACTATAATACCCAAGAACTTGGAGAATAGCTCAGTGTCCCAAAATGAAACCAAAACATTTTCCAGTTCTGGGCTCCCCAGTTCAAGAAAGATGAGGAACTCCTAGAGAGAGTCCAGAGGAGAGCAACTAGGATGATAAAGGGACTGGAGCATCTCCCCTATGAGGAAAGGCTGAGAGAGTTGGGCTTGTTCAGCCTGAAGAAGAGAAGACTGAGAGGGGACCTCATCAACACATACAAATATCTTAAGGGTGGAAGTCACGAGGACGGAGCCAGTCTCTTTGCAGTGGTGCCCAGTGACAGGACAAGGGGCAATGGGCACAAACTGAAACATAAGAGGTTTCAGTTGAATATGAGGAGAAACTTCTTTACTCTGAGGGTGACAGAGCACTTGAACAGGCTGCCCAGGGAGGTTGTGGAGTCTCCTCTGGAAATATTCAAAGCCCACCTGGACGAAGTCCTGTGTAACATGCTCTAGGTGAACCTGCTTTAGCAGGAGGGTTGGACTAGATGATCTCGCGAGGTCCCTTCCAACCCTTGAGGTTCTGTGAGGGAGTTTTACCCTCAAAACTATACCCTCAGCTCATCAGTCCCTTCAACTGCTTTGGGCTTCCTCCTTTTTTCTCACTAACAGTGCCCTGAAGAGAAGGATTGTTTTTTCTCACCTGAGCCAGTAGTTTCATTCTGCTGTGGAGAAAATAAGAAGATGGAGAAAATAAAAAAAGTCCAAGAAATAGCCAAACTTAGCAGCTATTCTCTCTGTAAATTAATGAAAAACTAACTAAATATCTGAATTGCTGCTGGGAATTTCTCCAAACCACTCAGACAAAATGGGCCCTTAAGAATATTCAGCCTCATATTCTGGCAATTTAATGGGATGTGGCATAGAAAATTGCTCCAAGTAATGCCAGGGAACCACAACTGCTGTTTGTCTGCCAGTATAACTAATCCTTTCTTGTAATGGGTTGGCTGCAAAGCAATTCTTCTCTTGGTTCCCAGTTCTGTGTATTCTGGGTTTGAGTATTGGGCTTTATCAGTGGAGCAGCCCAGTATTACATCTGCAGAGCACTTGCTAACTTTTTTCTCCAATGTCCTTCAGCAGCCCTCAGAGCCTCTGGGGAAATTGTGCTGCAGGTACAACTTTTTTTTTTTTTTTGGACTGCATGCCATCTGCAGGGCAGAATCAGCCACACGTAAAGTAAATGCCCTAAGATTATGGCACCGGTGTTACAAGGTAACCCGGCACTCCACTTGGCCTTTCACAGAAATGTAGCTCCTAGATTTTAATCTTTATGCCTCTACTTATTAGTTTCTGAAACAGCATTATAACCCACATACCTTCTTTCTATGCAGCACAGCAGTGTGAGGACAGGAGCATAAATAGAAAAGGGGCATATTTAAAATAATATAGGAAATCAATGGCGGTATGGGCAGGACTCCAGACACCCTGACTCCTGTTCTCTGATTAATCTGTGATCCATGCTACCTGCAGATGAATGTTCTGTTTCTCTTTCTAGCAAGCACACAAAATGGATTTGCCTCTATGGGTGACACCAGATGTCATGATTCAGTTGAAGCAACTGAAAGACTTTGGGTTTGAATTTCTGTTTGGGATCCACAATCGCATAGAAAAAGCTCGTCTGCAAGGCGGTGAGTGTGCCGGGGATGGAGCTTCCTGCTGCTCTGTCTAGTTTTTGCCTCTTACCAGCTGTTCCCTTTCCTCAGGGGTCCTGCTGGGTCACATAAGGAAAAACCTAATCAAAGCAACAAATGTTTCTGCTCACCAGAACCTGAAAGTACTTGCCTATTCAGCGGTAAGTCAGAGCTTGGGGGATTAGCTTTTCTCCATCTCTTCCTCCTCAGAGGGCAATGGGGCTTGGCGATAGTTTTAACCTTTTCTGGCTTCTCTGCAGCCCATGCAGTGATCAGGACATGCATCTTTGCCTGTGGCAGGGTGGGATATGCAGGATCTGGCATCATTCCTCTGGGGCCCCTGAGGAAAATTCCCAACCTGCACTTTGTTCCTGTTAGCTCAGGCTTGTGGATGAGACTGGCAGACTCTGGGGAGCCACTGCTGTATTTATTTGGTAGATGGGTTGATGTTACTCAAATGTGATTTCAGCACTGTAGATAAAGAGTCATCCCCCCCTTTTCTAGCAGCCAACTGACTGGAGAGTCAAGCGTCTCTCCCAGATCGCTCCCTAGAGATTAATTCTTAAAGAACAATGCAGGATATATATGGCTGTGTTTCACTTCCCTTCTCTGGCACTGTCACGGATCACCGTTCTAGCAGTACAGTTCCTCTCCTTCCTTCCAGATGGAAGTTACAAAGGTGACGTCCCCTCAGCACTGCCCTGTCCGTTACTGGTGTGGTCTGAGCTGCCCTGCCACATCCATAAGGGTGACTGATTTGGTTTTTTTCCCTCTTTCTCAGCATGACACCACACTTGTGGCACTGCAGATGGCTCTAGATGTCTACAACAAGATTCAAGCACCATACGCCTCATGTCATTTATTTGAGCTGTACCAAGAGGATGATGGGTGAGGGCTGCAGTAAAGACATCTGTGATTTCACCTCAAGGGTTAGATACCTAGCCTAGGCTCCACCCGAGGGGGATGCAATCTTGTTCCTAGTGGCAGACTCTTAGGAGGAAAACTACCACCAGACTAAAGGAAAGGGTGTGCAGACTGAGTTTTTGGGAAGGGATGAGTTTAGCTGGAGAAAAAAAAAATACTTAGCTATGTTTTGTTTTCAGTAACTTCTCCGTGGAGATGTTTTTCCGGAACGAGAGTGGGAAGGAACCTTTCCCAATGACAATCCCTGGCTGTCAGCATAAGTGCCCACTGCAAAGATTTGTAGAACTCACAGATCCTGTTGTTCCCCAGGACTGGGAGCAAGAATGTCGGGTAGCAAGCAGCATCCACGACACAGGTGAGCCCAGGCTGGACCAGAGCATGGCAGAAGGGGAAAGCCTGGACGATACCATGTTGACCACTTGTTTTCTCCCTTGCAGAACTGTTTGTGGGCCTGGCTGTGTGTGGATCCATTCTCCTTCTCCTTATAATCCTCCTCTTGACTGTACTCTTTCGCATACAGTCTCAGCCCCCTGGCTACCGGCACGTTTCCAATGAGGGAGAAGAGCAGGCCTGACAGTTGCTTCAACTCCTTCCCAGGCAGTAGGAGGGAGCAGTGTTGCCCCTAAGGATGATTGGGCACCTTCCAGTTACTGAGCGTTCTGCTTTGGCTATTGCCTCCTAGAATGAAGCTGGACTTGATTTTTGGATGCTTTCTAAAGGTGACGTCCCAGAGAGAGAAGACTGAGCTACTCTAATGGAAATGACACCTTAATTCTGAAGCCAGCATACTGTGTGGTGCCCCCAGTCCTCATACAGCTTACCTAGTCTAGGATTCCCAATGTGGCCAACTGGAGCTGGTCAAGAGTTTTCCTTCTTTCAGTGATTGTAAATGTTACCACTCACCAGGATTCTGGTAGAGGGGCTTGGGCCTCCAGCAGCTGCCACGTCCAGTGCCGTCAGGAGCTGCATCTCTCTTCAGGGTCAACCTGCTTCGAGTGCTTTTCCCTCAAGCCATTGGGCTGATGATGGTGGGAAGGCTGTGCTTGGAGCAGAGGGCCTAGCTCACTAACAGTGTGCCACGACTCATCTACTGTCCGTGCAGAGGGAACTGCTGCAGATGATAGCAGACAGCGAAAAGCGTTTCTCGAGGTTGCTACCAAGTAGTCGCTGCTGGCAACTGGTCTTTTTCCTCCTCGCATTGTGGTTCAAGAGAGAACTGGCCTGGAATCAGGACAAGATTGAAAACCCGGCAGTAGTTTCTAGGATTCAGCTCAGAGTAGGTCATATGTGATCTAAAGCAGCCCCAAGAGCTTCATCAGAGGAAGTCCTGTGAGCATAGTAACCTGCACCCAATTTCTTGTGCAATGTTGGCTCTAGAAAGGAGAGTCCCCCTAGATAAGAAACTTGGTTCCTGTCTAAAGATTCAGCCTTTGGATTTGACTTCCCCACCTCTGAACTTCAAGTACGTATTACAGGGAATACCCAGTACTGCAGGCAGTCCAGAGTTCGGCTACAGGCCCAAGGAATACGCTTCGCTAGTGGAACATTTTTATGCTGTAATTAAGGAGATGTAGCAGAGCTGTTTACCTAAGACTAGACTAAATGCCAAGTTCTCTAGTGGTTTTTTTTTTTTTTCCTATCTTCCCTACTGGATGGACAACAAACAAACAAAAAAACCACCCCCTTAAGGATCAGAGTTTGGAGGTGACTCTGGATCCCTTTATTTGCTACACTTTGGCATTTTGTCCAAAGCGTGATTCTTCCTGCAGGCTGGCCCCTCTGTGCGCACTGCAGCTGCTGCAGGGAACTTCATGCCAAGTGCTCACCACCTGCCTTGTAGCTTTTGGCAGAAAATGAGACTGCAGCAGGCACCAGAAACACAGGCTCTTCACATGGTGATACTGCACATTCACTTCCCACTTTTACTTCCCTTTCTGGTGCAGTTCCCTTCCCCTCTTGGCGGCAGAAGCCAGTTCTTAGGTTACAGACGTTTCCTTTTCTTCCCTTGTGTAGTACCGTGGGGACTTTTCCCTA
>NW_009269999.1:5419157-5420553 GCF_000687185.1 Egretta garzetta
ACTCCAAATCAGCAGAAGCAGCTTGCTGTCCTCAGCATCTTCCTCACCTTTTTGTCCTCTGAAGATACAATCTAGGTCTCCTGCACAGCAAGACAGTCATAAAGAGAAAGCTACTGCCTGTGAGAACAGGCACAAGAAAGAGGTAATAGAAAGTGCATTTAAGAGGACCAGCCCTGTTATTTTTAAAAGCAGCAAATTTTGCACACACAGAGGAAAGGTTTCTATGATGATTTAGACATTTTGACTGTGAATGACTTTCTGTAATTGTTCCAATACATTTCATTATTAAAATCAAATTCGCACTGAACTCTACTCCTACTCCTCTTCTCTGAGAGTTCACAGGGCTAGCACTAGTGTGCTCAGCATTGGAAAACAGGCAGAACTTACTGCAGTATACCCCCTCCCAAAGTAAATCCCCCATTTATAATCCTACTTATAGCAGAGTGAGAATTGAGATAAACTATTTTTGACTGCAGCAACCATGCATAGATACAGCAAGGGTTACATTATAATGCAACCCTTCCAAGGTGGAAGGGTCCACTGTAGACACAGTACTGTGACTGGAATTTCCACCGGTGTTCTAGGTCCCCTAACCCTCCTGCAGAAAGGTCAGTAACTTCTTCCCCCGTACAAAAGCAGTTCAGCAGAATGCTCAAAGCTGCCACTCTCTAGATCAAAGAAGAGTTTCAGTTTAGTACAAAACTTTATTAATACCAATACCGCAAAACTATAAAAGTGAACATAGAGAATCTGAGCATGCCTGGAGCCTGTCCCATCCATCAACCTCTGGGACAGCAGCAAGGCCCCGGGCAGCCTTGTAAACAAACTAGAAAAAGCAAAACTTTTCAGTTTAACAGCAGTCTTGAGATTTGGCTCTGAGCAGGGGTGTTTGTTTGGAAGAAATTCCTCGTTTCTGCTTTACAACACTTTCATCCAACTTTCTGAAGCACGTAGGCGTGGGTGAAAAGAATTACCTAATCAGTGGCAAGAAAAAGCCCAGAGCTCTGAAAATATAAACTACAGAATCAGTAGCTCAGTACTGCCCTTGCATCCCATGAGGCAGGTAAAGAGCTCTGGAATCATCATGTTCTTTGTGGTCTAGTTAAATAGCTGCAAGCACAGATGAGGCTAAGCCCGAGGTCTTGACAGACACACCTTTTCCAAGAAGCTTGCATCTGGGAGAGGCTGGTGTTCCCTAGGCTATCCAAGCTACCCCTCACCTCACCCTGGTGAACACTCTACCTTTTCAGGATATTAACCTTGTTAGCAAAGGGTTTCTCAGCTCAGTTTGACTAGAACAGGCTGAGAACCCTGTCATGAGCTGCTCCACAGCAGACTACAGGAGATGGTAACCTCTGACAAGTGATGATAAGCAGATATGGCAGGCTGGAAGCAG
>NW_009269999.1:5420571-5424450 GCF_000687185.1 Egretta garzetta
AATGGGTGGTAACTCCATGTGGAGGAGGAACTGAGTACTGACACAACTTTCTAGAAGGGGATGCAAAGGGACTCAGGGAAGCAAGATCAGATCCAGGAAGGAAGGACAAAGTAGAAGTCTAATGCCCTGCATGACTTACACTGCCCATTGCCAACACTGAATTTGTACCCTGTGATCCAGGAAGGATCAAAATACTGAATCAGTTCTCTAGATCCTTCCCTTTTCGCTTCCTTCCCTGTGATTTAGAATCGTTGCTTTTTGTTTTCATCTCCTCCAGCTCCCAAGACAGTAAGTTAGCTTTGAGTTTGCTTGTCCCAGGGTTTGCCTGCCTCTGCCCTCCACGTCTGGACAAACTCCAGCTTCCAATCCCCTGTTCTGTCATGGCTTTCAAAAGATGTTCTTGCTTCTTGGCCACCATCTCCTCCCGGCTCCAGATCAGAATATTAAAGCCTGAGAGGAAAAATTGAACACCGTGCATCAGAAACTCTGCATTAGATACAATACCTTAGGCTATGTCACTTAAATGCCAGAAATTCAAAATGCTTTGTCTGTTCTAAGATATTTCCAAGGTACAGAGGATGCAAAGATGTTTGTTGCAGACACTATCTCCACGCAGCCATGGAAATTTGGCCTAATCAAGAAACATCATTGAGTAATTCTTAATCTCATCTGTCACAGGTGTGTGACCTGAATCTATAGCTAGCTCCCTTAGTCGCATACAGCCTGCGAATAACTGAGTAATCTTGGCTCTGCAGCCTAGGAAATTAGACAAATTAAACAAAGGGAGAGGATACAGCCTGGCAGGAAAAGGCTTCTCCCGTCACGCCCCATAGTTTTCTGCTACTGTTACATGGGGGGCAGATAGCAGCAGCTCCCTGCTCCGGGGAGGTTTCTCGCTCCTCCGAACTCCATGCTCTCAGGAATGTTGCACAAGAGATGACTAGCAACCTGTTTTCTAACTGCAGAGGTGGACTAACAAAAAGAATGTCTTGATCTCTTTTACAGACATAGGAAATTATAGAGGACTACAGGCAAGTGGGATTTGGGAAACCCTCACTCACAACTTGCTTTAGTCTGGCGATACAAGCCTGCCCTTTTCTTCGACTGGAACCCCCCCGTGCTTAGCACCCCAGGTTCTCTTTACTTACCCATGCCAGAAGCAAGCGTGTCTCCCATAGGGTTAAATTTATTGAGCTGGAAATGGAAACACAATCAGAGTCTGGTAGAGCATCACTGCTTATATAACAGAGTCATAAGAGCACCATGGCTTATACAGCAGCAACAAACCATCTGGAAAACCCGATGTTCCCTAAAGAGTATCACAGAAAACCCACAGATGCCCATGGACCAGCCCCACTCAAGTCAGCAGCTTTCGCCAGCAGCCATACCCCCAATGAGAGCGTGAGTCTGTCACAAGTAAAGAGGATACTCCTATTGTTCTAGTCCCCAGCCCCTATGTGTGGGTTGCTGTTCAATACACAGTGGTCCTTTTAGCTGCAGTACTCAACTCACCGAGATGATACCAGAAGCATTTGGATCATGGAGCTGACAAACCATCTCCCCCGTGTTTCCATCAAATACATCAACAGTTCGTAGCTCATTCACTGTGTACCCGGGGAACTTAGGGTCGGGGTAGCGACCTGCTACAATGAGGTCATAGCGAGGATGCCACGTTGCCTAGTCATAGAGCAGAGTGAGGGGAGTTAAGAGAAAGGGACAGAGTTCATACTGCCACACACCAGACAACCGCAGTGTGAGCAACGGTTTGTACATCCCACCCACAGCCTGAGGAACATGGGTATCCTCAGAACAGTGCTCTGCTGGGAGTTGCAGCAGTGTGAACATCCACCCATGAATGCAGTATCCTGACCGTTTCTGATGTACAGCCGGCTGCTAGCACCAAGCGCAATACTCCTCCTCTCGGACTGCACTGGCTTAACTCACCTTAATGGGCGTGAGGTGCTGAAACTGCCGATGGGGATGTGGGATCAGATGCTGTGGCTTGGTCCAGTCTGAAGATGAGTAAACCCTGATTTCACTGCGCTGGTCTGTGCTCAGGAGCTTGGCACCATCTGTTGGGCTGAAGTAAGCTAGGAGAGGGGGACAGTAAGGCAAACAGAAGATCACAGTGCTGTGACTGACAAGAAGCTTAAAAGTCACATTTCTCTGATTGGAAGCCCATTGCTATTTCTTTAACAGGGATGTGAATATGGCCACGTGTCCCAACAGACAAGGCTTTACCAGTCTCAAACAAACTCAAAGCTCTTATAATCAGTAAGCTGAAACCTAGAGCACTGAGTTACATAGGAAGAATCATTATTCTCATTTTAGAATTGGAGAAAAAGACATTGCAAAGAAAGGAACTTGCTCGTTCAAATAGAAAGTTAGTGGAAAAGATGGAGACAGACACATACAGTTTGGATTTCTATGAACTGGTAAAACTGCACACAAGAAACAGAGGTTTGAGTCCCGTGCTCTGCTTTTGTCAAAGGAACTGCCCCAGTAAATTCAGGCTTCTAATCTCAGCCACTGCCGGTGCTTCCACACTCACCTCTCAAGGCACAGTGCCACAGTTTGCATGGCAAGTCTTAAGACTGCATTGCAGCTGCCCTACCCACCTCCCTGCCTCTGGCCACACATTGCCAATGGCCCTTCCTTGCTGTAACACTGCTACTGTACAACTTCGGATCCACTGCCACAACAATAAAAGCTGAGCTGAGTGGACTCTCTGCAGACATCCATGCAAAAAAATTCTTAACTCACCGGCATTGACAGGTTTGTCATGAGGAAGCACATGAAGAAAGTTTGTTTTGCTTTTGATGTTTCTGAGGTCCCAGATTTTGACTGTCTGATCCACAGATGCTGTGGCCAACAACCACTCACATCGGGAGTTAAACTCCACATGTGTCACCTTCTTCTTGTGCAATTTCAGCTTCCAAATCTGCAGCAGAGGAAACAGAAAAATCACACACACACAAAAAATCTAGGTCTGGAGTAAAGAGGTAAAGAGCTTGCTTTATTTATCTTAGTAAAAAAGCTGAGAGAAGATATAATCAACTTCTACTAATACATCAGCAAAGAAACATGAAGGTAGGAGAAATATTTCAATTAACAAGAACAAATGGATATAAACTGGCCATGAATAAATTTATATCCAAAGCCAGAAGATTATTTCTAGTCAAAACACTGAAGCTGGCCCATCCTCCCTATAATAATGGGTATCTCCCAAGCGCAGAAAAGACTGTCACATTCTTTCAGGAGAAAAAAAAGAAAGGAAGCAACTAACCTTGAATAAGCACAAATCATTTGGAGCACTCTGCCCACTAATTTACACAGCTCCCTCTGGCCACAATTCATTGGGTGGCAAACTCTTAACAGATGTTACCCTTACAGGCAGGAGAAACTGGAATTCCAGTGTGAGGGCACAGCAGGCTCTTGAAAGCAGGGCCCACTCCCACCATTCCCTAGTAAGTTTCTGTACTACTTCAGACTTGAAAGCAAAGTCTGCCTCTGCCTGCCCTCTCGTGTCTAATAGCAGTAGTGCAATTTCTATCCCAACATTCACTGAATTACTATTGTGTACCTACTCCAAGGTCATACAGCAAAGCAGTATCTCCTAAATGACTCCCATCAGTGCACTAATTTCTGGAAGTGTGAAGGTCGTTGGCAGAGGGTGCTCACATCTTCAGGTTACCCTGTAATTATTCTGTCCAGTAGCAAATACTCTTAAGGAAGGGGTAGCACAAGACACAGTCCCCATTTGGGAATTGTTATCGTTAACAACGTGAAAATGTCTAACGAATGGCAGAGGTGGAGGACTTCTCACCACCTAGACAATGGGTGGACTCGTCTCCTGAGCTGCAAGGTACTTGCTCCTCT
>NW_009269999.1:5424460-5433643 GCF_000687185.1 Egretta garzetta
GTAGGGAAGCACATGAGCCACGAAGATTCCCGTAGAGGAGACATACAAACCTCTTCACCAGAAGTGCTGAGCAGGACCACGTTGCCCACATTATCACCTGTCACCACTGCACGGCAGCTTGCAGAAACATCAACGCTGCAGTACCAGCAACTAGAGGGAAAGACAGAAAATCAGTGCTGCCTCCCACAGGCAAGTGAAGGCAGTGGAACTCTAGTCCATACCTTGTCCCTGACACGGGAGACCACAACCCATTGTAATTGCGATCTCCTGCCTGATGGTGTGGGCCTGAGTATCAGGATGGGAGACATCTTATCAGCAATGTTGGTGACTGAGTATGAAATAACTTCCTAGTCTTGGGCCTGAGTATCAGGATGGGAGACGGCTTATCAGCAATGTTTTGTGTTGGTGACTGAGTATGAAATAACTTCCTAGTCATTTGTGAAGTGCTCATTAGATGGAGTGTGACACAGTGGGACACTGGAACATAACAGAGGCTAAAAAGCCACTCTGGTGCCTGCACACGGACACACCTTGGGAAAGATCAGAGCACCCTTGTGACACTGACAGATGTACAGAAACAGCTTTAAAATTATGTTTTCCACAAAACACTGAAGCAGCAGTAAAGAAAAGACAAAAGCTTTGGACTAGAAAGTTGCACATCAAACTGTCTCAACTTCATGCTCCAGGAAACAAAACTGAATAGAGACTTATCTGATAAAGACATACGTCTCAACCCCAGCTCTGCTGGGAGGGGAAGGGCAGTGAGAATAAAGCCAGTGTCCTTTGGGAACTTGATGGGAAAGCTTCACTTGCAAAGATAAATCATTCTAGAATTCAAGGTCATGGAAATTAGCATGGTGAGCATAAAGCCCCCAGAAGGGCAACAGGGTAAACTCAATGACCTCAAACTCAGATTGTGCAGGAATGTTTTGTGGCTTTCCTATGCTACCTGAGCTGCTGCAGACAAAACACACTGACGACAATGAAGAGGAGGAAGTTACCCTGCTCTTCTCACCTCACACTTTATGAAGTGAAAAGCTGTCAGTATCTGCAAGACAGGAGGAGATGGCATCACCAGAAAGCAACACCAGAAGATGCAGGCAGCATGCTCAGCTACTGTAAAAGCATAAGTGCCCTGTGGCTGCCTAGCTTGTCACCCACCCTGCGGTGCTAGGGTCGTGAGCAGGAGCCTGTCTTCAAAGCTCCCTCACAGGACCAATTCATACCAAGAGTCTCCTAACACTGGCAAAGATGAAGATGTTAGAGAGCACAAGAAGCAGCACAGCATTAACCCCAAGGAACAGAGAATCAACCTTGTGCTGCTCCCTTCTCACCAAACGTTATGGTACTCATGGCCACAGTCCAGGGTACGGGAGATCACCTGCACCGCTCTGCCCTCAAGGTCCTGCAGACTTAGGGTGCCATCCCCTGATGCCACATAAAGCTTCACTGCCTCATAAGGACTGAACTTGATGTCTCCGAGAGAATCTCCTGGCCCTTTCTGGAATACACACAAAGCCAAGAGGCATCAAGGTTAGAGTAGAAGACAACAATCTTAATACAATGCTCATCTCCTGGAACACAGTGCCAGTTTCCCTAGGTACAATGCACTGCTTTCTGACACGGCACGTACATAAGAACTCTTTTTTCCCAATCTGTTTCCAATCTGAGCACATACATTCTGATCCTCTAAGTTCAACCCCACCACTTTGGGCTGCAAACCTCATTAGCAGCATTGCTGCTTCTGCTATGGGGGTAGGACTAATCTGCAGTGAACCACCTGGCTCAGGCCAGGCTTAGGAGATCACAAGCAAAACCAGCACCATTCCATGCAGAAACCACAGAAAATCTCATGACAGCCCCGCACCAAGCTTTTCTTACAGAGACTTCATTCACCAGTTCCCTACAGGCTGCTTCCAGTGCTGGATCTGGTCTTTCTCAAGGTACCAGCAGGCAGGGTGAGAGCGGTGCAAGGAGAAATCCTACTGCTAATCCCATGGCACAGGAATCTTATGTTCTGTGTTATGTTATATTGTTGTTATGTTGTTTTTCCCCAATCTGTCTACTGAGGAAGTATGGAGACCCTACACAAAGACAGAAAAGAAGGATGCTAGCTGGGAGTCCCCAAACTCTTCAATACTCAAGTGTACTCCATCTGCTGCTCACAGAGCAACTACTTAATATAAGTCTCACTGTAAACACTAGATTTCAAGAAGCCAATGAAGGTTAAAAAAAGCCTGCCCATAGAGCTTGCCTGTCCTCACAACAGGAGAAGGAGGATGGCATGCCCTTTCAAATCCAGGCATCACTGCTGTGACAGACATCCCACTGGGATACAAGATCCTCATGTTCCAGGACCCAGTACTACTTGGGTTCACCTTTTGCCCTATTACAAGGTTGCAACTGGAACACTCAATTTGGAAACCAACCATGAAAGCTGCCACCCGGCAAGAATCCAGTGGGGAAAGGTAAAGAGGAGGCTAACCCAAATTCCCTCACTTACCTTTAAGCATTGAACTGAAGTAACTAATTGAAGAGCTCAGGCTTCCTCATGAGTCCACAGAAAAAGCAACAGTCTGAGGGGATGATTCTAAGCACAGGCAGACAGAGTAGCCTCTAGCAGTTCATGTCCTCTTTCCACTCATTACTGAAGGGACCCAGACTCTTAATTTTGGTATTTTAGATAAGCACCAAAAGTTAGGTGGCATGAATTGGGGTGATCCTTATGACACACACCACTTGAATTCAGTGGCGTTTGTGGAGGAGCACTGAGGGGACTATAAATTGTCCTGTAAAAACCATCTGACAACAAGCAGTACTACTAACAGGTGAAGAAGTTAGAAGGTCCCCAGGGCACAGAGCTATGGGAGGTTTAAGAACAGACAGCTGAGGAAATCCACTAGCACCCCCACGCACAACAGGAAGTAAGCAGCATCAAAGAGTCCCTCCCCTTCATGAAGAAAAACTCTCTACTACCCACCACCCCGCTTCAGGAAAAAATAAAAAGGGAGAGTGAGTCTCCCTGGAAGAGAGAGGATCAAGGACATGTATGTGGAGAAAAGGAAGTCCAGCTCCCACATACTAGAAACAAACATCCCCCCCTCTCTCTCTCTCCCTCTCTCTCTCTCTCCCCCTCTCCCCCTCTGCAGCGCTCCTGCCAGCAGCACACAGAGGCCCAAAGCATTGCTGTATTTCTTACTCCCAGTCCTCGGTGCTGGTGAAGACCCGGACAGTATTGCCATTAAAATCCTGCAGGGTGGTAGTGCCGGCAACTGACGAAGTGTACAGCTGACTAGGGTTAAAAGGGTTAAACTTCATTCCTGTGATGGCCCCTCCAGCTCCCATCTATAAGGAAGGGGATGAACAAAAGAAAAATCCACTGAGTGATGGGGAAGGAGAAAAGTGTGTTCTGTAAGTCTGCATTCACTGCTATGTCCTTAACAGCAACAGTGAAACACACCACAGCCCTCCAAGGAGGCAAAAACAACTACGTCTCCCCACATCATAGCTGTCTAGACAGCCGCCCTCCTGGAGGACAGAACTGCAACTCCTTCAGTCCCCAGGCACCATATTCCCAGGCTGGCTGGCACCACACTATTTACTAAAAGAGAAAGATGAGCCTGGAATTTCTGGAGGACAGACCTCCTCCCACTGTATACCTATGTTCTTTTAGGAAGGGGACAAAAGTTAGAGTCTTTGAGCCCCTGTTGGAATGGGAATGGCTGACTACAGCAACAAGGGGGCATGCCAGCTATGTAAACCCTTCATTCTACCTTAGTTTCTCACTTCAGATAAAAGGACTTTGTTTCTCCCCACTCAAAAATGTCTCCTCATCTGACAAAGAATAAAAGGCAAGCAGAGAAAGATCAACGCCTAAAACAGACAAACCCTCTCTGCCTACTTGTTTCTGGCATCCCTTTAAGATAATTGTTTTGCCAGTTGCCGAATTATTTTTCCACTGAGCACACATCAAGTACTGCTTCATTATGAACTTAATCAACACACCTCAGTTCTCCCCAGCACTAGAACAGTCTGGGACTTAGGAACAAACATGCTGCCGCATCTCAGCCCTGCCCCACAGCTGCCTATGCTGCAACCCGAGACCCTTTATGTGCTCTCACAACAGACCTCAGTTTTGATCTGCAGTATTTGGTGGTACTCCAATTTTCCCTCCCACCCATTCCATGCACCCAGAGGCTTACCCCTTTTATGAAGCAGGTTTTAGTAAGTACTTCATAGTCCCAAAGGATGATGTCTCCACCTTTGGAACCAACAGCTACAGTACTGGGGTGTGTTGGATGCCATTCCAGGCATGTCACTCTCCTGTCAAAGGGACTTGCTGTTCGAAAGAGGCGATATGAGGCGAGAGAACGCAGAAAGGGCAGCTGTAGACACTGTTAACAAAAATAAAGAGAATTATTACTTTTGCAGGGATCCACGAGATTCTCTGAATGAGAAGCACTAACAATTTCTAACTGCCATCAGTGTTGGTAGTGTCACAGAAAATTGTAAGCCTCTCTGTAGAATGAAGAGAGCATGCTGTCCCCAAGGGAAACAGCCTGTAACCACACAAATCCACATTAGCCACAGCACTCAGAAAGCAACAGAGAACTGAGAGATATCATACTTTAAATGACATACAGGGAGTTAAGCCTTGTGGGCTGAGCTAAAAAGGCAGGATAATTAACATTAACCAGGAAGTAGAACATGCCTGCGCACCAGTAAAAGGCACTTACGACTACTTACGCCTTTACTGAGTACCCCAAAATGTTACACATCATCCAGAGATACATCATTATGGTCCTCCATCCAAATTGCCTGCAGCTCAACTATACAACTATACAGTTTAAGAATGAACAGAGCATTCAAAACACTGAATGAGAAACCATGACATGATTGTATTGTTATTCAGCTGAGGAACAGGTACTGCTTGGATGAACTTGGCAATTTCTTTATCATTTGGATACTTAAAATAGATAAAGCATATGGAAGATAAAGCTAGCCCAGGTGCTTCCCACCTACAGATGTTACAGAAAAAGTTAATTTTCAGATGAAAGGAGTATGGCTCTGAAAACAGTAAAACATTATGGACTTGACAGAATACATCTGTGAAGAGGAAAAATCGACACTAAACCTGGCATGATTAGCAAAGCAGAGTGCATACAAAAATAGTATGACAAAACAGTCAGATTAGTGTGCACAAGTAGCACTGTGCAATAACTAAAATGGTAGAGTGGGTTAAGTTTAAATACGATACAAGGAAGCACAGAATTAACAGAGGGATAAAATGTAGAGTGACAGGGCCAGGTCAACTGAAAGGGAAAGCCATCTCAGCTCTTTCATTTTACAGGATTAAGAAGCACAAGGGTGCACCAGACTTGGAACCACAAACTGTGTATGTGAGGAACTTTAAGCCCTTTAAGTTTCCCTGCGTGTGTCATGATGTTTTTATGTAGGGAGCCGAGATGTCCAACAGCTCATGAAAGAGAAACTCCTCACCTGTCTGAGCTGTGCCCGAATGGAGCCTCCCAGCATGTTCTGGTAGACATAATGAACAATGCTGCGCTGCCGCTCCAGCTGATGGAAGAGGACTCTGTTGTTTCTCACCATGGACCCACCTCCACCCCAACCTGCCAGAGAGGAAAAGAGTAAAACTTACTGAGACACAACACCCATCATGCTAATTCAATAAAAAACATGAGAAGATGCCTGTATTTGCTGCTAAACCCATGAAAAGCTTCAGCCACACGAAAAAAGTCTCTAAATGATTCTTACATCTCTAAAGTGCAGCAGCCTCTGCAATTACACAGTCCCGTGCTTCCCATAGCCTGCCAGAGCTTTGTGTATGCTTCCTCTTGTTAAACCTTCCTTTTCCTTGCCAAAGATTTATCAAAAAGACAACAGGAGAGGATTAAAGCAAAGCCACAGGTGGTGCACCTCTTGGACAGTACGCAACTTGAATGGTTCACACCTAAAATACAACAAAGCTATCCAAAGCCCCACAATTTGGAAATATGCCACAGGAGGCAGTAAGCCCCTGGGTACAGCAAGGGAAGGTCAGGCGTGTGACCAGCAGAAATGTTAACACCTGAAAATTCCCCAAGCAGAGCAACATGAGTTCCCACACAGTTCCTGAAACGCCTGCTTGTGAATCAGAATTTTCGATCTGCTTGTGCTGTGGCCCATACAGCCTGCCTACAGCACTGCGAGTTTTGGTTTTGATAATAGAGTTGCTGACGCCTCATCGCCTGAAAACCTTTCTGTTCAGAGGGATTTTTGCTGAGACTACCGCGTGCTTCTACATTTTGTTCATGTTCCAAGTTTTTATCTTCAGGGACCTTTACATAAAAAACCAGATCTGTTCAGTCCCATGTCTGTGATCTAATCATCCCCGCAGCAATGGTCTGTAATATCCCAGGGGATCTAGACGTCAAATGGGAAAGAAGCATTTCTTAAGAAACTAAAATGGTATTTTCATTTAAGGATAATTATAAAAAAACCAGAAGACTGAAAACATAGGAATCATTCTGTATGATTAGAACCTAAATAAAATCTTTCTTTAATGCAACGCTGAAGCTTAGAAATGCACGGATGTGAAACTAAACTTCTTTGTTCATGTGCCAATACAGTGCCAACACTTGTCACACCTGTTGAAATAGGTAAAAAAGTATTTATATTCTAATTCCTTTCTTCCACAGAAGAATTAGCATCCACAGTTCCTTCTTCAGAGGTGACAGAAATGGAGGTATTTTTTTCCTAAATCCGTTTTATTACAAAGGATAATTTATTAAGACAAAAACTTCAGGCCTTTTTACAATCTGCTGGAAGAAGCCCTTTAAAAATGGTTTTCAATTGCAAGACATTGAACCTGTCTGATACAGCTCAGGAGAAAAAATTATTTTTTCCAAAACATATAAAAATCAAAACTGGAACACAGGATAGAAAAGCTCAAATACAAAGGTCTTCATCTTTTTAAAGAAAGAGTTAAGGGAAAAATATGATTGGCTTCATTTTTCCATAGGAGTAGCTACACACAGTTCCCTCTGAATCTTAGAGGAACTGCAGATGATCAACAAATCTGAAAATCAGGCCATAAAGTTACAACGGAAGTCAAGTAGCTGAATTAACTACAGAAGATGCTTTAACTATCCACATTTATACATAAAACTCCTTTCAGAGTATTTTGCCTCCACATCTGCTGTTCACACTGCCAGCAGCTCCAGGTTTGGGATTAGACACCAGCCAATGGAAATGAACAAAATTGTAGAACTTTTTGTAGAATTGTAGAGCTCTATTGAAAAACAACTCAGTAGTTTCTGGATCCTTAAAGCCAAAATTGTACAGAAAGCAAGTCATATTTCCATACAAGGAAGTGATCTCCTAAACAAACAATGGAATTAAAGGTTTTATCTGAGAAAAGGAGGCTGAGGAGAGACCTTATCACTCTCTACAACTGCCTGAAAAGAGGTTGTAGCGAGGTGGCTGTTGGTCTGTTCTCCCAGGTAAAAAGTGATAGGACAAGAGGAAATGGCCCCAAGTTGTGCCAGGGGAGGTTTAGATTAGATATTAGGAAAAAATTTCTTCACGGAAAGGGTTGTCAAGCATTGGAACGGGCTGCCCAGGGGAGTGGTCGAATCCCCATCCATGGAGGTATTTAAAAGACAGGGAGACGTGGTGCTTAGGGACATGGTTTAGTGGTGGGATGGCAGGGTTAGCTTAACAGTTGGACTTGATGCTCTTAAAGGTCTTTTCCAACCTAAATGATTCTATGATTCTAGGAAAATAGTCCTTACTGTAGCTGAAGCCTACACAACTTTCTTGATAATGCAAAGCATTAAGCTTTCCAGTATCTTAGAACTTAATCACCTCTCGTAATTATATCAAAAATCTTTAAGAGGGGTTTTTTTTTTTTAAGTTACATACTAAAGGAAAAAAATGCACAAGGAGAAGTGATTAGTGGAAATTCTGTCCAGTCTAATCTGAACGTAGAGGCAGAAAGTATTCCTACTCACTGTAGCGGAAGTTAGAATATGCAAAGGATTGGGTGGAAATGCCAGTTTAGACTGCGTACTGCAGGATAACAACCTTACGACTATGAAAATGCATTCAAAATTGCATGGGAGAAAAAACAATGGATTGCCAAGACTGGTTTGTCCTACAATAAAGCAAACATCTGATAATTCAGGAATTCCACAAAACTCAACCACTGTCAAATGAGCTGTGACAGCATCTTCAGTGAGCAGGCTTCTACCAAGGGGTCCAGAGTCTCAAAAATGAAACACACATGCACACTCACTAGCCAGATAACTGGAGGATGTACTACCCCAATACGTGTCTGCGTATCACTTCAATATCTAACCCCATCTGAATGCTCATGTCTGAACACGCTTCTTGGCATTCTCCCTCTTCAACTAGTCGATGCCTGTCATTTAGGGTAAATCTGGTTGGGAGAAACAGTAAGGATCTGAGGAAACGTTACCCATTTTCTCTGGGGGCTTGGATGTCTTTCTCACAAACAACTTCTTTGCTTGTGGCTCATTCCGTTGTTCCTCGTAGTCCAGTTTCCTCTTCCCAGCTGATTTTGCCTCTTCTGGCCAGTGCTCATGTGCCCTCTCATGCTTCTTGTCCTTTGGCTGGTTCACTGGAGCCATTCTGTCTGACCACTAAAAGCAAACAAAGCATGGAAGGTAAGACCGTCACACACTTTTAACTAGAAGACGGAGAGGAAAACTGGAAAGAAACATAACCCAGTGGTCTGAAAGTAGTGATTATACCTGTACCCTCTTTCATCAGCATGACACTAGCTTTTTGTTGTGCTCTGCTGGAGAAGGGAAGGGAACAGGTTCAATAAACTCTTCTTTGTTCACATATGAAAATGAACATATCCTGAAGCATTAGAATATGTTTTGACAGATGTGCCTCTACCGAACTTTTAAGCTTGAAAGCCACAGATCTGCATAAAGTACATCTGTGAAACCACATAATACCCTAACTGTTTCTCTAGTAGCTCACACTGAGCTCTTTAGACTCAGCTAAGAAAAAGGTCAGAGCTGTAACGACGATGGCCGGGGCCGACCAGGCTTCCACCAAATATGCTCAGGAGAGAGAGACTTCCTCAACCTAACGGCCCCTTTTCCTCACCCCCCGCCCATACTTGGATTGGGCTCCTACATGGCTGGCAGC
>NW_009269999.1:5434374-5438109 GCF_000687185.1 Egretta garzetta
GCGGCCGTGGCTGGCCCCGAACAGGCAGACAGAGCCTCCGAGGTGTCCTTCGGCAGCTCAGCCTTGTTGGTGCTTTGGCACAGGACTTACAACCTCACATACTCCATTAGTTTCCAGAGCACCAAGGGGGCATATTAAAGCTGCACGGTAAGGGCCCAAAACACATCAACCGAACAGCAACCACAAAAGAAAAAAGACAGTATTTCAAAACTCAGCTTCCCCAGGAAGATGCACCTGGTGTTGGAACTCAACAGAAAAAAATGCACTTCAAAGGCAGATTAAAAAGTCGAGGCAAGACCAGCTCAGAGACTATCAGCTCTTACGTGAAAAAGCAGACAAGAATGGGGAAGGAAGAGCCCAACCGACACAGCTGGCCATACCAGCACATCCCCCTTCACCTGTGGAGGAGGCCACTGTCTGGTGGCCGTGCTGCATGGGGAACCTTATCTCCAGAGCAATAGGGTTTCGTGCTTCAGGCCTACCAGTAACCATGCTGAGTAATTAAGGTCCAGTCATCCACACAGCTGGCTATGAACCCAGGTCCTAAAATACCTGTATGCAAGCACTCCTTGGATTGTGGGGCTTTAGGGCTTGGTTGTAGGTGTTGGGTGTTTGGAGGGCTTTTTGCACTACAGTTACCTTTGCATTTTCTCACATACTAGGAAACGCGTAGAAAAACTACTAAGAAAAACAATGAAGAGGCAGACTCTATGCTTTTCTCCTGACTGTAACATTGCATTAGTTGCTGCCATCCTAAGAATGAGTGTCAGAATGACAAAAATGGCAAAAAAAATCGCAACCACCGACAGACAACACAATCTGGTTTTGAACATACATGTCAGCCCGTAAGTCTTATAAAGCACTTCCGTAATACACAACATTCTTCTTAGAACTATACCCATTAGCAAAAAATAGCAAGAGGAATAACTGAACGTAGCACTTGCCTTCCCTCTGAAGCTTCAAAGGCTTGATTTCCAGGAAGGGAAACTACTACAGGAGAAGATCCTTCTTATCTTGACAGGGATCAACAGTTTCATCTATAGGTCTGCAGAAGTCATCATCATCGGAGACAGAATCTATGGAGTTCATCAGGAATCACCAACAAAACGCCAATTAAATTACATAAATCTTACTATCTTTTGGTTTTCATATGCTTTAAGAAGGGTACATTTCAAAATTTGTAACTGAAAAAAGGGGCCCAGATACCAACCTTCTTAAAGTAGACTTGTATTGATTTCAATGTTCTACGTATTAGTCCCAAAGAAAACTATGGCACCGTTACCCAAGTTACGTCCAAAAACATGCCTGTCCCGTCCCCACTCCATTTGTCTCCCAGCAGCAGTGTCCCCATGCAGAGCACACACACAGTAACCCCACACATTCCCCTCATGCAGCTACCATGGTTAGCATTTTTTAGAATGGAATGGGATGGGATGGAATAGAATAGAGTAGAACAGAATAGAGTAGAATAGGACAGGACTATTTCAGTTGGAAGGGACCTACAACAATCATCTAGTCCAACTGCCTGACCAATTCAGGGCTGACCAAGTTAAAGCATGGTATTAAGGGCATTGTCCAAATGCCTCTCAGGCACTGACAGGCTTGGGGCATCGACCACCTCTCTAGGAAGTCTGTTCCAGTGTTTGACCACCCTCTCGGTAAAGAAATGATTCCTAATGTCCAGTCTAAACCTCCCCTGGCACAGCTTTGAACCATTCCCACGCGTCCCAGGGAGAAGAGCTCAGCACCTCCCTCTCCACATCCCCTCCTCAGGAAGCTGTAGAGAGCAATGAGGTCGCCCCTCGGTCTCCTTTTTCTCCAAACCAGACAAGCCCAAAGTCCTTAGCTACTCCCCACAGGACATTCCTTCCAGCCCCATCACCAGCTTTGCTGCCCTCCTCTGGACACATTCAAGGACCTCCACATCCTTCCTAAATTGTGGGGCCCAGAACTGCACATAGTACTCAAGGTGAGGCCACACCATTGCTGAATACAGTAATTTTATCAATTACTAACACCAAGTTTGCTTTCTCTCTAGACAATCACCAGATAGTTTTGTAATTATTATCCACTAAGGACAAGAATAGCAGATGGAACACAAATCACAGATTAAATACCACTGGCCTGGGGTGCCTCAGCTTGATGTCTGTACACTGAGCTGTCTGTATAGCATACTGAGCAAGCCAGAGAAAGACTAATTTGAAAAAAATATTCTTATATGTATTTACAGTCTCACATTCTTTGAAGTATAGTATGCAGCAAAGTCAGAGAAGTATAGTTATGCGTGGGCAGGATATTAGGCTTATTTTTATGATGCCTTTTGTCTGACGTACAATTATGTTGAGGCTCTGCCTTAGTCACGGGCCATGGTTCTGTATCACAGAATAAAGCTGTCTTGTCACCGGGTCTGGTAAAGCTATATTGTGACTAAGACCATCAACTTTGTGGTATTTGTAATACCATTAGGTATTCTGCCTTCTTGTCGCCAGGATCTTTTTCCAAAACATGAATATTTTTGGCTACTTTAGTCTGCCTACTGATACAAAGAGTGCCATTACAGCAACTAGTTTGGCGTGCATATGAAAACAAGCCTATATTCCACTAAAAAGTAGGGAAAAATATATAATCCTGAGGAGATAAAAGACTAAATACCATGCTATCTGACCTCCTTCTATCCCACGACCGTTACTAAGCTGCCCTGCAGCAGGGAAGGATGCTCACATGTCGGTCACACCACACGAGGTGTAGGTCACACCACACCCAGTGACCTGTCATGGGTGCCCACCTTCCAGGGACCACACGCAGGTAAAAGTGAAGAGAGGATTGGCCCCAAAACAAATTAACGTCTGCTTTCCCACACATCAATTCATCGTATCTGAAGGGCCTCAGTACAGTTATTTTTCTGGCTCCTTTGGAACCCAGGGCAGTTGTAAAGAGAGAGAAAACATGCCACCACTGCTCCAGAGAAGCAGGAGCACAGATTTATGGCATGCTCTTTTCTCTCTTCCTCCTTCAAGACTCCTTCCTCTCTCCACCAACCGAATAAACATCACTGCAAATGCACAGCTGGTCCTCGGAGTTGTGTCCCAAGCCACTTGGAAGCAGTCAAGGGGAGATGGGCCAGCGAGGCCTCCGTGTGTTCCCGCAAGCCCTGCCCTAGCATCATGGGGAATCACACCCAGGGCCTGGCAGTAGAAATGGGAACTCTGGCAGGCAAACTCCTTGGCATTTAGAAAAAGCAGGTTTCAACCAAGAGATTGCAAGGGCTTAAAGATGAGGTCAGGATTATTCAGATAAAGGTTTTCAGCAGAAAGGGAGAGTGACCAACGAGAGTCATCGGGATCAGGCTGAAAGAGAACGAAGGATGCCAAGCCAAGCCAAGGTGAAATTGCTCTCCAACCCCAGGGAGAGTGACCTACACCACGCTCAAAAGTGAGGGCACAGCTCTGTGCTCGGGTAGGACCAGAGCCTGGGGAACCTGCTGGGCCTCCTGCTCCAGCGCACCAGGGCTGCAAGCCCTGCGGGTCAGCTGGCCGGCACAGCACACACAAATAACTAAAAACTAACTAAAGCTCCAAATCCTGTGGCTAACCCAGACAACAGCCCAACTCCTCGGGGTTGGGCCGGCAGCTCCTCACAGGGCCGCCTCCCTCCCCCACCCGGCGCCCGCCATGACGAGGGGCGACCCGGCCAGGCAGGCCTCCCGCCGGGAGAGGGCAGCCCCCAGCCCCTCCC
>NW_009269999.1:5438939-5462117 GCF_000687185.1 Egretta garzetta
GGGACGGGGGCCCCTTTGTGCCGGATCCGCGTTGAGCCGCTGCCCACTCTGAAACCGGAGCCGCGGGCGCTGGCAGGCTAAGGCGGAGGGGGGTAAAAGCGGCTTCCCAGGACCCCCAGGGGAAGGGGCCTCGCTGGGGCCCACGCTCGGGGGCTGCATCCCCACGTCTTGGGGGGGGTCCCTGTTGTCGGTCTCTGAGCCGGGCTGATGACGGCCAGGGTGAGGAGTATGGCAAACGGGACGGCCCTGGCCTTGCTCATCCTCTTTCTCCCTTCTGGCCGCCGACAGCAGCCCTGGTGTCAGGGAGGGGAGAGCAGGGCGTGGGGGCAGGCCGAGGGGCGCTGCCTGCAGCGGCGTCACCCGGCCCCTGGCAGGCTGCTGGGGTTGCCATGTCCTCTCTGGCCCAGGGCACGAAAAAGCTGATAAACGTGGAGGGTATTAGTGGGCCTGAACATCCAGTGCTTGAGAAGACGGTCTATGATTTGTCACTGCATGTGGGAGGAGGGATCCGGGATCGCTGCAAAGCTATTGATAAGTGAAGCTAGCGTGGCCCAAACGCGTTAACCAGTTTCACTACTTTCTGTGCCAACTATCTGTTCTTTGCTTGCTTCAGTTCTTTAGGCTTGCAGAAGGCTCAGAGCTTGGTAGTGAGGAGGAGGTTAGCTGACCACCTCTGGACAGTTGCTCCTGGCCCTAGGAAGTAGTGTGGCCTTTCTGCTCCCTCTGTAGCTCTCCTTACCCAACTGGTGCTCCCTCTCTCCTGAAATGGGAGATGAGCCTCTCTCCCCTTCAAATCCACTGCCGGTCTAATTCTCACAAAGGAATTTCTGATACGATGGTAATTGATTGCAGTACAGAACTCTAGCAGAGCCTCCCACTCCACCCTGGAATTCAAATGTCGCCAAGAAGTCACTAAGCCTTATGACGACTCAAGTCATTCTCAGTGTGTAATGGGAGCAGAATGCACAACTGTACCATGTAGGCTAAAATGACAGGGTCCAGACAGATACTCCTCGCCCCAGGTGTGAGCTGGTCTCTGGGTGGAGTCAAAGCAGAGCTTCTCCCCTTGCATTGCATAACTGGGCGCATTCTTTCAGCCAAGCGTGTGCCTTTCTGTGAAGCGCATAATGTGCTCTGTGCGAGATTGAGTCTGTTCTGCTTTGACAGTGTTTTGTGTTATTAATGGTATTTCACTAGAAGTTCCCTAAAATATTTACTAGATTGTCCTTTGAGTTGCAGCTTGGAACAGAATGAATGTGCAAGCTGGATCAGCTGCTCGCTGCCTTCCCTATTCTGTGCCTGCTGTATTGTATTGCTTTATTGGCTTTTTTTCCTTTTTTCTTCTGACCTATGAGTTTGAGCTGCTCTGGCTTGCCTGCACTTGTTCGGGTGAAGACTGCCTTCTCCTTCTCAGGCTGTAAAAAGTAGTAACTTCAGTGTGTCAGCAATGTATAGATCTGACAACAACTGTCCACCTGGAACTCCACTATCAAACGTCAGTGTGTGAATAAGGATTGTGTGTGACTGGACTGTGCCCAAATGCCACAGGTCCTTGGCAGACTGTGTGTGTAACCACGTCATAAAAGCCTGAAAAATCTTATGGACCCAAATTCATTTCTTCACAGGACAACAACTGGTGCTTTTAGTCATTTTAAGTTCTTGTGGATTATAGAAGAACTAGCCTGAATCTTCTGGGCTTTCCCTGGATGAACATGAGTTTCCAAAAAAGTTTAAATAAATATGTGTATATATATGTATTTTTTAAATTCAACAACAGTGTTGGGTATATTTGTAATGTGACTGCATTTCTTAGGAGATGCAAAACTGTGAGAACACATTAGTCGCCACACCAGGGGCAACATGAGCTTCTATTAGGAACTCGTATGATATCATTGAGCGTGGCAAATACTGTTTATTCTTTATGCTGGCCATCTTGAGGGCTGGAGATTGTTCAGTTGTTGTTTGAACTATTTGGTCTGTGTCATGGCTGGTATCCATGGATTGAACTGGGGACCTCAAAAGCTGAAAGTATCTGCCTGTAGCCAGAGTGGAAAAAGCTATGCTCTTGATCAGAGAGCATTAATAAACTGCCTCTATTTTTGCCATCAGCTGATCAGTGATGTGTGAATTTGGGTTGCTCTTGAGAGTTCACTGGGGAAATGCCTAAACAATAGCAAAGCTGTTTAAGCCCTTTGAGGGACTCTTTATCTTTTTAAAGCAGACTTTCTGATCAGGCAAGCTATTTTATCACTAGTTACTCAGCATGATGGTTGTAAAGGGTACTGCATGACAGGGAGCTGTCAGATAGATTTAAAAAAAAAAAAACCCTTAATATCTTAGTCTAAGGCCTTAGTGGGTGGGACAGAAAATAGTGACTACTGTATCTGGAAGTTTTTGTGAAGAATTTGGGATATTGCTCTCTGAAGAATAACAAAAGAACTTTGCATCCTTGGAGCAGTTAAGAAACTGTTCAAGAGGAAGCTTTCCGCTGCTACCTTGCGGCATGGTGACCACTATAATTTAACATCCAAATGCACTCTGACTGTCTGGGCACAAGTTTTTCCAGCAGCACAAGTGTAACGTCAATGTAAAGAGCCTGATGCGTCCTCTGCTGTAATCATGCAGCTTTGTTTCGGTGACTGGTACAATAGTTTCATGTTCCTTCAAGCTGAAATGTGGGCTGAAGCTGGGCACTGCTATAAGGCGATATGTGTGACTGGCATCCTAATCTTATTTCAACCTTCATGGTTTCTCCTTGCTGTGAATGGCATGATGGGAAAGAGCCTTTCAGGCTTGTGATAGTCACGATTTGTGTGTTAAATCTAGTGGTTGTCACTGGGCATTGTAGTTTGTTGAAGAGGCATGTGAGAGATCTCCATGGTACCGGGGGCCTGGATCCAGAGGCATTAGGCTTGTGTAGGATTTTATGCTCTCTTAGTAGGTGACTATGGTAGAACTCTGTTTATCATGACCTGTCTTAAGTTTTTCCAAGCTAGAGGAGTTAGAATTGCTGCAGATAACCCACAACTAACAGCGTTAGCAAGTCCTCAGCCTCCTTAGTCCTGTCCATGCTATGAGCTTGCCCGAGCTGTACATCTTCTGTTTGCATGAAGATACAGTACTTGCCACTTGACCATGTTGGGAACATGGTCAGTCTTTTCAGTCACCTGTAGGTTGATTATCTGTGGGCAGCAACTTCCTCCTCTCCCTCAGTAGCCCTGCTGCCAAGCCAAACCTCTCCTGCTCCCACGTGTGCTGAGCCATCAGCTGCAGCACTGCTGTGTAGAGCTCTAAGTGGGCTTTGCTGTCTGTCTCTGACAAGGGCAAGAAGCTTTCATGGAGGATTGGGAGAAGATGCAGCATATTTCACTTCTTGAATGATTCTGGATATTTATTTTTGCTTCTTGGTGTTTTCAGCCAGCTCTTCCTTGTACTAGGACTGCTGACTTGTGGAAACCTGTGTGAAAGCCTACTGTTGGCTCCAGCAGGCTTCTACCCCAATGCAAGCAAAAAAACCTAGGGTTTTGAGCTGTGGGATAGGAGCTGTTTCAGGAAGCCATTGGGGGGAAATAAAGCCCACTGGATTGCTCTGTTGTGCTTTCTGTTTTTAAAAAGCCTCCCGGTGTTCTTTCCTCACACATTGGGTTGAGTCCTGAGGATCAGAAACTGAGAACATTGCTTCGGGCAATGGGCTGGGAAAGCAAATGACATTTCAGTGATGCTCAACAGTTAAAATCTATTTGGTAATGTGTGCCCTTTGGGCTGACTGTCCCATTTGCTTGTGTTCTCCTGGAGTCTTGTGGATAACACCTGGGATATGAAGTAATTTATATTAATAGTCCTGTTCTTCAGCTTGAGATCCAAAAACTTATTTTAAGAGGCACTAGTGATACTGAAGAGCAGATTCTGTGCAGATAGTGTGGAAGTAGATAAAAGATGCTCCATGACATATAGACTTCAAGAAGAATGCATGAGGTACAAATATCCACAGCACAGGCCAGTTCCTAATGGCTGCTCTACTTCAACTTTGTTATCTGTATCTCTGGGAAACAGGTCAGAAAGCCATATGAGTATCTTTAGGAACAGAGTACCTACAAAGTGAATGAATCTGACAAATTCCTCTTGAACCAGGAGATACTATGAAGGGAATCTTAAGTTACTGAATGTTCTTTCCAGTCAACAGAGCAAATGATGCTTTCTTTTTACATGCCTGGTCCCATAGACTGTGTGAAATGACTCTGTGTAAAAAGCTGGTCAGTTCATATGGTACTTCAGTACCATATGTTGCAGTTGTTTAGATTTTCCTGAGAGGAAGCAATTGAGTAAACCTAACTCTGGTGACAAAAAGTGAACAAAGAGCCCTGTCATCAAAGTGGAGGAACTGACCATGGTGTGGAACAGAAGCAATGGGTGTGATGCTTTACCTCATTCTTCTCCTTTACCCTAAGAGATGCCCTAGAATCTTACCTTATGCAGCTCTCACTTCAAAAAGTTGGTTGTACTCCCTTCTACAGCTTTTTTTGTGACTCGGAACTGTGCAGGGAACTGGATGAACTTGAGAAATGCCTTGATGATGATCTCCTTTCAGGTTCTTGTCTGCAATATATGAACAGTTGGAAGGAAAGTATTCACATAATAAACAGTTTTAGTAAATCAGTTTAACCAAGTAAAACCAGAAATCTCTTTGATGCAACCAGAGATAAAGAAACGCAGTACTTTGAATTAATTGCCCATATGATTGCCACACATTGGTCTGAATGACAAAATACTTGCCAACTCTATCTCCCATTCCCCCTTCCTCAAAAGACAGCTAATGGAAAAGACAACTATTGGTAAAGTGAAGCCAGAAGTTGCAGAACTGCAGCTGAATTAAAAACCACTGACTTCCAAATAGGACGTAATAGGCGGAGAAGGCTGATCGGAGACATCTGACTACTATGCAGTGTAGTGAAGCAAGAAACCACCAGAAGCTCAGCGTTAGAATGGAGATAACTGACTTGTGGATCCTCTAAAGGTTGTTTGATTGCATTGATTGCAGCCTGCTTCCTTAAGACTTCTTAATGCATTCGAGTAAACTTAATCTGTGCTCTGGGGGTTGCAAGGTGATTCAGTCACACGAGGAGAATATTCCATTGACAGGGACTTACAGGAGTTTGCTTCCCGCACCCACAGGAAAAATGCCCCTTCACCACCCCCCATTATTTCTCTCTTCTTTGCTCAGGGTTGGATGAGGCTGGGGCATTTTGTTCCATTTTGATCACTGTTCATGTAAAGATCGGAACAAAACACACTTTATTCAAAGCCTGGTTGGAAGTGAGTGGACTGGCTCAGCCTGCTATTTTAATGGGTTACCTTTACTAAGCTACAGGTGACTGTGTTACAGGATGGACTATTGATCTTGTCTTGCCAGCTGCTGAGTGCAGAAAAAAATGTGACCAGGTGAAATATAGATTAAATTCTGGAAAAAACTGCATTCAGTGCAGGTTGAGATTGCTGAGGAGGGGTATAATGGCTTTGGCTGGAGCTTTAAACACCTGTTTATTAATGATTTAGGAAGAAATATCTTCCAGTTGTTTGGGGTCCCTTCTGATTTAAAAGTAAGTGCTGATTGCATATACTTGCTGGCAAGCTTGGTGTTTATTTGCAGAGACTGATGCAGCAGGGTAGGAAGTACCCTGGGAAGTACCCAGCATGGAAGCAAGCAAGCAAAAGAAGCTCAGGGAGTGGGACAGTAGAGATTACAGGTTCTCAACATCTGCATGGGTTAAAACCTTGCCCTGAGAGAGAGAGGCAAGCCAGGGAGTGTGAGAACTGGGAAATGGGTATGCTGACTAATGTGTGGAACAGGGCTATTCACAGGGCTAAGAAAGTAGGCTAGTGTCGTGCTGTTTGTGGTAGCTTGGATGTGCATCTCCTTATTAAGCTATCCTCTGCTCCTATTTGTAGCTGCCTGCTAAATACATAGACAAAGCATACATGTTAAGGTTATTCCAGCAACTGTCTTGAACATACCAAATGAATGTGGCCTGTACCCCATGGTCCAGCACTGATTTCCTCCCTCCTTTAACTCCGTGGATATTCGAGATTGTAATAGAATTTTTCATAGGAAGAATAACTAAAGAAAAACTAACATAGACCTTGATAGCCCAATACGTTCCTTCATTAATATTGTCTCGTGTTAACCAGGATAGATCTGTGTTCCTGTAATACTAAAGATCTACATCATATTTGAAAAGAAAGCAGAATTTTTCCTTTTCTTGGTGAAACAATTTTTGCCTGATAAAGCCATGTCAGTCAGGAATCCTAACCCTTAGATCAGCAGCAGTGTGTTGGTGGAAGCCTGTCTTGTAGCCTTGGCCTATGAGAACCTGACAGGGAATAGCTAACATGTGGAAAGTATTTAATTCTGAATGAATATTTTGAAAACTTGGGATAACACATGGGGGGATGTCTGTCTTCAGTACGTTAGCTTGGTCTGAATGTGGAGAAGACCAAGTGTGGTCTGAAATAAGAGAGAGTAATAAAGCAGCATGTAGACTCAGGAGGTCAGCCCCTTAAGTGGAGGATCTTGTCTGTATTTTAGTACTCTGGTATAATCATGGAGACTTTTGCTAGTAGACAGCCACATGATCTCTAGAGAATCATTGTCTGGGAGACAGGCTTCTGTTACAGGCTTGCACGTAGCTGAAGTGACCTTTGTGTATAGTTACTGTTCTGCCTGATGTCTCTCTGACCTCTCCCTGGCTGGAGAGATCTGCTGAAATCTTGCTCGAAACTGCCTGGCAGGCTTCAGTCTTTAGGGAGCGGCTGGGAAACACTGGCTCTTAGTCCCTTTCCCAGTCAGGTGACACTACCAAGGGTGTGACCACACCACTAAGATAAATATCTCTAAGGGAAGTTTTGGAGGATCTTCATGTTACTTAGCATCCTCTTTAGTTCTAGAGGAGAACTGGCCCCTCTTCAGAAAGGTGAGAACACCTGTAAATATCAGTCCTCCTATATAATGGCAGTGGAGAGCATGTTACTGGGCATCATTACAGTCACTGGTTCAGAGCTATTGGATGTGCACCTGCAGAGATGGTGAGGCTGGAAAGGACACCCTGTCCCATGCCCCATTTCATTCCTCCATCAGGGACCTTCCTAGCACTGCTGTACCAGCAGCAATCCAGTTCATTACATTCCTGGCTCTAGCTCTCTAGTTGCATTCTGACAACAAGCTAACAGGAAGAAAAATAAAGGGTTTTCATATCTGTCATTCTGTAAGGGGAGGGAGGCTGTCATCCTTTTGTGTATTTGGATTGTTCAGATTGAATCATAGAATCACTTTGGTTGGAAAAGACCTTCAAGTAATCATAGAGTCCAACCTTTAACCTAACCCTGCCATCCCACCACTAAACCATGTCCCTAAGCACCTCATCTATCCTTCTTTTAAATACCTCCAGGGATGAGGACTCTACCACCTCCCTGGGCAGCCCATTCCAGAGCCTGACAACCCTTTCAGTGAAGAAGTTTTTCCTAATGTCTAGCCTAAACCTGCCCTGGTGCAGCTTCACACCATTCCCCCTTGTCCTGTCATCTGTTACCATATGTTTATCTGCAACTTATATCAGAAGTGCCCTGGAGTGAAAACAATACCTTCGCCACTGACTGCTGTACAGGAAAAGTGACTCTTTGGGAATCGAACAAATCAGTCACAGAAATCTTGCGTTGCTGCCTTGTGGTGTTAGTTGTTGTCTTGAGGTAGAACTCGGTTAGTAGCAGCCCATTCCTGATTAAAACTCTTGCTTAGCTTGACTTTAGCACCTATACAGAACTCTGTCCATAATAAAAATCTGCATCCACCAAAGCCCCAGTTACTATTACTAGATAAATAAAATTGTTCCTACATGTGTCTGCATCCAGCACTTGCTGTTGCACTTGGGAAAGGGGAGAGGAGTTGGGCAGAAGGCCTTGTCTGGCATGGTGTGCAAGCTCTGTTTCTGTGGAAGAATTCCTGCAGGGCTGCATGCACCAGTCCTTCAAGCATTTGTAGAGTTTGGAGGCTTGTTCTTGGCAAACTTAGGAAAATGACTGCTCACACTGAGCCTTGAGAGGCAGTCGAGCGATGCACGGAAGTGATGCCTTGGGCATTTGAAGGCTTGTAAGTATTGGAGCATGGTGTAGAGGGAAGAGGATATCTGGTTTACCTGCCTTAGGAAAGGTTTCTCAAGTGGAGAAGAGTGATTGTAACTATTGGGTCTAGAAATTTTATTTGTGGATCAGGACTCTGTTGTACTCATGTTTTGCAAACATGAAACAAAAAAGACATACCTGGTAGTGTGTTGCCAGATTCACATGTGTTTTGAAAGGGAAGGTTTTAGCCTGATGCTTTGGGCTGAGGGCAGAGATCTGTGGTCTGAGACGTGTGACTGACTGGAGCAAGGGTGAGATTATCAACATGGTTAAAGGTGGAAACAGCTCTGCCATGACAAGCCCTCTGGCATTTCCCTGAGTGGAGCTCAGTACCAGTGAGGCATGAGCCATTCTACCTTTTTGCAGCTAAGGACCAAGAGCCATTTTTTTGTTAACTTAATAGGGAGTTGATAGCAGGTGTGGCCTAATAACTGTGTTGGTCGTAAGTGAGAGCAGGTATTTGGGGGAAGGAAGGGAGTACCTTTTTAAGACTACTAGCAGAAAGGATTGTAGCTCTGCAGAAATCTCACTTGCATGGTTCAGTTTGTTTACCTGATGTTGCTTGTTGTGATGCCCTTGTCTGTAATCCTGCGGAGGTGTGAAGTGAATAGAGATGTAGTCACTCTCTCCCTCCTTCTTCAGAGAGCTTGTCTTGCAAGAGCTGCAGTGAGGTCTCAAGTAGCTTGGAATTGTGATAGCTGAAAAAGGAAGACAGGAGGTAAGGATAAACATTCCTTTGCCTTGCAAATAGGATTTGTTAGACAGCTTCCTCTTAGCAGACATGGCAGTGGCATCAGAGTCTTGTATGTGGTGCTGACCCACATATAACTCTAGTTGACCCAATATGGAGACTCCCTTTTTACAAGGAGTCACATGGAGAGGACAAGGGGGAAATGGACACAAGTTGTTCTTGGGGAGATTCCGACTGGACATGAGAGGGGAATTTTTCACAATGAGAACAGTGAACTGTTGGAATAGTCTCCCCAGGGAAGTGGTTGACTCTGCCACATTGGACACTTTTAAGACTCAGCTGGACAGGGTGCTGGGCCATCTTGTCTAGACTGTGTGCTTACCTAGAAAGGTTGGACTAGATGATCCTTGAGGTCCCTTAAAACCTAGGATTCTATGATTCTATAACTCCAGCTATATTGCTCATACTGTACAGGTTCTGCCAGCCTTCCTGAATCATGTGGATTCAGCCAGCCCTCCTCTTGCTATATCAGGCTGTCCACAAGGTAGCCCTGTCATCTCAACTCTTCCTGTAAAACAACCTCCAGGCTTTGGCATGTATAACTCATGCATTTGCTTTTCCTGGCAAACTTGGGTTTCCCCTGGTCTCTAGCTCTTGGTGGCTCACAACACATGCAGTGTTTTGGGAACAGCAAGGCATGAGGGGGTGGCGTGGCAATCTATTTGCTCTTCTAGGGCTCGGGGTGACAGCAGCAGCTGTTCCTCAGCTCCTGTGTGCAGTACTAAGTACCTTCCCTATGTCTGTATGCAGATCCAATTTGATCTGCTGACTGACATGGGCTCATGGAGTATGTGAAGTCCAGAAAAAGCCTGGCAGAAAAGGGTCCTCCTTGTTCTTTGACCTTTTTGCTTCTATCAGGCTAGATTTTTATGGACTTCTATAAAGTCTATACAACTGCTTTGGAAATATGTTGACTGGCTGCTACTCAGGTCATGGAGACTTGCCTGTAGAAATATTGTACTACTTTATTGTGTTCTTCCACCTTGTTACTGTGCTGACAACTATAGCCTTAAGCTGTGGCATAGTTTGCCACGTGATATTGTGGACAATGAAAACTCATATGGGTTCAAAAGCCGATTGGAGAAATTAATGCAAGAAAAACCCATTGAGTATTACTAAATTAATATGTGCCACATCTAGCTCAGAAGTGCCTGTCAACAAATGGTTAGAGGCTTGGAGAACATGCAGGGAAGCATCTGTCTATCTGGACTTCTGTAAGGCCTTTGACATGGTCCCTCACAACATCCTTCTCTAAATTGGAGAGGTATGGATTTGATGGGTGGACTGTTTGGTGGATGAGGAATTGGTTGATGGTTGCATCCAGGTCAGTGGCTCAATGTCCAGATGGAGGAGATAGGTACACCACTCATCACCACAGAGATCTGTACTGGGACCAGTACTATTTAATATCTTCATCAACAACACAGATGGTGGGATTGTGTGCACCCTCAGAAAGTTTGCAGACAACAGCAAGCTGAGTGGTGCAGTTGACACATCTGAGGCACGGGATGCCATCCAGAGGGGACCTGGACAAGCTTGAGAGGTGGGCCTGTGTGAACCCCATGAGGTTCAACAAGGCCAAGTGCAGGGTCCTGCACCTGGGTCAGGGCAACCCCCTGTGTCAATACAGGCTGGGGGATGAAGGGATTGGGAGGAGCCCTGCCAAGGAGGACTTGGGTATACTGATGGATGAAGGGCTAGACATGAGCCGGCAATGTGTGCTTGTAGCCCAGAAGGCCAACCGTCTCCTGGGCTATGTCAAAAGCAGCATGGCCAGCAAGTTGAGGGAGGTGATTCTGCCCCTCTGCTCTGGTGAGAACTCACCTGGAGTCCTGCATCCAGCTCTGGAGCCCTCAGAACAGGAAAGACACAGACCTCTTGGAGCGGGTCCAGAGGAGGGCCACAAAAATGATCCGAGGGATGGAGCACCTCTCCTGTGAGGACAGGTTGAGAGAGTTGGGGTTGTTCTGCCTGGAGAAGTGAAGGTTCCGGGGAGACCTTACTGCAGCCTTTCAGTACTTAAAGGGGGCTTATAAGAAAGATGGGGACAGGCTTTTTAGCAGGGCCTGTTGCAGCAGGATAAGGGGTAATGGTTTTAAACTAAAAGAGGGTAGATTTAGATTAGATATAAGGAAGAATTTTTTTTTTTACAATGAGGGTGGTGAGACACTGGCACAGGTTGCCCAGAAAGGTGGTAGATGCCCCATGCCTGGAAACATTCAAGGTCATGTTGTATGGGGCTCTGAGCAGCCTGATCAAGTTGAAGATGTCATTGCAGGGGGGTTGGACTGGATGACCTTTAAAAGTCCCTTCCAACCCAAATGATTCTATGATCATGTATGCTTGCTCTGTTCTCAAAGCAAGGGAAGGTATCTGCTTTTGGCTGTTACCTACAGAGGCTATGAGAACCCTTAGTCTGATCCAGCACAGCTACTATTGTTTCAGAGCCTGTTGATCTTAGTGATAGGAAGTCCAGTTATTTGGGTTTGTAACTTGTATGTGGTGCTGACCCACATATAACTCTAGTTGACCCAATATGGAGACTCCCTTTTTACAAGGAGTCACATGGAGAGGACAAGGGGGAAATGGACACAAGTTGTTCTTGGGGAGATTCCGACTGGACATGAGAGGGGAATTTTTCACAATGAGAACAGTGAACTGTTGGAATAGTCTCCCCAGGGAAGTGGTTGACTCTGCCACATTGGACACTTTTAAGACTCAGCTGGACAGGGTGCTGGGCCATCTTGTCTAGACTGTGTGCTTACCTAGAAAGGTTGGACTAGATGATCCTTGAGGTCCCTTAAAACCTAGGATTCTATGATTCTATAACTCCAGCTATATTGCTCATACTGTACAGGTTCTGCCAGCCTTCCTGAATCATGTGGATTCAGCCAGCCCTCCTCTTGCTATATCAGGCTGTCCACAAGGTAGCCCTGTCATCTCAACTCTTCCTGTAAAACAACCTCCAGGCTTTGGCATGTATAACTCATGCATTTGCTTTTCCTGGCAAACTTGGGTTTCCCCTGGTCTCTAGCTCTTGGTGGCTCACAACACATGCAGTGTTTTGGGAACAGCAAGGCATGAGGGGGTGGCGTGGCAATCTATTTGCTCTTCTAGGGCTCGGGGTGACAGCAGCAGCTGTTCCTCAGCTCCTGTGTGCAGTACTAAGTACCTTCCCTATGTCTGTATGCAGATCCAATTTGATCTGCTGACTGACATGGGCTCATGGAGTATGTGAAGTCCAGAAAAAGCCTGGCAGAAAAGGGTCCTCCTTGTTCTTTGACCTTTTTGCTTCTATCAGGCTAGATTTTTATGGACTTCTATAAAGTCTATACAACTGCTTTGGAAATATGTTGACTGGCTGCTACTCAGGTCATGGAGACTTGCCTGTAGAAATATTGTACTACTTTATTGTGTTCTTCCACCTTGTTACTGTGCTGACAACTATAGCCTTAAGCTGTGGCATAGTTTGCCACGTGATATTGTGGACAATGAAAACTCATATGGGTTCAAAAGCCGATTGGAGAAATTAATGCAAGAAAAACCCATTGAGTATTACTAAATTAATATGTGCCACATCTAGCTCAGAAGTGCCTGTCAACAAATGGTTAGAGGCTTGGAGAACATGCAGGGAAGCATCTGTCTATCTGGACTTCTGTAAGGCCTTTGACATGGTCCCTCACAACATCCTTCTCTAAATTGGAGAGGTATGGATTTGATGGGTGGACTGTTTGGTGGATGAGGAATTGGTTGATGGTTGCATCCAGGTCAGTGGCTCAATGTCCAGATGGGGGAGATAGGTACACCACTCATCACCACAGAGATCTGTACTGGGACCAGTACTATTTAATATCTTCATCAACAACACAGATGGTGGGATTGTGTGCACCCTCAGAAAGTTTGCAGACAACAGCAAGCTGAGTGGTGCAGTTGACACATCTGAGGCACGGGATGCCATCCAGAGGGGACCTGGACAAGCTTGAGAGGTGGGCCTGTGTGAACCCCATGAGGTTCAACAAGGCCAAGTGCAGGGTCCTGCACCTGGGTCAGGGCAACCCCCTGTGTCAATACAGGCTGGGGGATGAAGGGATTGGGAGGAGCCCTGCCAAGGAGGACTTGGGTATACTGATGGATGAAGGGCTAGACATGAGCCGGCAATGTGTGCTTGTAGCCCAGAAGGCCAACCGTCTCCTGGGCTATGTCAAAAGCAGCATGGCCAGCAAGTTGAGGGAGGTGATTCTGCCCCTCTGCTCTGGTGAGAACTCACCTGGAGTCCTGCATCCAGCTCTGGAGCCCTCAGAACAGGAAAGACACAGACCTCTTGGAGCGGGTCCAGAGGAGGGCCACAAAAATGATCCGAGGGATGGAGCACCTCTCCTGTGAGGACAGGTTGAGAGAGTTGGGGTTGTTCTGCCTGGAGAAGTGAAGGTTCCGGGGAGACCTTACTGCAGCCTTTCAGTACTTAAAGGGGGCTTATAAGAAAGATGGGGACAGGCTTTTTAGCAGGGCCTGTTGCAGCAGGATAAGGGGTAATGGTTTTAAACTAAAAGAGGGTAGATTTAGATTAGATATAAGGAAGAATTTTTTTTTTTACAATGAGGGTGGTGAGACACTGGCACAGGTTGCCCAGAAAGGTGGTAGATGCCCCATGCCTGGAAACATTCAAGGTCATGTTGTATGGGGCTCTGAGCAGCCTGATCAAGTTGAAGATGTCATTGCAGGGGGGTTGGACTGGATGACCTTTAAAAGTCCCTTCCAACCCAAATGATTCTATGATCATGTATGCTTGCTCTGTTCTCAAAGCAAGGGAAGGTATCTGCTTTTGGCTGTTACCTACAGAGGCTATGAGAACCCTTAGTCTGATCCAGCACAGCTACTATTGTTTCAGAGCCTGTTGATCTTAGTGATAGGAAGTCCAGTTATTTGGGTTTGTAACTCCTGAGAAAATAAGTAGGTATGGCTCAACTTCTAATGTGGAAACTGCAGAAAGAATGGATTTGGGGATTTTTTGTTTGGTTGGCTTTTTGCTTGACTGTCCCCCAAAGGAACGAGCACACTCTGAAGCTTTCCACATTTACCCCCCAATTCTCTCACTGTCTAGTCAGCCTGAATTGGAAACCAGAGATGGAAGACATGTTTGTGATTCATTGCTTCCTGATAAAGTGGGGATGGGGGTGTGGGACTGGAAAAAGTGACACAACCTTTATGTGTCATGCCTAATTGATTTAGGTCTTCATCAGGAGAAAGAAATGAAGGGTCTGGGGCAGATTTAAGTATACTTTCACATAACTATTCATGAAGGTTTTTTACTCTTAGCAATTTCAGGAATGTGTAGTCTGGTTTTACTGGGAACCACTGGGAAGTCTTAGAAGGCTTATGATGAGCTATAACTCTTTAACTAGTGACCTGGATCATGCAAAAGTGTCCCAACTCTTCCCCCAACCCCTCCCTCACCAAATGTCCCTAGTCTGTTTGCAGTAATGCAGTCCACTTTTCTTTCTTTCCTCCTGCTTTCCTACCTTCTTTCACTCCTCCTCCAAAATTGTCTTAATGTCTGGCTAAAAAATTTCCACTTCCTCACAGGTTTTGCAGTTTCTGCTCTCAGCTTTATTAACATTGCCCTAACATTCCACCTTTAGCCAAGTGGATATTGATGACTGAGCAGAAGATTTTTGTTCTTGTCTGTTTTTTAAATAAATAGACTTCTGACATTGAAGTAAATCTTCAGGGAAGTGCGTGTGAGGTAAACAAAAATGCCTTTCTGCCCTCGCTTCCCTTAGCCTCTACAGGCCTTTTACTTCCCTTTCCTCTGTGGAAAGTTGGTGACAGTTACCTGTACCATAATGCAAAAGAAAATATTTCTGAGAATGTGATGGGGACGGCTTACAGAACTAAGGGTCAAAAAAGCTCTGCTGGTAGAGAGCCACATCCTACTAGGGTGGTGCTGGGTGCTCTGCTACTAAAAGGAGTCCAGGCCTCTAAACCAGAATATGCATTTCTGTAAGTTTTGGGTTTGTTTTTTAAATGTAGTTATCAAGCTCTTTGTCTTGTACACAAAGAGATGTCTTTTCATCTTTAGTAAAAAGGCACTGGAGAAAGTGTGTGTGTGTGTCCTTCCCTTCTTCTCCCAGAGCCAGCGATGTGTAAAGGTGCAGGCAGCAGTGCATGGAGGCAGTGGGGTTTGCTAAACCGGACACTGTACAGTGGGGGGGACCAAGCCCCATGTGAGGTGCCTGGGGAGTGTGCTTATTTTAGGCCTTTCTGTCTGCGAGCTGCTCCCTTTGCTCAGCTGTTGTGATGCTACCTTTCCCGCACAGTGCTGTCATGCTGCCCCAATGTTTCTATTTTAATTCTCTCTGGGGCTAGATCTTGTGACACAAGGATTTGGCATCCCTCCTACGTGCTGGAACGTGGCATCTCGGGAGGCACAGTGGCTGCAGCTGCTATGTCAGAGGGTGCCCCTCCTAGTAGCTGGCAGAAGGGGGACACCCCTAGGATTGCAATGCATCAGAACAGGCAGCACCCCCGCAAAGGAGCGGCAGCATCTAACTGTGCCCATCTCTGTCTCCTCCAGTCTTTCACAGGGTTTGAAGAGCTTGGGACATACTTGCCAGCTGCCCACTGCTCTCCTGCGACATCTCACTTTCAGGTTTCAGGTATGTAGTTACTGGGGACAAGATTAGAGTTGTGTGCCCTGGAGGCACGTAAGATAGCTTTGCACCCTGCTGACAAATGGTGGGGAGGGAGGACAGGGACAGCCCGTGGCATGGCTGGAGGTATTCTTCAGGTTTCAAGGTTTATGCACCCGAGTGTCACGTCCTGTTTAACAACTAGCTTTTGTGACTGGAATTCAGCACTTTCAGCCTTCTGGAGAAACCCCAGAGGAACAGCGTTAATGTACTCCTAACACTCTCCATGGGACGAGACCAGGCAAACAGAGCCAAGCTGTTCCCAGAAGAACATAGGAAATTCCTGCAGTCTGTGTTGGGGTGCTTCATGGTGTGGCTTACTCCACTGAGAAGGATTTGCAGGAGGTGGGAGATACGGACTCTTGACCTGATCATCTTCATCTCTGCTGTGTGCTCTGTGGGCTGGCAGAACGAGCAGATACCTCTCTGGGGTGTGAGGGGAGCTTTTTATAACTAGGAATGTGCAAGAGGAGAAGTGGCAGCAAAGGACATCTATGCTGCATTAACCCAGGCTTGCCTAGAATGGAGTGGGTTTGTGTGCGAGTGACTGGGCTGGGGCCTTTTTCCATTACTCCCTCTATTGTTCCTGCACAAGAGCAACCCTGATCCTCTCTCCAAGGAGTTCATAGTGTCACACCATGTCAGGAACAAACTGGTAGTACAGACGGGAATGGGCAGTTCTGAGACAACAGAGGATGAGATGCACCTTTTACCTTCTAGCCTAGACTTTGAGCCTAATGCAGTGAGAGAGAGAGCGTAATGAAAACGCCAGCTCTGCAGGGATGTCTCTAGGGAAGCAGTGCTGCCAGGTAACTGGCACATGTGCTGCAGTGCCGTTTGGCTGGGTATGCCCCAGCGTGTTTCTGTAGTTCTGCTCACGCCCAGCTCGGCTGGTGGGCAGCTTATAGGGTTCCTCCTAATTCAAGACATGCCTGCCTGCTGACTGTTTAGCCTTGTTTTCTCCAGTCAGTTGATGTAATCACTTAATCCTGAGTCATACTGGGAAGCTGGAGTCATCTCCATTGACAGAAGACTTATTTAAAGTCTTTCAAGGCAGATTTCAAACAGCTTTAGCTACCTCAGTTTCTGTAGCTTTTGCTTACCTCTCAAGGGCTTTGGTTAAGAAGGGAACCTCTGCAGAGATGTCTGTGCTGCTGAAGGGTGTTGGATTCACTAGCATCTCCAATATCTGTACACCTGAGGTTTGGCAAGATTGTCTTCTACAACATCCTTTCCAAACGTGCTACAGGCCTGCCAAGAAGGCCTTCCGTCTGCAGGGAGGGAGGAGGCAGGTTCAGTCCTGGGCATCTCTGCAGGATCTAGGCATCTGCTGCTGAAGGTGCAGTGATGCCAGTACTTACCTGCAGGGAAGTAAGCTGGGCTCCTCCAGCTCCAGGAGTCATGGAGGACTGCTCTCTGCAAAGGCTCAGCCAGCGCTATGTTAGAAATCACTTTTTTCTCTTCTCAGCTTAACTGAAATCTGCAAAAATTCTCTGCTGCAAGAAAACGGGGGTGATGTCATCAGAAGATGATGCTGGCGGGGAGGCTCCTGGGGGCAGTTTCTGGGAGGTAAGGAAGGATAATCGGAGTGTGTGGGAGGTAGGAATGTCATATTACCTCCTACCTATGGAACTAGGGGGTTGAGTTTCAGGTTCCTGGGTGACATGTTGCTCTTGGGAAGTAGGAGGGAGGAACTGTGGGGAGATTCAGTAACACACTGTGTGTTACTGCAGGGAGGGGGTGACCCTTTCCTCCACAGATGCTGTGGAATGAGAGTTCCTTGTTCAGTTGACACTGATCTGAGCTGAGAGAGGCAAGCAAAGCATCTCTGCTTCTTCCCTCCACTGTTGTGCCTGCCTGAGAGAGTGCCAGAGGAGGGTCTGAGCCCAGCTGCTGGCTTCAGAGGGCCTGTGCTCTCTCCCCATGCAATGACTGACCTGCTGTTGTCTGTTCTGAAGGAACATGAAAGTCAGTACAGTATAAATGATTATGTTGTGTGAAATTTCAGGCTGGAAACTACAGGCGGACAGTGAAGCGTGTGGATGATGGGTATCGGCTCTGCAATGACTTAATCTCCTGCTTCCAGGAGCGAGCCAAGATAGAGAAGAACTATGCCCAGCAGCTAACAGAGTGGTCCCGTAAGTGGAGGACCAATGTGGAGAAAGGTAAAGTTAGCAGCTTGGACTGGGAACAGGATGCAATTACTGCACTCTCTTCCTTGAGTGCTGTCCCTTACTGAGGTGATGCACTTTCCCTGGTGGAACAGGCTTCCTGTCTCCAAGAAGGGGGTGACATTCTTGGGTTCTTTTTGTGTGCGTATGTTTTTGTAGCCAGTCCTCTGATTCACTTGGAGAGGTGTTTTCTGTATTGTCAGGTGTTTGGTTACAAAAAAAACCCCACATTTGTTTAGCTTGGCAAGTCCTTGGGCAGTCTAAGTCTTAAATCAAGCTGCAGATCTCCCCTTCTAAGCATGACTTGGCTGTCTTCCTTCCTTCTCCACTCAGAGAGTAACTACTGATGCTGTGATTTGGTGGTAGTGGGCTTAAACTGATAGCATCTCATGAAGTAATGGGAAACAGTGGGACAGATGCCCCAAAGGACCTACCGGTCTGTGAAGCAGAAGCTTAGCCTCAGTCATGAACTAGTGTTGCTATCTGTCCTGAAGCTCAGGCCAGATCTGTGAAGAGAATTTTCTACAGAAACCTTCTAGCAGGCACCATCTGGGACAGCTAAGGCTGCCCAAAATAAATGCCCATCTCAACCACCTGTAACAGCCAGTCTAGATGCTGCCTGTTGGGACTGTGAGTCAATGCTGACTTACACGATGGGGAAGAGTTAAGGAAGCGAATCCATACTGATAGGTGTGTGTAGGAGGAAAAGAATCTGCATTCCCTTCTGTGGGCAGGAGGTGTAAGAGCCCCTCTGATGCTTGTTCCTGCAGGTCCACAGTATGGTACTCTGGAGAAGGCCTGGCATGCCTTCCTGACAGCTGCAGACAAACTGAGTGAAATTCACTTAGCTGTCCGGAACCACCTGGCTGGCGAAGACTCAGATAAGATCAAGGCCTGGCAGAAGGAGGCCTACCACAAGCAGATGATCGGAGGCTTCAAGGAGACAAAGGAGGCAGAGGATGGGTTCCGCAAGGCCCAGAAACCCTGGGTGAAGAAGATGAAAGATGTGAGCAAAGTGTGAATGGGAAAGGAGGGATAAGGGCAGTTGAGCTGGCTGCCTGATTGTAAGAGCCACTGGGCAAACAGCCAGAGTAGCAGAAAATGCCAGAGAGGGAAGGATGTCTTCATGGTCTCTTGTTCTTGGTGGTTTTGTAGCTTCCTTCCCATGTGGGAAGAGTTTGTAATAGGCTCTGTGTTCCTGTATGGCAGGTGAGGCACTGAAAAAGAGATTTGGAGATACCTCTTCCCTTTGGAGCCTGGTTTACTAAATGTCAAATTGGCATTCCTATTAGGTTGTCCTGAAACCATTGCTGCTCACTGTAACAAACATTAACGTGCTTTCCCTGAGTAATGGAGGATCAATGTGGTCAGGATCATGCCTTCTCTGCATCCTCCTCCTACAGGTGGAGACTTCGAAGAAAAACTATCATGCAGCCCGGAAGGAGGAGAAAACAGCCCATACAAGGGAGAACCATGCCAAGGCAGACTCATCTGTCTCACAGGAACAGCTGCGCAAGTTGCAGGAGCGTGTAGAGAAGTGTACTCAGGAGGCTGAGAAGGTGAGCGTGTGTGGTATGGATGTCACAAGGACACTCCTCTTGAGGGGAAAAAAAATACTGGTTGTAATGTCACTCAGTGAAATGGCTTCTGCTGAAGCCTGTAAGGATGTGTGAGATCCCATTGTCTTAGGTTTTAGCAAGTTAGACTGACTAAGCTCTCTCTATCTTTGGTGTTGATTAAGATCTAATTTATAAGTAAGTTTAAAAAAAAAAAGTAGGGGATTTGGTGCAGGGGGGTGGGAGCTGCAGAGCTGAAGATTTGACTACCAAAAGTGGCTGGTTTGCCTGCCCACAAGAGTGAAAAGTGTGGAAGGTCTTCTATGGAAGAAGTTGGCAAGGAAGAACAAGGACCTTGCAAGAATATTAGGAGAGGAATGGACTGGGATATCAGCTGTGGGATTTCTTTTCTGTGGTGTATTTGTTCAGCAGCGTAGGGGAAAAAAACCTTGTCAGACCCAAGCCAGAGCAGGGGGAGTGTCACTGTTTTGACATCAAGGCAACACATCTCACCACTGCTGTCCTCCTGGATTGATACAGTGCAAGGATCAATATGAGAAGATGCTAGAAGAGCTAAACCGCTACAATCCCCGCTACATGGAGGACATGGAGCAAGTGTTTGAGGGCTGTCAGGAAGCAGAGCTGAAGCGACTGTGCTTCTTTAAGGAGATGTTCCTGAATCTGCACCAGCATCTCAACCTCTCCACCAGTGAAAGGTACCAGCCCTGACACAGGAGGGAAGTCTGCCAGCCTGGGGCTCTGGTGAAGGGTGCCAGTTCTGGTGTCTGAAGGGGAGCTGCCTGCTTGCATCAGGCAGGTCTCGCTCCTTCCCCTTCCAAGTGTGTCAGAGAACTGGCATTTAGTCCCTTTAGACTGACCAGTGCTGGTGTCTCTGATTTTTGGATAGTGCCAGGCTCCCCGGAGAGGATTCTTTCTGCCTCTGAACCCTTCCTCTTCCACTATTATCCAGTACTGTCCTGTGGGTGTGTTTCTATTATATGAAATGCTTCTATGTTGCTATATGTGATCCCAGTCTGAGGAATGTGGCTCTGTTGCCTTCTAGTATCTGTAGCTATTAACACCCATTCTGACCTTTGAGAGAATGATAACCATAAGCCCGCAAGTTGCCCTTAAATAATAGGGGGGAAATAGGTGCAGCCAAAAATCTTCTGTGCTCCTATACTTTTAAGGTGGAGGCAACAAATCTTAGCCCTGTCTGCATGCAAGAATGTGCCAGGCTCTTGCAATGCTCATTTGATGAGCAGCACTGAGAGCGGGCAGGTGTTAGCCACTGCCACACCAAACAAGCCTGTCCCGTTTGCCAGGCTGACTCTTCTGTAAGGGTGGCTCTGTTTTCCTAGGGCTGAACAGGTGCTGCTCTAGCGTCCTTAATCCTGTGGGACTTTGGATGCTATGTAATTGTGCATGAGGTTATGCTCTTCATTCCTAATTGGCTTTTGGGAAACTGCTGAGGGACTTGATTACTGATGGTTTTGTCTGTTCCTGGTCATAGCTTTCATGCGTTGTATCGAGATCTCTACCAAGTCATCATGGCTGCAGACAACCAGGAGGACCTGAAGTGGTGGCGCAACACTCATGGACCAGGCATGGCGATGAACTGGCCTCAGTTTGAGGTGATACAGCATTCTAGAGTGTATTATTGCTATTTCCAAACATTTAGCTTCTTTACTGAAATTGGTAGATTGCTAGTCTTCTGCTGCAAAGATCATGACTTTGCTTGGCAGACTCAGGATGTTAGGCTCTTCTAAAATTTTTGTTGTGTTACAAGCTCTTTGGTGCCCAAAGGGACACATGCAACCCTGCCAAACTGCAAATACTCCAGCCATCTAGCTGCAAGGTCAAATAACAGGAGTTGGTGCTCAGGGCCCTGGGACAAGTTTCTGTTGCAATTTTCTCACAGCCCCTCTTGTTGCAGCTTGGGATTCAACAGGAGTGAGCCTGCTATGCCTTGTATGCCAGCAAGGCCATTTGGCTGACCAGCCCAGCCACAATTGAAGTATGACCTGCTGTTCTGTCCTTCTATATTGGTCAGAAAAGATGCACAGAGCTTTTGTATCTGAATGGCTTGATGATGTTATTGCTTTTTCCCTGAACAGGAATGGTCCCTTGAAACACAGCGGCCAATCACCAAGAAGGAGAAGAGTGGCAAGATGGCTGACGATGTCACGCTGACTAGCATTTTGCCTGCACGGGATGGTGTTGTCTCACAGACCCCTCTGCAGACAAGGCAAAGGTAAGGGCTGAAGTCTGGGATACCTCAGTTTAGGAAAAGTACAGTCCTGCCTAGGGTCATAAATTAGTTGGATTGATAGGAGTGATCTCTTCCTTAACTTCCTGTTTCTTGCCCATGCCACTCTGGGGAAAAAAAACAAGGGTAGAAAAGGGGGTTTAGGGTAGATGCCTTTTTTTCTGTGTGTGTCTAGTAGGTACTGCCTCACAAGGTGCCTTCCTTGTAAAGATTGTTCTAGTGATGAGATCTGACCCGGTCAGACTAATGCTGTGTGAGATTCTGGCATGCATTTCCCTCATTTTTCTTCCTCCCGGACAGGATGAGAAGACTTAGGAACTGGCAGCTTTGCCAGTTAGCTGTACTGTTTCCTAAATGCAGGCATCAGATTTTTATTTTTTTTTTTCCTTGGCATGGTGCTGAGTACTGCCTGGCAAATCTGGGTATAGCTGCTTCCCTTGCCAGAAGCAAGCTTAAGAATAGGGAGATGCTGAAGAGACGCGTGTGCTACAGTTCCAGTAGCCATCCTGCTTTAAAAGATGAACTCTGGCCTAAGTGAACTGGGCAGAAAAGAATGGGGTTATAGAGATGTCTCAAGGCCACTACTGTATTTCACAGTCTATTGGATTCAGGGGCCCTGTCTGCCAATCTACAGGTTTTCCTATCAAGAGGAGCAGAACAGCCTCTTCTATGACAGCCTGAGGGCATCCGCCCATGTGAAGTTAGTATGGAACGTAGCGTCTTCAGGGGTTTTTGGGTTCCAGGTGCCTGTCCTCTGCTGCTCTTCCCCTCTGCTCTTGTTCCTGACTTGGAAAACAGCATTCCAGACATGTTTCTTTGGGATGGGAGACATGGCTCTTCCTGTCTGTCTTATTCTTGGCTGGAATAACTCTGGACACAGCTGGGCTCTCCAGTTAGGACCAGCCTTCCTTTTGCAAGAGGGTCTGCTAGAGTACGATGAGGTGTGCATCACAAGAGTGTGCATGTGTGAAAATACTTTGAGAATGTTACCCTCCTGGCCCTCGGGGTTCTAATGCTCGGATGCTTTTAACCAAATCGAGTGTGTCCTGGGATCTGTCTTCCCTGCTCACCCTCACTTGGCTGGTGGGCCTCTGGCACCTTGTTCTATAGCACAGCAGACTCGGGGGCAGTCAGGGTGGTGCATGATTCATGAGGAGGTGGGTGAGAGAGAAGTCTACTAACAACCATCTTCTCCCCTCTCTTCTTTCACATACAAAGCGGAGGGAAGGAAGACATTTCGGAGTGGTCAGATGAGGACACTCCCAAGAAGTGCCTGGATGCCAACGGGCATGAGGAGGACATAAAGGTACCAGGTGTACGGGTACGAGCACTATATGATTACACAGGACAGGAGGCTGATGAGCTGAGCTTTAAAGCAGGTACAGAAGCACTAATCTCTTACTAACCTTTTGCTGTCCTTACTCGGGCTGACTGAATGATTGAAACACTCTTAAGAACTGGATGTCCCCTTGAAAACTGATATCTCTTCTTCCCCTGGCCTGACACGTTGTCAGCTCCTTTGAGATGGATGATACACTGGGCAGTCCAGCCTGTTGTAGACTAGGAGAGA
>NW_009269999.1:5462136-5474758 GCF_000687185.1 Egretta garzetta
AAAGCAGACTCCAAGTGGTAAAACAGATCCTTCTTGCTTCCTCTTAAGGCATTTATTCTGCATTGTATCTTGGGACTTTATTAAATGCTTCTCCCTTGTGCTATTGATAGAAAAAATTATATGGGTAGTCTGGATTGTCCTTTGAAGTAACCAGAAGAGAGATGTTTTGGGAGAAAGCTCAGCTGGCTGACATGAACTACTGAAGGCAGAGTTCAACTGGAAAAAAACAGCTATGCAAACTGTTGCTCAAAATGGGTGTCTTGAGAGTGGAGATCCTGGCTCACAGCAGAGGATTGAGTGCGAGAGACTGCTGGAGCAAACAGATCCTTCCCCTTTTCTTCTTTTAGTTAAATTTAGTTTGTATGTGCCATCTTTTCCTACTCCAAGAGGACATCAGTATCTTGAGAGTGTCTCTTAATCTTGCTTGTTTTGAGTCTTAGGTGGTATCTCTGTGCTACACCTCTCCAAAATACATCTTTTTTTTTTTTTTTTTTTTTTTTAAAGGCACTGAAGTCCTTCAGTAGCAGGGGCTTGTGCCTGAGGCCAATATCTCTGCTGCAGTGTTACCATACTAGTAAACTTCCTAACACTAACTTGCTGCTTTAAAATATCTTACAATATGGGTGCTCTAGAACTTGACCTAGAACTTGACTCTTTGCTCTTTCCACCCAGCAGATGTAATAAGGTATGACTGGCTAGCTTCAGTCATCCCCTTTGTGAGTCTGCTCTGAGCAGCATGCACCAGTAGGGCTTAAGCTTAACAGCAGATGACTTTCTTTCTGAGCGTCTGCCAGTGTGGGATGTGCCTATTGATGCAATCAGACCTCCCTCTTTGGCAGAAGTATGATCTTCTACTGGTGGAGAAAGGGACCTTTCTGCTCTTTCCCAAAGTAGGTGTGGGAAGGTTAAAAGCCTTTTCTGGTCATAGTCTGAGAAATGAGTTGATTCCATGCCTTGCTGGCCAAGCCAGACACTCCATCATGGAATAGTCATTTTGGGTCATAACAGCCAGAGCTTAGCAGCCTTTTACACTTCCTTCCCACCTGCTGCAGAGGAGCCACTAAGAAATCTCTGAGATCCTTCTGATCTCTCTGGCTTGTAAGCATGTTCCTTGGGGTGGGGCAGGGGGGAAAGGAAAGCAGGCAGAAATATAGGGCATAAAAATATTTCTGATGTTGAGCAGCAGAAGTGAAGGTCTGTCTCCAAGGTCCTTGGCGTAGGGCATGGTACTGAGTATAGATACTGAAGAGGTCGGTAACTCTGGCTTTGATTAAACTGTGCAGTATGATAACAGAGTGTGATAAGGGGAGAAAAGTGTGGTGATTCAGACCAATAGGTCTTGCTTTTTTTTATCAGGTCTTCTGGGTCAGGGCAAAATGCCATGCTACCTCTCCCAAAGCTGCTTCCTAATGACTGTTTTTGCTTTTAGGTGAAGAACTAATGAAGATTAGTGAGGAAGATGAGCAGGGCTGGTGCAAGGGCCGACTTCTCACTGGCCAAGTTGGACTCTATCCTGCTAACTATGTTGAGAAAGTTGGATCATGATTGCTGTTGCCCTGCTAGTGTCTCACAGCCATACCAGCATCTCCTGCAGAGGTCACTGGGTCACTGCTGGCCCCAATCCACGTTTGCAGTATATCCAGCAACTTCTGGACTTTGAGGGCACGTATTCCATGTAACTAATGCTTCATTTTAAATGCCTAGACCTGTAGGGATTTTCTAATAAATAAACAAGGATGAGTAAAGACTTCTCTGACTGTGAGCACTATAGGAGCATAGGATTGCAGAAGGGAACAAATCCTCTTGACTTGCACTCAGTGAAGGGAGATAAGTGACACATGCAACTCTTCAAAACAGAGAAAGGAGACTTCCTTGGCTTTAATGCATGTGCATCCATAGGGTGGTGGGGTCTGCCCTACCCCCAAGCTTCCTGTTCAAGGAACTTTGGATGTACAAGGCAATAGGGAACTTCTAGTATTGCTTCCCCTTTTTGGCTCAATCAAGCTGACTGGCAGAAATCTATTTATTCTCCCACATCTTTCAGAAGTCTTCAGTATCTTCACCTGCAGGTTTGTTGGCTCCCCTTGTAAGGCAGCTGGTACAAGTGATACAGCTTCAACAACCTGGTTGTCCCTTCCCCCTGCCTTCAGATTTATTGGGGTACCACCAGGAACCAATGATAGTATAGCTTGGGGACAGGAGAAAGAGGCTTCTGTCTCACATGATGTGGCTGTTCAGGCTAACAAGTTGTGAACAGAACTGTCTGGCAGCAGGTCAGAGTTGACTCAATGTTCCCTGAGCTAGAAGGCACCTTGATGCATGCTGAAGGCTGGTATTAATAAAGAGGCAGCCACATTCCAGTGCTGTTCTGCTTAGGACCCCTAAATGCCCTACTATGTGTTGGGGTTTCTAATGCTTCTAGATTGTTTTGGCTATACCTCTCTTCATGAATGTTCAGTGCACAGCAGAGACCTTTTTTTCTTCTCCTACATATTCTTAACTTACTCATGCTAGAAGTGCACTCTCTGCTTTGCCAAAGACCCCTACACTGTGATGAAGGGTGGCAGAGTGTGGAAGCTACCTGCTGGCCGGCACAACATTAGCTATAGAGGGATAACGCTTCTTTTGGTCCTGAACTGGTACAGGTGTACTTATGCCCAGTTGTTACGTGCCATTCAGGAGGGAGGACCTATCAAACCTCTTTACTGGCCCTGTCTTTCTGCCCTTGAAAGCCTCTGAGGCTGCTGAGACAGTGGGGTCCTGATCCTAGTGCTCTGTGTACTCAGACATGAGGACTGATGGACATGTTCAGTACAGGATAAGCCCAAGAGCTTGAGGATACAAAAAAGAAAAGCTACCACTTTTGGAAACACAAAAAACCCCCAAACAATAGTTTAAAAACCATTCACTTACTACATCTGCTTGAAATTGTTGAGATGCATTGTGAGTTTGTAGTAGCCTTCTGTAGTGAAATTCTTATTCTGGGTTGTTACATGTGAGAAACTTGGTTAAGTCAGACTTTAAAATTCAGTCAAGCCTCTACCAACCACACCGGGGTGAGCTGCTTCAGAGCTGTTTGGAAAAGGGGTGATAAAGATAAGGGAGTCTGAACTCGCAGGTGAGTATTTGGGGTTAAATGACTGCAGAATGTTAACAGCAGCTAGTGAACCACAATGGCTATTTAACAAGAGTAGGCTGAAGAGCAGGTGGGGATGGACAGATTCAAACACTGTAACTCATGGAAGATTAAAGTATCACAAACGTCTTGTTGCCTGCCTGCCAGATAGAGCACAAATTAACCTTTTACAGCACACTGGATCCCTTGAAATGTAGTCTGCCGTGGACAATGAGATCTGAAACTAATGATATCTAGTGCTTTTGTGAGACCACAAAAATGCATCAGCTCTTGGAAGGTCTTACTCAAAGTATCCCTAGCACCATACTTCATGAATGGGGGGAGAGGGTGCAAAGCAAAAGAACAAGGCTAAACCATTTTATTCTCAATCAGTAATATCATTTCTCAAGAGAAGGTATTCCCAAAAGGCAATTAAAGGTCTAAGCAACAGACATTTTTATACTTGGATTTAGCTATGAATTTACCTATTATTCTAGGTCCAAGATTTGAAGAAACCTCTAAGCTTATGCTATGCAATTAGAGGTGTCTGTGTATAAGCGCTTGGATTTATTTAAGGATCTAGTTTCCGCTTTCAGTACTACATCCCAGGTAAAGTATTGTCATTGTTGTAGAGTAAATGCAGGTGTCCCACTTGCTGACCCACAACTGAATGATTTGTTGCTGCTTTGTCCCAACACACATGACTATGAAGAGAGCATGCCTGCCAGGCTTGTGAGATAACGGAGACAAAAGTAGTCAGGGACAAAATGACCAGAGATGTGCTATAATGAATATGGGAATTTACCTTGTTAGCCTGGACATTTTAAAATGCGAATGCTAACCTTTCCTGTAAGGTCAAAAAATTCTAGAACGGAGTTGCGAAGGATAATATGGAGGCTTGACTTCACTTCCTCTTCTCTGTTCTAGTCAGGCTATAATTAGGGATGAAGTTAGGTGTGGCCAGAACCTGCTATGAGGACAGAAACGTCCAGTGGACAGGACCTCTGATTACAGTACAAACAACCTGAAATTCCACAGGACAAAGTCTGAACAGACTTGTTTGTCCTAGGAAAACATGACCACCTGATCATAATGGGCTGCTTGAAGGTTTCCAGAAGTAGTGGCATACTGCAGCTTATGTGAACAAATTCCCTAAAGGAATGTTTGCACATCAGAAATTCCTGCCAAGGGCTGAAGTAATAGACAGGAGACAACACACTGAGTATGAAGAATTGCTTGGCTGGACTGTACCTCATAAATTTTGGCATGGCACTTAGTCCTGGCTACCCAAAAACAAATGGATTAGTAAAAGAGAGTCTGTGTAGTAAAGAACCAGCTAGAGGCAGGGAAAAAAAAAATCCCTCCAAAACCCACAAACGCATCTAATGATCTTACATTAAATTAATAGCTCTGCCTGGAGACTTAGTTTTCCATAGAAGCAAATGAGGTTTTGTTAACCACAAAGGCTCTAGTTGAAACTTGTCCTCCATGCCATGCCAAAAGTTTTGTGTGTGAACAGAGAGATGCACACATGAACTAATTGCTGTGCCTGAATTCCAGAAGGCCAGCAAACCCTATTCTTCCCCCACGGCTTCTGTAAAATGTACAGATGTGTCTCTGTGCCTGATGGGCAACACAGTGAAAACATTATCTAGACATATTTTATATTTTTAATAAAGCCACTCCTTGTGGAACCCTTGTACATCTGTGGCTAGCAGATAATTAATTTGCTTCTGACATCTTCCTGGAAAAGAAATTCTAAAGTGTCACGCAAAGCTCAGATTTCCTGTTGATCATGAATTTTCTAGGAAGAGGAAGTTAAAGATTCTCTATGACGGATCACACCCATTTCCCCAAAGCGGCAGCTGAGCTTGCTCAACCCATTAATGATGTTTCTGCCCTGTAGGCAAAATCTGGGTCGCAGAGCCCGTGGGACAGCTGTGCTCTATGGTGGCAGCTGAGAGTTGCGGTTAGCGCATAACTCTCGGTGGTACTGCCACAGTCCTGCGTGGAGCTTGGGGCCACTGGTGCTTCGGTTTGCTTTCCATTCCACTTCCCCATCCCCTGTGTCTTTGTTGTGGCTGGTTTGCTTGGCACGAAGTGCTGAGGCAGGTGCAAGTATGTGGCAATCCTGCACAGAGACCCCTCAGAGCTGTTAGAAACTGCCCTGCGCTCCCTTCACTCCTGCCCTGTTTGCAGATCCAGCCCAAGGCCGCAGTGGCATGGAGCTCAGCTCTGCTACCTGAGGCAGGTTCTCCCTGACTGAAGTGCAGGCTGTGCATAAACTGAGGCTGCCTCAGTTGCATTTCTACAGCTGCTAGCCCTATGCTTATGGGCAGCAGTCTGCAAAATTCCCCTCTGCTTGTAAGAAAGCTGGTGCTGGAGTTAAAATGGGCTTGAACACTCCACTCGGACAGGTAGGTGATCGCTTCTAGGTTAACTACACAGAGACTGGCTGCAGAGTGGTCATGGGGCTAAACCTGAGACAAAGCCAGGGCCACAAACTCCATCTTGACCCATGAAGATGTGGTTAGAAAATACCCACTCCAGGCTGGCAGGAAGGTTGTGCAAAACAAGCAAGAATAGTAAGGCTGCGTGAGATGAGGCAAAGTGTCTTCAGAGGGACTTTGCACCAAAAAAAAAAAAAAAAAAGGAGAAACAGAAAAAGACTTGCAACCAAGTGTTGCACCACTGCCTAGATCCAGGCTTCAAAGAGCTGGAAAACTCAGGGGCTGCAAGGGAATGAGACTTTACAAGCTGCCTAGGTTCTTAGAAGATCAAAGAGGATGAATATGAGAAGAGGTTTCAGTAGAAGATGAACAAATCCCTACTGAAAGGGGGGGAAGGGGGAAATGGGGTAGGGTCTGTAACTGGAAGAAATTGGCTGGTTTTCTCTTGTAACATCTTGACTAAACAGCACACTCCAGTGAACTTTTCCAAACTAAATTTTAGGTCAATTCACCTCAGCTGCTTTCAGCGTAGCCATCTTACTGGCCATGTCCTCCTGTTTTTTGTCATCCAGTAACCCCACATTGCAGAGGTTCCTGGTTTGTCAGTCTCTCAGCGTAAGGTAATTGTGGCTGCAGCTTGAGGCTTCCTTTCTCCACAGGCAGTGTAGTGGTGGTCAGCACCTCTTCCCCCCTAGTGTGGGAGGCCATAATCTCTCCTCTTCAGTCCCAGCGCTTTCACTGGGTCCAGCTATTTACAAATCCTGTGCTCCCTTCCTCCCCACATTTCCTTTCTATCCTACCAGCTGGAAGTCTTCTTCCAGATCCTGCCCTTTTCGCCCTTTGACTTTACTACCCCTTTCCTTCCTGTGTCTATTGTTCCTGCTTTCAGCAGGGGCCTGACCCCAAAACAGTCACTGCCCCCAGCTGTGACCACACTAGCCCTTTCTCTCAAATTCTCCTTGCAGCTTCCCCACAGGTGCCACACAGTTCCTAAGGAATGCTGCATCCACAGTCCTATGGATGTTTGTCTCACCAGTGGCCCTGCATCCCCTCTACACATTGTGGCCACCTGCAGAGATGAAGCCCTGCTACCTACTCCCTCTCCACCCAAATCCCTCATAATAACCTGTTCAACAGCAGTGCTTGTACTCTGTGGTAACTGTATGTTTTCAAAAGAGGTGCATAGTAAACCAACAGCTTTTTCATCACACCTTGCTTACCTTGTGTTTTCCTTAGCTCAGCCTGCCCTGCTTTCATGAGGTTCAACAAGGCCAAGTGCAAGGTATGCTTGTTGGGATGGGGTAACCCCCAGTATCTCTGCAGCCTGGGGGAAGAAAGGATTGAGAGCAGCCCTGCCGAGAGGGACTTGGGGGTGGATGAAAAGCTGGACATGAGCCGGCAATGTGCGCTGGCAGCCCAGAAGGCCAACTGTACTCTGGGCTGCATCAGGAGAAGTGTGGCCAGCAAGTCAAAGGAGGGGATTCTGCCCCTTTCCTCTGCTCTGGTGAGACCTCACCTGGAGTACTGCGTCCAGCTCTGGAGCCCTCAGCACAAGAAGGACATGGAAGTGTTGGAGCGGGTCCAGAAGAGGGCTACTAAAATGATCCGAGGGCTGGAGCACCTCTCCTATGAGGACAGGCTGAGAGAGTTGGGCTTGTTCAGTCTAGAGAAAAGAAGGCTGCGGGGAGACCTGATTGCGGCCTTTCAGTACCTAAAGGGGGCCTATAGGAAAGAGGGGGAAAACCTTTTTAGTAGGGCCAGCTGCGTTAGGACAAGGGGTAATGGTTTTAAACTAAATCGGGGTAGGTTTAGGCTAGATATAAGGAAAAAATTCTTTACAATGAGGGTGGTAAACCACTGGAACAGGTTGCCCAGAGAGGTAGTGGAGGCCCCATCCCTGGAAACATTCAAGGCCAGGTTGGATGGGGCTCTGAGCAACCTGATCTAGTTGGCGGTGTCCCTGCTGACTGCAGGGGGGTTGGACTCGATGACCTCTAGTGGTCCCTTCCAACCCAAAACATTCTATAGCTCAGCCATTCTATGATTCAAGGGTCTTCTGCTTTAGGCATGCTCCTGATGCTTGTTGTAGGAGCTGCAGGCAACTAGTCTCTGTATTAGAGGGGTTCAGTTTAGAAAATGCTGGAGAGTGGGTTGATCTGCAGGGAAGAGAGATTACATGCCCGATGGAAAATTTGGAAGGGTCACGTTTGATAGGAGGACAGCCCTGCCAGCTCTGATCTCAAGCAAGTTAGTGCCTGTGCTGTGGACTGCCCTTGAAGGAGGGTGAGGTAGCTTGGGGCCTGTTCACTGCCCAGTCTCTCCACCTTGCTTCCATATGGTGTGATAAGCATGACTTGAAGCTATACATCACTTGAGTGATTGTCACGGGCCAAACAGCCTGCTCCTGGCAGGGACACCTGTAACATCTCCAAACTGGCCATTATAGCAAGGTCTAAAATTTTATCCTCAGATGCAAGAAACACTAGGGCACATCTGCCAGCTCACCCCTACTTTGGGGTATCCCCAAAGCCTCCCAGATCCCGAGCACCTGCCAGGCCAGTCAGAGGTGATGTTACCAGACATCTGAAAATAAACATTTGATTATAGTATTGGAAATAGAGTGGCAAAAGAAAAGCCTGAAGACATACATGCACACACTCACTTTCACTTAACAACTGCTCAGGAGCAATTGGGAGCAGCATGCTCCTTCCCTGGCCCCACATTCCAGTTCCCTTTCCATCAAACCCCAGCAATTTTGCCTGGCAGCCCAGCAACATCAGCTAGCACAACTGAAGGGGACAGTCCTCTCTTTTCCCTTTCGAATCTTCCTAGCCCTTCCCTTACTTGCTTCAGCAATCGCACGAGCAGAAGGAGATCAGCTTGACAATGCAATGACAATCAGCATCTGAATAGGGCTAGGGACACAATTCAGCCCATGGCCACCACTTGCCAGAGCAGATGCAGGGGACAGCATGTGCAGCAGGACCAGCCTTTCGGCTGCAACACAACCCCAAATCTGATCAAGCCAGCCATGACTGTGCTCCTCAGTATCTCTCAAGTTACCTGTCTGTTGTGCTCCTTAATGTATGTGTTTCTTCTACCTTTGCTGGCTTTTCTCCAAACCACAACATTTGTAAGACTGCAGTAAAATTGTGTAAGTTGTAAACCTGAACAAAATATTCACTCTACACATAGTGTATTAGCTCCTTATCTTAGATCTTGCTGGAAGCATTGCATGGAGTCAGCGTGTGACATGGCTGCCTGCCTTGGTGCTGTACTTTTTCCTAGGGAGGTAGCTACTAATTACACTCAAATTAGGCACACTGGCAGGCTGGTCACCCGTGACCCTCAGCCAGCTGCTTTCCTTGCATCAATCCTAGTGAACATATGGCCTTACGGGAACACAGGGCAGCTTGCTGACCTGACAGAAACCTAACCCAACCCAAGGAAAAGTTTTCTATATGATCCCTGAAACCACAGGAAATTTGGAGCATCTTCTTACTCTGGGAAGGGACATAACTGCTGAGAACCTGTCCCTTGCTCCAGTGAGAGGAGCAATGCTTTCTGTCGGACTCCTCCTTTCCTCCATCTGTGGCTTGCTCTTTCTCCCACTGAAAACAGCCAGGCTGCCCTGAAATACTGAGCAGAGCTCTCTCCCAGGGTTACTGACTATCCCCAGGGGAAATCACATAAACTGCTTGGTAAGAAAGAAAGAAAAAGAAGAAGAAGAAAAAAAAAAAAGTAACAGACTTGTGTTAGGAATCGCTCCTCTCCCCAAGGCATCATTGTAGATTTCTGGTACCTCACCACTCACGCTGTGATCCATGGGAAACTATATCTCCCAGTTATTTTTCAGGTAGTTGACTGAACTTGCCAGTCCCCCTTCCCTAATGGTCTCATTCAGCAAAAACATGAGAGGCCAACGGGTCTGAGTAGGACAGCAGGACTCAGCCACCGCCCTCTCTCTCCAGCAGTCCTTTCACCCATGTTCTTTGCTGGCTAGGGAGAAGAGAGCAAGGTACCTCTTCCCCTCTGCCACCCTGCTTCTGGACAGACTCCCAGAGAAGCACTTTCTCTTTTCTTTGGCTCAGACCTGCAAGTCCAGGGCAGATTTTATCCCCATCACAGCACTTCACTCCCAAGCCTCTCCAGCTCTCTTTCACAGTAACCTCAAGCCTTCAGACAACAAGACTTCTGTACTGAAAATGCGTCCCCAGTGGTGTGGCAGAATCCAGGAACAGGCCTGGTCTCCTTCCTTTGCTTTCCTTTGCTCTCTTGGATGATGCTGGGGGACTATCTTTTACTGACAGAGGTGGGTCACAGCAAGGCAATCTCTGATTAGGAGGCTACATTGGGCTCAGGGTCTGGTGTCACAGCAGTCAGGAGGAAAGAGGCAGATGTCAGATGTGATGTAGATGGACAGGGAAGCTGAAGGCCAAAGATCAGGCTGCTGGCTTGAAGCTCAGAAATTCAGCACCAAAGCACATGAGATGCAGAAGAAACAGATGCAGGAAATAGCAAGAACTGTGCAGTGACAGCACGCGCTCGCAGGGAACAGTCAGCAGCAGGAGGTCTTTCCTGTACTGACAAAAGCAACAAAAAGAAGCTGACTGTTTCTCAGACCAGCAGCATGCTCTTCCTGCTGCTTTTATGTAAAACTGATGGACAGGATCAGCAGCCTTGCCAGGACTTGGAGCAACCAGAATGGGCTGGAAGGCCTGCAAGGGACCCAGCTGAGGTAGAGAAGTTGGAGTAACCCTGCTGTAGCAAGCCTTCCTAAGACACAGCACAGCAAACAAAAACTGTGTACCCTTCACAGAGGAGAGGAGCTTGCACTTTATCTCCCCATGTCTCCTAGCACAGACAGGCAGAGACAAAGCGTGACACTGACTTACTGGCCTCTGAGGCTGCCTTGGCTCCTCCTGGCCACATGCCGTTTCTCTCTCACAAGCCCCAGCTGGGGTGATGCCAGCATGAAGAGACTCTGTCCCTCCTAACCCCTGCACCATCACACAACGAAACACAGACCTAGGGAGAACAAAGCCAGCGAGGAGAGCAGCACTGCACAACAGATGGTGACAAGGTGGGAGCAAGCAACTCAGGTGAGACTGCGCAAGCCAACATGAACACCACCACTCCCAATGCACACTCATCCCCTGAACTTGCTCCTCTACACAAGAAGATGCAGGTTACACAGCCTCCACCCTGCTACCATACACTCCCTCTCCCATCCTTCTGTCTAGCTTCAGCTGTCAGGGCCCTGAATGCACTAACAGGCCTTAATTACCCTGAGCAGCCTCACTGGGGGCCTCTACCCACACCCCTGCCCATGGGGGGGGTGGGAGGATGGGTCTTTTCATTTAAGCTCAGCCCAGAGCTACCAGTCCCTGTCTGAGCTAAGTTTGAGGTGTAGTGGTCTCTGTCTGTACATTGTTGATCCTGACCTGTAGGCTGGCTTACCAGCTTGACTGCAGACTACCTCATCCCCATGAGCTTGCCTGGCTGTCTCAATTCTTGGTAAAACCTGGCCACTACCCTGGCTCTCCTTGCTCAGGTACTGTGGGATGGACCGTGGCTGATGAGGGCCCAGCCTTGCTGGCCTTGGGACCTACCTCCCCCCGCCCAGCTCTCCTTCTTCTTGCTGCACCCTGACATTGGCTCTCCTGGTATGACTGCCAGGACAGCTGCACTGTGAATGGGATCAGCAAACTCAACTGGTTTAAAAATAGCTGTGAGGAAAAAATATCAGTTACTTTTACCTGAATTTATTCCCCAATACTGTTTGTGTAATCCCAGAAACAGGCATATAGGCACAATTAAGGTAGCAACATAAAAGCAACAGACTCCAGGGGCTACTTAAGACAAGACTACTGCCAAGAATGAGCCTGCCAGGCTGGATCAGGCTTTGCTACCCAGTTCAGAAACTCATCTTGGAGTAGCTCAAATCAGATATGTCAACTAGAAGCCTCTCATCTTACTGCAGGGCAACGTGGCTCCTGTATCAGGTCTCACTCTGACCATGTAGTTAGAGCTTTGCTGATTCCCAGAACGCAAGGCTTCATACCCCTGCTAAACCTGCAGTGGTTTTTCTGCAGAGTTTTTTTGCCCAATAACTCAGTTGCTCCTGATTGCATCTGTATGTCCCAAGACTTGATGGATCTTGTTAAGATCATGGATCCTAGGTTCCAGTTGCAATGAATTCTACAGTGTACCTTACGTACCTGTGGAAAACATGGAGTGAAAGCCTTTAAATTTAAACTGAAAGTTGTCTTGTCCAGATATTATACTTAACTGTTTCTTTCGGTGACAAGCTAGTGCTACAGAGCAATCTCCTTTTGGAGGTAAGGAAATCCTGATCTATTCTTCCACCTCTAATACCATGCTACTGATCAGCTTTTGTTGTCGTTGCCCTTCTGAACCACTCATTGCTCTGCAGTCACTTTTTTTTTTTTTTGGCCGAAGCGTGAAATGGTCTGTACGCCATTGACTTTTAGTTCAAAGCACAACCGTATCTTTTCCTACTTTTCTTGCATTATAACTGAATGACCATCTAGTCTGCTCCCTCCTGCTTCCAAGCAGGTAATAGAGCATTTTAAGGCCCTGACACCACCTTTGGTCTGAAGTAACTTCCCTACCTTGCTTACTGCCCAGAATTAGGCAGGGTCGCTTGCTGCTCTTGAGAAGCCTCCAGCTGACTAAATCGCTTCCCAGCCTGCTCGCTTGTGCTAGCCTGCCAGGCCCGGTGTCCTGAGGTCCCGCTGCTGCAGCAGGTGACGCCCGTAGGCGCTCATCTGAGCTTCATCACTCGGGTAGCTGCTGGCCCGAGGCAGGCCTTGCCTCCCTGCTATTCTACAAAGCCTCTCCCTGCCCGGGGAACGGTCAGGAACGCTCCCCGGGACCGCCGCTGCCGTCTGCCCGCGTCGCGAAGGGGCTGGGGGAGCACCCTGAGCAGCCAGAGCTGACGGGGGTCTCGAGCGTGGAAACGTCCCCGTCCGTGTTTAGACGGGGCAGGTCGGAGCAGTGCGGGGGGCGCTAGCGCAGGGTTCCGAGGAGGGGC
>NW_009269999.1:5475652-5482049 GCF_000687185.1 Egretta garzetta
TGCGGGCCTGGGCTGCCGCCGGGCGGGCCCGGAGCAGCTGTGCCTCCTGGGTGTGGGAATGCGCAGGGACTCGGGCAGAGAGAAGCGTTATCACGGAGCGATCGCTTCGGGTTCTGTGCGGCTTGCTCGGGGGAGGTTTTAGGTCACTCGGCCCTTCCAAGATGGAGTTTCCAGAGCCCCGCAGTGGAACATCGACGTGTTACTTTCGCTGAGCTTGCAGGAACGCTGTCCGGACTCCGAATTGTAGAAGCAGAGAGGAGAGTGTGGTGTGTGAATCTTGCCAGTAAAGCAGCAATGTGGAAGTCTTTCTTGTAATGCTGTGCAAGGCAAAAGGAGGAATACTATTTAATCTTTTCTTTATCAATCTGGTAGGGAAGATGGTGTGGATTTTCAGCCCGTTCTTCTTATTTTCAATACTTGTAAAAGGTGGCATTTTAAGTAACAGAACTGTGACCTTTACTTATTCAGAGATAAGCTGAGTAACTGGTATGAGAGATACTCTGTCACCGAGCTTTACTTGGCTGTTTTCTCAGTTGCTTTGTCATGTGTTCTGGCCTAATCTGTGGGGCGGGCTGAACATGAGTCTGATGTGGTGAGATACCGTGTAGAACAAAACTTGTTGGCTCTGCTTTCCTACCTCAAGCTCTACCTTCTTAACAAGCAACGCAAGTGAGAGGTCCTCTAAATTTGGACGTTGTTATTTAGTGTGAAGCTGTAACTGTGGGGCTTTTTCTTCACTGTAAAAGTGCAGATGAATTTCTTACGGGATCCAAGAAGTTACCAAGGTGTTATTTCCACCTTTGCCTCCTATACTGTGGGATAGTAGTGGGATATCTGTCCGTTCTAGCTTAGAGCTTGCTTTTGCATTTGGTACGTCTGCACATTATTAATAGAAATAATTGGTTCTCACACAGGTCCACAGAGTTGGATTCTAACTGGAACTGGTTCCAGCTGAGGTGTATGCAAGTGGGCAGCAATGCCAACGCGGTGAGGAGCCTCTGTAGGCATTTTGCTTGCTTTCCCTCTTGCTAATCCACATCCTCTGTTTCTTGTCCCTTTCCTTTGCGTGGCTTTCTTGGTACTGACCTCATCTGAAATGTGTAATGAGGGGAGGTGTTTGTCAGGTGTGCTTGGAAGTCAGACTGTGACCCTTGAGTGTGTTGTTTTCTGATGTGCAGATCTGTCATTTCCTTACATCTCATTTAAATGAGAGGTGTGGTCCTCTGAAATGAAAGGACTTAGTAATGCTGATCAGTTTGAATGCTCATGCTCAGCATTGTGACTCAGAAGCATCCTCCTGTGGAGGACAGGGATGGTTTTCTTAGGCCTCTGGGGCCTGGAGTGAGACTTCTTGGAGAGAGCTGGTCAAGGAATGGCTGGTTAATGCTGTGTGCTCACTGTATCATCCCCTTTCTCTGGGAAGCTTCCTTTTTCTGTTGAGTTTGTCTAATGCTTGCTTGAGTATGACCTAGCAGTCGGGAGACTGAATATTCTTCTCTTTTCAGACTGCTTTCTTCCGCCAGCATGGCTGTACTACCACAGATGCCAATGCTAAGTATAATAGTCGAGCTGCCCAGATGTACAGGGAGAAGATCCGGCAGCTGGCAAGTGCTGCCATGGCCAAGTATGGCACTGATGTAAGTCTGAGCAGCTCCGTACCAGTAGATGGATAGTGCTGGATGCTGAGTCTTGTAGGATACCTTCTTTTTTTCCCCTCTCCTCTCTTCAGCTGCTTATAGATGGACTGAGTGGAGCCCCTGGGCACTCCCCTGACAAGAGTGATGCTGATTTCTTCATGGAGCACACACAGGTGAGAAGAACTATCTAAACCAGACAGCCTTTACAGTTCTCGGAGAGCCGCTGTTCAGCCAGGAGTAGTCCCGCTTAGTTTGGAAGGACTCTAAATTGTAAACTCGTTCAGTGGCAACACGGAAGAACTAAGATTCAGTCATCAGCCTGGGACATAGTCAGAGATCTAAACAGTGCCTCATGGGGCCTGTAATATCCATGCCCTTTGTTTTTGAGACTGTCTTTATCTTCAAGGAATACTCCGAGCTACCAGCTGCTCCCTGGAAAATGCTTTATGTACTGTGTTAATGCGTAGTCTCTTTGTACAATTAAAGCAAGAACTGGTGATTACTTTGAACTTCTGGTTTAGTCAGCTTTTCAGTGCATAGACCTTGGTAAAGTGGATTTGGGCAACTGTTTGCACAATGCTAGGCGGACTTTCTCAAGTGAACGTTGTCATGTGAGAATTGGCTGTATGGCAATAAAGATAGTGGAAACTGAGATTATCTTTTTCCAGGGAAACTCATTCACACTTTCTCCTAATTTAAGCTCATCTCCTTAACCTGGGAAGTCCTTGCAGCAGCCGACTCTGATACTAATGTTGAGTGGTGCTGGCCTTCCTCCTGGCCTTCCATTCAGCTTAGCTTCTGGGTTTTTTCTTTAATTTTTGTCTCTGCTAAGGGAATGTGGACTTGTCCATATGTTATCTTCAGTGAAGGCATAGTCTGGAGTTTGGAACATGTTTCCTTTGGCCTAAAACTAAATACTAAACCTGAAGTAAGTTCAGGATTGTTTGGTTCATTGATCTTCTGCAAATCACTGAAATGAGCATCTCCTTGCAGTCTTCCAGTACCTGGGACGTAGCAGATGCCAGCCAGAATCCTGCACAGTCTTCCCCGGAAGCAGAAAAAGCAGCAAAGTCATCAGAAGGCAGTGAAGTGTCGAGTGAGTTCCCTGCTGAATAATTTCTCAAAGAACCAGACTTCATTTCCAGGAGAATACACTTCTGTACCACAACTGGAAGGGCTGAGCTTTTTTATTTTTTTTTTTTTTCATTCAAACTTGAAGGAGTGTAAGCTTTGTGCACTCTATGATGTTTAGTTAAATTAGTGGGGACTTCTAAAAGCTGCTCTGTTGGGGATCAATCAATTCTCCACTTTTTCTGATATGCGCACAGAACTGTTTTGGGGATTAGCTGCCTCGTTTCCCTGCTTCTAGATGTAGTTATTTGTCTGAACGCTCTTCTCCAACCCTTGAATTTGGTGGGTCTGGAAATGATATATGAATACAGAGGAAAAAAAATCTGTTTCTAGGGTGAATAACAAGGAAACCAAGAATCTGGGGGCATTGCTGTAATTTGACACACCTTTGTGTATTCCCCTGCAGGGTGTTTGCTTTCTTTTAATGTGTTAAGAACGCTGCAGAGGGAATAACTTGCTCTGTGGAGACGTAAAGTTGTGTTGCTTGGGAAATTGCACATTTCAAACTGTAACTTAGCTTGTTTGATGAGGGGGGAAGGGCAGAGGAGGTAGAAGAGATCGAAGGAACTGTCAGCACACTGAAAAGAAAGGGATTCAGAATCAATCTGCTGAATGTTCTCTTCTGGTTTTGTGCCCACAGATTCCAGCCAAGGCCCATCTATTGACTTGTTGAGCACATCTCCTAAAGCTCCTCTAGGTAAGTAAGGCTCTTCACTCTTTCTCAGATCAGTCTTGCTCTTATACCTACTGTTCAGTATTAAGCTCAGTGGAGCTGGAACTGATAAGCCAATTTTCCGAACGTCTAAAGGAGCTTATCTTCTATGGAACCAGTACTGAGGATCTCCCTGAACCCCAAAACCAAGCCACAGTTCACTGGAGGCTTCCTCCTCTGGATGAAAGCTGTCACCTTCCCAAAAGCTTGCTTTCACTTTTTTGAGCTTTGGACAAAATTTGGCAATTGCTTATCTAGAACTTGGCTGATCAAAGCCACGTGGCTGTGGTGGTTGTTCTTTGATTTGGGTTTGGTGTTTTGTTTTTCTTTTCCCCCAGAACCTCTGGAGGCAAATGAATTCTTAGCTTCCAGAGTAATAGGGATTTGTATCCAACTGTTCCCTGCCATTGCTGTCCTGGCTGCACACAGAGCATCTTCCTGGAGCTTCTTTTGTTACTGAGAGTGTGCTCCTAGCCCACAGTGGGTTCATCCTGGGTGGAAGGCCTGTGTCCTCAAGTGTCTATTCATTCCCCGTATTTTATGTCTCTTCCTCAGACATGTCCATGTATCTATCAACACAAGGGCCTGCTCCTGCCAGAGGTAACTGGCTAACAGCTGGCCTGCGCTGGCTGCTTGTGACAGCTCTGCTTGCCCCTTCTGTGATTCTGCTTCAACTCTAACTTTAGTTTCCTGTGCTTGGAGGGAGAGAATGAGCCAAAGCTTACATGTACCATATTGGGATCTAAACCAGCTATTTGTTTCTTTGGAAAGGGATGTTATTGTCATTTCTGTTAAATATTTCCTGACAGTAACAAAAAAAAAAAAAATAACAACCCCCAAATCAAATTTTAGGAACACTGAGCTAAAAACAGTCTTGGATTGTGTGAATGCCCCCATTTCAAAACCTCACAGTAAGACTAGAAAAGATACAGGAAAGGCTGTCAAGAATGATCCAAAGTATGGGTTGATGAAAGTCATGTGGGTGTAGAAAGTAAGGAGACACTTCTGTGGAAGAAAAGCCCAACAAGGGTGATAAAAGGTTTTGGAGCTATGTGTTGGAAGCTGGGAAAGTGTCCTGGGCAGCCCCTCTCTGTTTGCTTTGTTCTTACACTTTTCCCCAGGCATCTGCTGCTTGGCTGGACCTTGGCTGGTTTTACAAGTGTGGCATGCTTCATGCCCTCAGAGTGACAGGTTCCTGGTGCAAGGTGTTGGGGAACCTGTTGCTTTTACAGCTTGCTGCACTCTAGGTCCATTTTGTCATTGGTCTGTTCATGTAAATGTGACTTTAGGGTTCTTGCTCCCTTGTCCCTAAGGCATTGGAGAGGCACTGACCTTCGTGTGGCTCTGAAGTTGCGTTTTATTGGATTTATATATGGAATAAATCCAGTCTTTCTCTAGCTACCCTGATCCCTACTGGATAGGGTCACCAGCTGCATGACACTTGGAGGAGCTACTCAAAGGTCTTAATTCACTTACAAGTTTCTCCAGTAATGGACATGCTTCTCTAGGCCACCAGCCTGCAATTGTGAAGCTTCTAAGTGCATCTTTCTTGGCTGGGTGAAGTCACTCAGGCTTCTGATGTGAAGCTGCATGGTGTGCCCTGGACTCTATAGCAGCTGGACTGTGGTGGATGTTCATGTGGGTTGCTGACTAATTTTGGCTTCTTAAATTAATTCACTTCTGCTTATTTGCTGCTTCCCTCCTCTTGCAGAACTTAAATCCTCCCTCATTGGAAAGAAGAAGCCAGGAGCTGCCAAGAAAGGGGTATGTCTGAGCTCTTGTTTTATGGAGAGGAGGTAGACCAATGTGTCATATTACTGCCTTCCTTTCCCTGGCTCTTGCTTTCTGCCCTTAATGAAGCTGCATACTGAGAGATCCATTTGGGGAAGGGAGAGCTTTGATTATATCACTGCTTATTTTGAGAGATATCTTATACATTAATGGACAAAAACAATTAGGTTTTGGATCATTACTTGTTGTGGTCTGAAGTGTATGTGGCTGATCTCTTAGCACTGGCAACTGGTGGGTTAACTCTTTGGGTGTTCTTTCATACTGTGTTGCAAGCTCTATTGGGTCTGTAGGCTGTGACTACACATGGAGACCGAAGGCCTGATGAGTGCAGCAAGGAGTAGGATTCTGGTTTTCTTCTACAATGAACAATCTAGGGTGAAGAAACAGCATTTTCTTGGTTTTGTTTTTCAAGTTGGGTGCAAAAAAAGGTCTTGGAGCCCAGAAAGTGAGCAGCCAGAGCTTCAGCGAGATTGAGCGGCAAGCCCAGGTGGCAGAGCAGCTGAGGGAGCAGCAGGCAGTGGAGTCCAGGAAACAAGCTGAGGAGTCCATGTAAGTGCCCTGTTAGGACTGAATACCTTGCATATATAAAGCAGAAGTAATAGGAGGTTAATGCTATTCACCCTAGGACCACCTAATGTGAGTAAAGAACATGCTGCATGATAGGATGAGCAGTAGCTAAAAGGCAATATGGCCCTTACAATGGGGCACAAGTTATACTGCCATATTTTATTCAAATTAGCATCCCTGGAAGAGTTTAAGGAGCAGATATGCAAGTGTTTCTGTTGACCTTTGGACTGGACTGAAAAAGGCAAAGGCTGAACTGCCTGGGGCATTCTGTCAGGGACTGGGGGAGGTACAATGCTTACTGTAAGGAAATCATGGTTAGCCAAAAGAGTTGAATCCCAGTGGAGGTGAGATGGGAAGACACAGTAGTAGCTTCTATGCAAGCATTTTTGATAGAGCTGTTGTGGAAATGGGTGTGTTGATGGGTTGTCAGGGTTACTCTCCCCTCTACCCTTCCACAGCATGGGGTGGGGCGGGGAGGGTAATGAGCTGGTACCCACCATTGCTCTTTCTTTTAGAGTCACCTCAATGCGACTAGCTTATCAGGAACTGCAGCTCGATC
>NW_009269999.1:5482102-5485473 GCF_000687185.1 Egretta garzetta
AGAAGGAAGAGAAGAAACTTCAGAACCTTGAAGGGAAGAAGCGTGAACAAGCAGAGAGGCTGGGCATGGGCTTGGTGTCCAGAAGGTACTTGGCTGTGGATGGCATAGGACAGATGGGTGCCTTGGAAGCGCCCTGCTCTGGAAGAGTTTCCTGAAGGCAGTAGCCTGCTGCTCTTGTAACAGATAAGGAGCTGACTTAGAGTGCTCATATGGTTGAGCACTTTATGTCTAAAAATGCTTCAGGCCTCAAAAGGAATGGACACTGTTCAGAGGTTCTAGTTCTCATCTGAGCTTTTCCAAACATGTGGGTGGCCTGTCAGTGTCTAGCCCTAGAGCCCTGCTGCTTGACAGGTGTTCCCCTGCAGAATACTTCTCTTAAGAAGGTGGCTCAAGACTTCTGAGGGAGTTGGGATAAGGTAGATGAGTGATGAAGGGGGCTGGCATCCTACAACTCTCTGTTGGGACTTGTGGTGCCTGCCCTGCCCGTGAAGGCCAAATTCAGCCTTGAGGCAGACTGGTTGTAGGGGTTGGATGCTGTCAGATGCATCAGCCCTGACTGCCTGTTTGTTGTCCTAGTTCTGTTTCACACTCAGTGATGTCCGAGATGCAAGTAATTGAGCAGGAGACACCGCTGGCTGCAAAATCTTCCCGTTCCCAATTGGACTTGTTTGAAGATGCTGGAGGCTTCACATCTGGACCCCCCAAGTAAGACTTAGCTTCAGTGTAGTCTTTGGCTTATTCCCGAATTTAATATCTGGCCTAAATTACCTATTTTTGGTACCTAGGTACAAATATAATCCCTTCTCGTTTGAAGATGCATTTGGCTCACGATGGGAAACAGACTCTTCATGGGGTGTGGACAAAGAGGAGGAACCCGAGGTGACCATTTCCAGTATTCGGCCAATTTCAGAGAGGTAAAGTACCTTGCCACTGCCACCGTACCTTCCTTGTGTGCAGGACAAAGGGATAGGTTTAGGAGCTGTAGGGAGAGATGCTGCTGTGTTATGACAGGAGCCTTGTGCTGCAGAAGATGACGTGGGTGGACAAGACCAAGAAAAGGGGCCTTCAGTGAAAGAGGCTTGAGCACTTCTTTGCCTATCATGTCCCAAAGTTTGATACAGCCTTTATGGTCATCAAGTGCTGGCTGTCCTGATGTGGGGAGAGGAGAACCCTGATGATAGCTAGCACTTGAGGATTTGTTGCTTTCCTTTGATCAGATGGGCTCTGAGACGGAAATCTGTTTCTGTACTGTTTTGGTGAGCTTAAGCAGAGATGTCTCTTCTGTTGTTTCCTCAGACCCACCAGTAGGCGGGAGACAGAGAACAGGACATCAGTTGTGGAATCCAATGAAGCTCGGCAGAAGTTTGCAGGGGCTAAAGCCATCTCTTCAGATATGTTCTTTGGGCGGGAGGCAGATGCTGAGGTAGGTACATTCTGCAGTGCTTAAGCTGGTAGAGCTCTGGCTTCATCTTCTCCTGTTTGCTCAGGTCCTGCTTTGTTCCCTTCCTTTATAACACTTTTATTTTCTGCTGCAGTATGAAGCCAGATCCCGACTGCAGCAGCTCTCGGGCAGCAGTGCCATCAGCTCTGCAGACTTGTTTGGAGAGGCTGAGAATGCACACTCAGGTTTGTTAGCACTCAGGAAGGGGGCAGCTTTAGAGGACTAGAGGGAAGGTGTCAGGGTGCTCTCTGGAGCTGGGGAACTCCAGGCTAACTCCTGCTTGTTCTTGTAGGTGGCGTGTCAATTGGAAATGTCCTGCCTGCAGCTGACATTGCACAGTTCAAGCAAGGAGTGAAATCAGTTGCTGGCAAGATGGCTGTCCTAGCCAATGGGGTGATGAACTCCCTCCAGGTGAGGTTACACTATGGCGCCTTCAGACAGGCTATGATCCTGCTCAGGGACTTTCACCATATCCTGGCTTCTGCTGGAATTACTGTTTTCTCAAATTATGTGGAAAGTCCTAGGCAGAGGCCTGTCTTCTGTACCTGATGGCTACACTACACTAGCTGAGCAATTCGAGGTGGCCAGGGAACTCTACTTGGCCAAACTTACTCTCCTGCTGGAACGCGACACCTTGTTATGTCAGATATGCCTTTTCCCACAAATCTTGGGCAGAACTTAAAAAGTTAAGGCCATTTTACTTTCTGCCTTTGCATGGTGTCCTGTCTAGGTAACCTCACACAGCATTCCAACCCCAAAAGCCCCAAAACCTTGTTATCTGTCTCTGGAGTTTGAATGAAGTGTTGTAGCATGGTGTCTTGGTGTGTTTTCTCTCCAGGATCGTTATGGCTCATATTGATGACCCAGGGACTGCAACTCACAGGGATGCCAGCAAGAGGCACTGATGCCACCTTTGCCTGGTGTGAACTCTGCAGGATTGTCTTAGTTTGTCTGGGGTGGGTGGGGAGGGGAGAAGGTAAGCAGAGGGGGTCAGGACATGGCTGTGCCCAGGATGCTTTCCAAATATCTCTGGATTCCACACTATTAAAATTCAATGTGCCCTCATACCCACTGCTATCTGCTAGCCAGTGGAGACAGGCCTTCTTACAGGGTTAACCTCATTGCTGTAAAAGATGTGACAGGAACTCCTGGGCTGTCTTCATTGGTGCTCCTGTCCTTCTTGGCCCATACCTTAGCTCACCAAGTGATGGGAATGCTGTTTTTCTGAACATCATGTTACCTGATTCCCATGGACGTGACTGTTTTTGGTTTGGGTTTTTTTTTTTTTTGTTCTGCTCAGTGCTCCCGATCCATGGTGCTGTGGAGCCCTCTCTATTTGCAGGGTCTGACTTCTACCATGGGATAATCTTTTGTACTGTCTTGTAAACCAGCATATATTGGTTCAGGAGAAAAAAATCAACAAAGTGAAGATTATTTTTTTAGCTTCTACGTAATCATCAGCAAAAAAGGCCCAGGTAAAGAAGTACTGAAAAGATATTTACTGGATCCATGGTTCTTTTGTTGCCCAGCTTTGGACTGAGATCAAAGTCCTGAACCTCTGTCTCCCCATGAGCTAGACTCCTAAGTGCAGCAGTGAGTGAGGACTGTCGTTTTCATCCTGTTCAATGTGGCTTGCCGCTCCTAACACTGGTTTTAACAAGAGCATGTTTTTCTCTTGGACTATGGCCTTGAGGACTGGGTAGTAAGAAGAAGGGAGGAAAGGGGCTAGTTCCACCCTATTAGCAAAAAGAGGCTGGGGCTGTTTGTTCTGAAGTTTGTGTCAGCAGCCCTCTCTCTGGGGCGTCACCTCTGCTTTCCTGCTCGAGGGGCTGTGGTACTTGTAGGGCTGGGGGCGGGAGGGGAAGGGTTGCTCTGCCGCTGCGCTGGGGCAGGAAGGGGGTAAGGGTCGAGCGTTCCTGGGGCATCGTCC
>NW_009269999.1:5485514-5501662 GCF_000687185.1 Egretta garzetta
TGGGTGCCGGGGCCGCTCCCCCGGGGCCTTGCCCCCCGCGGAGAAGCCGAGGCAGCCCAGAAGAGCCCAGACGCAGCAGTGGCCTTAGGCAGCGTGCTTTATTGCCGGGCTGTCGCAGTCACTCGCTGATGGTTGGGAGAGAAAGCGCAGTTAGAGAGCATGTTAATAAATAAAATAACTTACAATAAATAAATAACCCCTCCCCACTACCTCCACAGGTAGAGCTGTGGTACAGCCTTTGGAGTAGTTACAGGATTAGTCTTAAAATAGCTCCAGCATGTGTTGAATCCATTCAGCTTAGGGCTGCTATAAGCTTTGAGTTACCAGCCCTTGGCCCACGCTGCAGCTTTCTATGAACAGGAGGCGCAAGGAGGCTCCCAAAGAATCAAGAGAAACTAAAGTTCCCCAGGAAATAATTAGTCTATGCAAGCTGAGGCACAGGAGCTGGGCTAGACAAAGTGTTCAGGACTGTGGAGGCCAAACTGCTGAGTTAATTACCGTTAACACAATGCAACACTGCTACTTTTTGTAGTTGTATGGGCTACACTATGATGCTACAACAATGCCAGTATTTACGAAAAAAAAAATACCAGGGACTCATTTGTAACTAACTGCTTCCTTCTCCCCTAGTGCTTCTGCCTACCCAACTCCAGCAGATGCTCTGTATGTTTGCAAGCCACAGCACCTGTGGCCAAGGCATTTAAAGACTTTTTCCTCTCTCCTCCAACCCCTCTGAAGCTTGCTTTTCCAAATGACCTAGCTCTTGGAGGCAGCGGAAGGCCTCACAGGAGGGACCTCAGTACAGCACAGGAGCCAGGCAGCACCATGCAGTACTTACTGCAGTCTCGCTTACTTGCTATATTTGCTTTGGCAAGTCTTGGACACATGGAGGAGGAAGCAGAGACAAGTGGCATAGCAATACCTAAGCCCTTCTTTTCTAGGAACTCCAGGAATTTCTCTACCTTTCATCATATGCAGGTGCAGCTTTACTGGGAATAATTATAATGGAGCATGAGTGCAGAGCCGCTGCTGGCAATTTAACCACTCTATTGTCTAGGCCAAGTCTGAACACAGTTACACAACAAGACACTGGCAAGTGGCCTGCACTAGCACTCCCACTGCTCCAGCACCTGCTGAAGTGTGAGGGAGAGCCCCGGTGAGAGAATACCCAGCTCTTCCCAAGTGGAGGCAGAGCTAGCATTTGCTGGTTCGTCTTGCCTGCCAGCAGAGGGTGGCATAATTCCGCAGCTGGAAATAAATAGCTTCTGCACAGGAGCTATGCCTGCATGAATCTGGAGCTAGAAAAAAACCGCAGAGTTCTTCTGGGAAGAGACAGGTGGACCTGGCAATGGGGACTGGCACAGCCGTGCACACACACTGGTGATGTGGACAGAACCCACCATCAGAGCAGATGCTCTGGGAGGAGGTGCTGTTCCTCCAGTGGGTTCTGGAGAAACCCAAGATGGGAAGGGTGCCCACCCTCACAACCTTCAATTTTCAGAGGAGTCTGTCTCTTCATTGGAGCCTTCACTCTCAGCATCCATTTTTCGTCGATGGTGTAGAGGTTTCCAGGGAGGGTTAATCCTGGGTGAGTTACGGACAGGCAAATGAGCTGTGTCCCCGCTGGAGCTGGTGGGACCGGAGACGGAAAGACTTGAAACCTGAGCTACCCTGCAAGAGAAAAGACAAATGCTAGGCAGCCTAACTTGTCATCTCCAACCTTTACCATAGCAGTTTTGGAGTGAAGCTGGGAGGAGGCCTTACTCACAACTAGTACAGGGATGGAAAGTTGTTTGTGGCGCAGAGGGGGAACACCTTGCACTAGCACCTACCACACTCAGTGCATGACTTTCTTCCTGTTTGAACAGATATTTCTTCTGGGCTGAGCCTGTGTCCTCCAATACTCCTAGTTTTCACCATCCAAACAAAATTTCGTTGTTCATTAGAGACTGTTGCTTCCTTCCTCTAGGTCCCTCTTTGAGGCACTCTCTTCCCCTCTATTTCTGAATCTTTTTCTAAGGATTATGTTAGCTGCACCAGGCACCCCAAAGAAAGAGGCCCTCCTCTGCTCAAGCTGCTCTGTTAGCTCCCCTATTGTTTTATAGCAGAACACAGGAATACGGACAGTACTTTAGTAAAGTCTTCCTTAGCATGCTACCTTTAATCTGCTGCTTCACCTCCTACTTTAGACAACTCCACTTACAATTTCTCAAGTTCCTGATCCATGGCAGGGTCCAGAAACAAGTCTCCTTTATCTGGCAAAGCCCCTGAAAAAAAAACCACAAAGAAAAGTATCAGAGCAGAGTTAGGCTATTCATTCATAAAAAGCGCTCAAGCCATAGCAACATCCAAAATCTGTCCCGCAAGGCAGAGAAGACTCTTCCTTAAACCTATTAATTATAGAAATGGACACTGAATGTTGAAGATCATGGACAGATAAAGAATGATGATCCATATTCTGTGTCCTTAACACAGGCTGTAGCTGACCTCAGACTAAATGGGAGACACTCAGTAGTCTCACCTCTCAGAGAACTTGAAGAGCCATAAGGATTGGCAGTTTCCATTCACTATACAAAACTACTGAGTACTGACTGTCAGAGAGATGACAGACTGTCAGCTTCGGGCCTCTGCTAATTGCTCTATATAGTCACCAGTCCCAGATCCTATCAGAGCAATAAATATGTTGTCTGTGCTACGGCCTGAAGCGTGCACTATACCACCCAGGGAGATGTATACTTCTGTGCCACCTGCCTTTCTTGTGGTGCACTGAGCTTGAGGATCAAAACACTCCACAGATAGAAGACTATTGCTTTCCTTGCAATTCAGGAAAGTCAGGCCTGACTGGTGCACATGAAGTCTACAGGAGTAAGTGTGGATGGACTGTGCTCTAGTGTTGCTTGCTGTCTGGGTGAAAGAGTGAAAGGCTGGGCCAGTAATGAGGTACCCTCTCTCAGCATAAGTTCAGGATTGGAGGAGCTGGTTGATCATCCTTGCCATTCTCTGAAAGGCACCTCAGGAAGAGCCCAAAAAGGAAGATGGGGCTCTTAGGAAACCCCTCCTTCCCAATTCTGTAACAAACTCCACCTTGTACAGGGATCATGGGAGGGAGGGTGTGATCAGCCAGCACAGAGATGACAGCAATTGCCTACTACAGCCTGGATAGTGCCACTGCACACCAGGGAAAATACAAATTACCAAGTGAGGAATACTCTTGTTTTTCAGGAGACCTGGGTGCTACACTCAGTACCTTTGGGAAGGGCCTTTGTGTTGCCCTGTGGGGACACAAATCTGGTTTCTGTCCCTGGCACCTTGGTCTTGAAAGAGGGGCTGGAGAGCCACCTGCCTCACACAGGCATGCTGGCCGCAGTCATAAAAAAACATAGCAATGAGTGTCTAAAAATTACAACCAGATTAGACCAGAACTGACTCCCCCGCTTCTTCCTGTTCTGGTCTTCCCCTCCTGCAAATAAACAGGAAAGCCTGGCACTGCAACACAGAGCGTCAGGAGGTCCAGTGAAGTTCCCCAGCCTGCTCTCTTTCATGGGCTCAATTAAAAGAATAAGCAGCTAAAGCTTAACTTGTTTCTGCATTTGCAGAATGCACAGTGAGGTCTCTAGGGCACAAGAATTACTCAGGAGAGTCAATAAACAACACTTTAAGGATTCACAAATCAACATTGACACTGGAGTTAGGCTATGGATTCCAGTCTGCCTGAAAAACTCACCAGCACTGCCCCAGCCTGAACAAGTGGCTCTAATCCCTACCCTTGTTCCTCAAGGCAGGGTACTGGCTTTGTGAGACCAGAGAGAAGGCAGGCATCCTGACAGAAAGCTCCCTTGCCTGAAACTGCCCTTGCTGAAGGGCTTTGGGGAGCTTGTGATCCCCTACAGACCAAAGACTATTGAAATCACCCTTCAGGAGAGATTAAAAGACACCAGGAAAAGAATTCTCCTTTCCTTGCCAAGATGCTAGCACCTGTCAGACTTGTGGCTGCTGCCCCTCCTCTGTAAGAGGCCTCAGCAGGAGGCTGGCAGAGGGCCAGGGGACGGGCCCACATTAATGGAAACGAAAACCCACACGCTTTGTAGATGGTACAATGGAAGCTGTGGGCAGGGTTTTTTTTTTTCTGCTCATCTGTTTTCTTTGCACTCGACTAGAAGTGGATTTTATAGGGCAAAGGAAAAAAAAGATTTTGCTTGGTGCAATCCAGGCATCACCTTCCCCAGTGAATACACTGCTTCCCAAGCCTGTTTGCAGAGGGGAATTGCAGGACTGTATTCATGTGCCTTTGATACATAATCTTCATGTTCCTGGGTAAGCAGCCCTGCCCCAGAGGAGCATTATCAGCTTAAAGGGTTTGCTGTAAGAAGGGGCTCTGCCAGGGAGAAGACACTTCTACTCTGCTATGATACACACCTGTGCAAAAGAACAAGCCCTCAGGCAAGCTACACCTTTTCACTGAGGTTTGTCTTTGTAATACAGGGACGGGCAGATACTTGCATCTAGAAGTAGAGGAAGATGATACCTACCCAAAGACAGAGAAAGCCTACCCTTAGTGGCCAGATGATTTGCTGAGTGGAGATGAATGAAAATGAGTGTTTGGCCTTCCCCACATTTAAACTTACCTCCTGAATACAGCCTTGTCAAACACAAAAAGCCATTTCTATTCCCCTTTGCAAGAGGAAGAGCACAAGAAAGGCATGTGGAGGTATTATGGAATTGCAAGTCTGAATTATGTATGGATTATGTACTGTCTTTTGCCAATGCAACACTTTGCTTCCTTGCTCTGGAACAATATTGACCAGCACAACATGGAAACAAGCAGTGAGATGCTGCTTGGTAATCCCTCTGGTTCCCACAGCAGTCTGGCACAGAATTTTGCGGCAGTTTGTGTTTTATGATACCACCAGATTTTCAGCAGGCCATAGATATATTAGTGAGATCACTCTGCCTTGAGGGAAGATGGGGAAGAGGTGGGGAAGACTGGGCTTTGAGTCTTTGAACCAAGGAGGCAGCAGAGCTTTTCCCATCAGGTGTGCCTCCTTTTCTTGTAGACAAGAGCAGTCACTTAAAATCTATGGGAGAATGTAGGGCTAAAAGGTAGGATGGGACTTCAGATCAGTACTGTCGACAGCAGTCAGCCACCTTACTTGTCTCCTGACCACCTCTGCCCAACCTTTATAGCCAAACATGTTAAAACGACAAGTTGTGCTAAAATTATCAGTGATTGAAGAGGTAAAACATCGCTTTCTTAGGGCAGCATTTCACATCTAATTTTATCCTTGAAGAAGCTCCACAGCTTCAAGCAGACAGTAAGGTACAGTGTTATGTTTTTAAAGTTTAATCCATCACAAAAAGATGAAAAACTTTCCCTCACTCTCTTCCTGACAGTGTAAAATCTGGGGCATAATTACAGAGGAAATTCCACAGAAATGCAGAATGACTGAAAATCTCGAGCTGCACCACTTACAGGAGTCTTACCTAGGGCTCTGTTGATCCCCTGATCCTTTGCAAGTGCCATAAGGAATCCATAGAAAGTCAGTCTCTGTGCACTACTCAACATTTCCTTCACAAGAGCAGAAGGTGGACAGCTAGGAAAAGAAAAACAAAAGGGTCATCTTGTCTTTTAAATTATCATAATTTTTTTTTCTAAGACCCAGCTCAAAATGGAGAAATAAATCCTTTTATCTGTTCTAACACTGTCAAGTTGCCCTGACTCAGTTAAAAACAAATAGCCACCAGCTTGCTTATTTAGCATTGGATCTGCTCCTCATTTACTAAGCAAGATGTTTGAGCTGGGATACATCCCTAGGAGCAGTCTTACCTGTCTCCATTCCAAGGACAGGGAGAAAAACCTAGATTCACTCAGAAGCACACACATCCCAGCTCTTAGCATATTCTTTCAAAAATCAGCTGGGAAATAAACTTTCATGAGGGTTGTTTTGTTGTTATCACCCTTTTATCAGTGATAGTCATCCAAGGGGCAGGAAAACCTCTCCAATGATAGCCTAAATATGTGTTGAAACCAATTTTTAGGTAGGGCCTAAACTGACCTGTCCCCTTCTTCTAATCTCACCTTAACCCCGGCCCTGACTTCTAAGCAATATCATCATAGTGATTCTTGCTCTTGCCTAATACTCTTCAGAGGATTTATGTAAAATAAAACTGCCCCATAAAGAGGAAGTGTTGAACAGTCCTTGGTGTAGTGGCACCCCTGGGAGATGTGGATGTGGTCTGGTGATCCCTCAGGCAAAGGTGGTTACCAAGGCCTGGCTGAGCGCTGAGCTGAAAGGCTGGGAATGACTGCCCTCACAGTGCTGTGCAGAGCATGACCTACCAGATGGGCTCACAGTACCCTTCCCATCTGAAGCTCTCAGGACATACAGGGTATGTAGAACTTTTGTTATTTAAAAGAACAAAACAGCTTGGCATTTCCATGCTTAGCTGTCTATAGTACTAGACAGCAGTTCAGCAGTAATTTTGTGGATCACAAATTTAGATTCAGGCACCTAAAGTGGGAATCAGGTGGAATTTCTGTCCTGAGTCTTTTAGTGGATCTAGCCCATGACCTTCTAGCCGGGCATGTGCTCACTACCTGCAAGAAACTATGAAGAAAGTGTCTGTCAAAGCTATACAATAAGGTCCAACCAGCTCCATCACAGGCTTGGGTACAGACTAGCAGTGTGACCTTGTCTAGGTACTAAGGCTTCAAACTCCATCCACCCTGGTGTGCCTTTCCCATGCTTCAACACCCAAGAATACAACTGCACTTGTTTATCTCCTCTAATTATTAATGATGGTAGATGGACCTCTCCTTGATGATGAAAGTGTCAATGCAGAAGTGAGAAGGAAAGCAGAGACCCAAATCAATCCATTACTTCAAGAATCATCTCAAACCCTATGTTTCTTAGGTCCGTGAAATTGTTTCTCTCCTTCGGTTAAAGCAGTTCAGCTCTGATCTCTCCCTTCATACTTCTCCAGTGAGATCTATTCGGGAGTTACAGCTTCTTCAGGTCCTGTATTTCTTCACAGCATTAACCTTACAAAGGGTATCCAGAGACACAGGCTTCAAATCTGTTTTGGACTCCATTTATACCTGTATTTTGATCTGTCACACAAGGACTCTAGGCACTGGTAGAAGAGAGATGCCTCTACCCCATCGAGTGGGCTGCAGTCATTTGGGAGTTGGCGCTGGCGATGTTGCCCAGAGGATGATGTTGGCACAATCACAGTATTTGGATTCTTACCAGCCAGTAAATCTTGATAAATAGCAGCCACACTTTCCAGGAACTCTGAAAAAACAGAAGGTGACTTAAAACTCAGGGCTATAACTAGCAAAGCATCCTCCTGACCTACCAGACCTGAGATTAAACTGTTGTTCCCTGTTTGGTGTTGTACATAGCGCCACCAGGAAATAAGCACAACACTACCGTATCCTGCATATTCAGATCAGATATTATGCAAGCAGAAACAACCATTTCCATATAAGTTGCTGGCTTCTTCCTGTCAGGGTGATTATGAGAGGCACACACTCTGGGATGATTATGAAAGGCCACTCACTCCATTGAACGAGATTCTTTCCAAGGGAACAGAGGCTAGCTAGGACATGGAGAAAACAGCAAAGAGTAAAAGCTAATGTTGAACACAAAACTAGTTTGCAAAGTCTAAAAGTCTTCCTTCACCTCTCACCACTAAGAACTCATCCAAGTTGGGAACAAACTATATGGAACTGCAAAGGGAGCAAGTTAGTCAGGGCTCGAGGCTATATCCCAGCTTGTCTCTGTGCTGCTCCAAAGTAAATATAACACGGGATCTAGAGGAAGGGCCAGGGCAGGTCAGGGCTAGAGTTGGCAAAAAGCCTCCCCCCAGGATCCTCATGCTACCCACTGTTTACTGCAAGAGTCTAATTTTAAACAAGTTTGTTTATGGATGTGGTCAGCAGTTTACAAATCTAGATTCCATTTGGAGTGGTTTGCATGTGTGTGGGTTGGTGGGAGAGCGTATGACAGGCTGTGCGTGTGCATTGTGCCTGGGTGAACAAGACAGGGATGGGATGTTTGAGTGTGTGTACACAAGGGTGGGCTTGTGAGGACTCCAGTGGCATTTAAGTCCCAAGTTAATGGAAGTGTAATGCTGTGCGTGAGGTGGGTGGAGAGGAAAGGCAGGACATCAGCAGGCCCTGAGGCTGTGCTGAGGTTCTGCAGCTCAGTGGAAGTATTTGTTGTGTCAGAGAAAAACTTTCCAAACACATTTTCTGTACCCAGCTAAAGGCATTACAAGCCTGGTTCTGCCCAACCCAAAATCATAATTTTTAACCATTTTTATTTGATGAATTGTCATGAATAACGTTGCAATATGCACAGGGGAGTTACAGGAAAACCACATCGAGAGAAGTACTGAGAAAAAGAGATTTTTGTATTAGGGATATCAGCTGATTCTTAACTGCTAGAAAGATGGGAACTGACAGGTTGGATCAGATCAGCAGGCCACCCAAGTCTACTCTCTGACCACAGACTATGCTCCCCACAGCTTCTAGCCAGTGTCTCCCAGTATCCAAAACCCGGCCCCTTTTGCCTGGTCAAGGCCAATTATGAGCTACGTCCATAAGAGGGAGCTATTTAAACGTGAGTGGACAGAAATCCATGTGCTTATGTTGCCTTTAGAAAGTGCTCTGTGCTGGGAGATGAGTAAGTGGCACCCCAGCATTCCCCAGTGCTTGGGAGCGTTATCTAACTTTGATAAAGGAAATGCTTCCCTCTTTTTGCGCACTTAAGCCGCTCCCTGAGATTCCCTTTCCTCAACCACACTGTAGGGGGGCTAGGACAAACAGGCCTATGTATTTTAAAGCAGTCTCCCTATAGAGAACAAGCACCTGAACACTCATCCAAGTTTCTCCTCCTTGTCTCCTGAACTTTAGTTTAAAACTACCTGGGGATTTTTACAGATGTATACGTGTGGGTGAGCATATCTAAAGATACACACCCACACAAAATAATATTATTTTATTACTAATTATAATTATTTTTCTGTCAAGAATTTTAAAAGTAGTACCCCATCTAGTTAAAACTCAACCCGGGGGAGAGGGGTAGAGTATGATAAATGACCAACAATATGAAGAAGGTAGATGGGGATCAACTGTTCACTTTCCCTTACTAGGGTTAGTCTCCGTTTGAGAGACTAGGGTCTCTCAAATCAAACAAGAGAGGCGGTTCTTCATGGGACAGGTGGCAGACCTGTGGCAGCTCCTTGCCAAAAGGTGTTGTGGAGGTTACAGGTTTATGTGATTTCAAGGGGAGGCCGGAGAAGTTCTTGGGAGAGGAGTCCACTGAGGGTTCCTAAATCCATGGAAACCATACCCAGTTCAGAAACTCTTTGAGCTGAAACCAGCTCATAGTTGGGCGAGTATTAGGGGCAAGAATTGTGTCCATTTGTCCAGTTCCTTTTCCTTTCAAGGCACTGGCTAGTGGGCTTTTCTTACCCTGTCTCCAGCATGGACCAATAGGGCAGAAATGCTATGTTAAGGAAAGGAAAAAAAAATGATCCTAGTAAAAGTCAGTTGTTAGGTGCTAACATACTCTAGATAAAGCTGGAAATGTATGTCTCAAGGCTAAGACATACACATGCATAAGCCCTAACAGTTGCAGGTATCTTTGTTGTTCACAAAAATTTGGAACCTCCTTATGAAGCCTCCTAATTTCTTGGCATCAGCGATGCCTTTTGTCAGTAGATTCCATTATCTATATATTTTCTGTGAAATACCGTATCCTTACAAGTTTCAAAAAAGTGCAGGGATTGGGAAGCTGTAAAGTTGTAATGCTGTACTAGTGGGCGAAGTCAGCTGCTTCCCAGCATTTACCTGAGTAGTAGAACTGGATTTGGAAAGCAAAGAGGAAATCAGAAAAAGACATCAGGCAATCCATAGCATCATCCATCAGCACAATCCTAGGATAAGATGAGAGAAACAGTTTAGCATCTACAAAAGAACTAAAGTCTGTAACCAGGAACCCCAGATCTAGAGAAAGCGCAGCTAGGGAGCTATGTGCAACCAAAGATTGCTAGTGGCTTGGCCCATTATAAGAGGTTAGGAGAGAGGAATAGGAACACCCACTGCTGCATGGATGTAGACACCCTAATGTAAAATGAAGGGAGCTTAAGAACCTGCAGTGAGGGCAAGATCCTGAATGTCAACGCTCTCACACACTTCAGCTACAGTGTGAACAGAGCAGTGTGACATGGATGTCAAGCATTCAAAGCCTGGTGGATACGATGGAATGAACACTGGCATAAAAACTGCAAGGCTGGTTCACATGGCTATATAAAGAGTAACTGTGCTACAGACAAGACAGTTACACAAGTATTAAACTGGTGTAAGCAGAACGAGACTTATGCTGTTCCTCTGTATACCAGAGTTCATAAAAATTTTCAGATTCATAAGGATAACAACAGTTATTAATTCCCAGTCTATACCCAAACAAACTCCACTTGACTACAGAGGAAATAACATTGCACCAAGAATCAGCTTTCTAATTACAAACTGTGAACATCCTATCCTCCCTTCCCGATGAATGAATCGGTCTCTTTTCATATGTATCAGGTCTATCATTTGACTATCAGGTCAAATTTCATGGAAACTGAAGATTTCTTGGGCCAGGGACAATGTCTTCTTTCTCTCTGCTAAGTCCCAGGTGCATGTAGGGAGCTCCATGCATCCCTATTTTGAAGCATAATTCATGAATAAGGAAAATATCAGCCACAAGCCACAAAGATGAAGTATAAGTCATAGCAAAGTCCAAATCCTCCTTTCATGAAAAAACTCTGGATTTCAGAAGTAAGTTAGGGCAAAGACATTCATAAACATGAAAACAAAAACAATGCTCTGGTCACTGCCACTATGTAAGGATGAAAAGGTCAGTCTCTGAAGTGGGGAAAAATCAAACTTGGGCTGATCAATGACAGCTCAGACTGGAAAACAGAAGGAAACCACTTTGATGGGAAAAAACAGAGTAATCAGATGATGCTAAAGAAAGGTAGTTGGTACTTCTTTTCAACTGTCTGCAGGTCTACTGACCCTGTACAGTCAGTATCTGGCATATCTTGTCATATGAGAAGGATTACCGGTTCATTACAGCCAAAGTACGGGTCATCTAGTAGGGCCCTTTTGAACATGAGGCCAAATGCAATCCATGGACCAACTCATACAGTCCATACACACTGCTGGGGAAACACTGTTCTGTCTCATGTAAAAGACCCCAGGGAGCTGTGTGGGAGGCTAACCTAGAAGAGTTACAGGATCTTGCAAGTCTTCCCTGCCACTCAGACCAGTTCTCTTCACTGTGGCAAAATCAAACATGCAGAACAGCTTGAATTAATTATCTCAAAGAAGAAAGACTGGGGCTAAGAGGGTCCCCAGGAGAAAAACCAGTATTTAAAACAAAACCCTTTGAAGATGTCAAAGTGCTTCTGATTTATTTATTATGTTCCAGAAGCCTCCTCCTCCTTCTGTCTAAAGAAGCAGCAGCTTCAGTTCTTAATTCTCACTAATAAGCATGTTACTGAGATTGTCAATGGCCACATCAAGGAAATGGCTTTGAAGCTGGCAGGCAGAGCATCTTCATCTCTCAGGCAATACTGCTCAGCCACTGGCATTTCCAACCACTATTTAAGCACTGTAACTGTGATGGGCCACATCGCTGATGAGCTGCACTCCCTCCTTTGAAATGATGGTCTGTCTTACAGATACCCTCAAAGCACAAGCTCCAAAGTTTTTGTCAGAGCATTTCTCCATCCTGGAGATGCAAGAGAACAACAGTGGAGAAGGTTTTTTATGTATGTATTATCCAGAGAGACAATATTACATCACCCTCATGACAATCAACTCATTTCACTTGTTAAATCTAAAGCTGTGGTCAATGGCTGTGCTCTGCAGCATCAAGTCCCAGTCTCTTTCTTAGAGAGAGCATGAGGAAGTAGGCAGAGGTCTGAGAATTTGTTGGGCATTTCTTGCTGTTAAAGACAGCAAGGAGCCTCTAAGGAAGACTGTACAGCACATATGTGACGGAGGAGCATCTAAATAGAAGCAGGTGCACTTTGGTGCTGGGTTACTGACTCCACTTGGCCCAGGAGTCTGCACTCCGGAAATGTTGAGAAGTCTTTAAATCCAATACAATTATTTACAAGGAGATTGACTGCAGCTGGCTATATCCCCCCACAGCCAGCTGACTGAGCAGTCAGGGAAGCTGGGAGAGCATCATATGCAACATATCTGCACCTCTTCCCTGAAATATCTGGCAAGGAGAAAATCCTAGCCATGGACTGTAACCCAGACAGCAGGACCAAAATTGAGGACAAAATCTGAAAGTCTGAACTGCCACTCAAAAGAGTTCATCAGGTAGCTGATAATTCAAGTGATTCTTTATTAATTCGTTCTTGTCCAAATTAGACTTTAAGCCCTCAAGGGCACAGACTTACTTACAAAGTTAGTAGTCAGCACTTAATGAATAATGAAAATCAAGGAGAAACTTTGGAAAGGACTGAGGAAAGATGCCTACACTTGAGGGACTCTGGTAAAGGGTGTAGTGGTCTTTCAGGGTTCAAGTGGGTTTGGCTGGCAGGAAAGCCTTGCTACTGTGCCAGTGGGGGAACTTTATGCTCTACCGATTGTGGCTAAAATCTCAGAAACCCAGACTAGACAGGATGTCCCCACGACAAACTCTAGACCAGGCCAAGTTGAAAGGACTTTTCCTGTTCTCTGCTACCATTAAAGGCTAACTGACACAATCTGTCTTACTGTCAGGCTGGCTCAAATGAGTCTTCAGGGACTTGGTTTGTTTACTGATACATGGAGGCAAAAATAAGCAGAACACACAAAAGGGGCAAGATCTGCACTCTCAGGCAATCTTTTAACAACAGGGGTACAGACTTGCAAGCCCTACCACCATTTAGAACTGATCAGCGCAACATAAGCTCCCATACCACATAAAACACCACAGGAGCTGTGAACTACTCAGCTCCCACTATTCAAATGTGGGGAGCAAGTTCCTTGTATTTCTGTTACAAAAGAAAAGTCAGTGCTGAGGTACAGATCTTGAAATCACGGCATCAAACCAGAAAAATCCCTTCATTTTCTGTCCTTCTGCAATTCCAAGATTCAGAAAGCTAAAAGGTGTCTCTGAAGATCAAAGGTATCTCTGTAGATTAAAATCTTCAATCTGCTAATGGTTATAGCCCTTTGAAGAAAAAAAACATCCAAGAAATCTCACAGACACAGATAGCTTGGTTCTTTTTTGGGTATGACTTCTGCATTTGTGTGGCACCAGGAACAGAAAAATGGAACTCTCTGGTGTAATGCTAATAAAACCTATATTGTTGTAGCCTGTGTTCTTCTGCTCTGACATTTCCTGATCTTACTCCCAGTGTTTGTTATCAGTGCATAGCAACAGCTCCTGCATGAGTGAAGCGCACCGTGCTGTGAGATCATCTCAGTCATGCAGCACTGAGACTACAACTACGACTGCTCTCCTCCCAAGAGCACCAATAATTACGCAGGTCCTGGCTGTATCAGTGAACGCTGTGGCTGCTCCCGCCGCTACTTTATTTAATTCCTTTCCCAAGCAAATTAGCAGGAAAACGGTTGGGGGTGTGCAGACTGAAGGAGGAACAATGTCAGTAGATTTGCACATGATGTTCATGCTTTGCAAGGAGTCAATCAGCTGGTGCCAGAAGACAGCCTGCAGAGTTCACCTTTCTAACTGGCAAAGACCAAGGAGGACAATGGGAAGAGTAGGCCAGAAAAAGGACAAGAGAACAAGCAACAGTTGGAAGGAAAGAGACAGTTTAGAAATACAACAAGTTTTGTTAACATTGTTCAACTAGATTAGCTTGTAACAGAATAATAGCAATGTGTAAGTAAATCTCTAGCCAGCCAAAAGTAGGAGTGAGGTCATCCCCACCTGAGCCTGGGTGCCTCTGACAGATCTCATTTCTCTCCAACACCTGCTCCCAAAGCCTGCTTGTCTGTCTCTACGGCACACGCACGGCAGCGCAGCAGGCCCCTGAATGGGGCCTCTAGTTTACAACAGCCTTGTGGATTAAATTCCTTGACACAAACATCATAACATGTGTAGATATGCTGAAGTCTCCTTTCATGCACCATCACAAATTCCTGCTCAGCTCAGCTGGAACCCTATGAAATACACACCAGCGCATGGGACTGGTGCTTTTGTACCTCCATGAAAGGAAGCAGCAGATATATCCCTGCTACAGGGTTAGCATTCTTTCTTAGTCTGGCATTGGAGGCCATGCAACTGTACTTTGTGGAGCCCCAAAGGCCCACTGATGAGCTAGAGGGAAAAGTGGTGCTCAACTTTTCGTTTTAATTGAACCAACAGAGCTTTAACTGCACTTCAATTCAAATAGCAGCACATAGGAGCTGGGGAAGAATCCAGAGAATGAGCCAAGTGGAAGCACTAGCAGATGGGTAACGCTTCCCTTTTTCACTATCCTTTCTTAATATAATTTTCATGGGACACTGATGCTGAAGAAAGATGACAGAATAACAAATAGAAAATGAGGACCTTTTCATTATTTAGGCCATGAACAACTTGCAGCAGCTAATATCCCGATCATGTGCTTGGATCCTGTTTCCAAATGTCATACCTACATCCATGAAAAAAAAGTTACATTTCCATGCCCCTTCTGCATTTATTCAGTAACCTTGCTGTGATTATGTATGTGTGCATGCACGCACACTCCTACTGAGATCTGAACTGACCCACCACCCCAACACATGCATATATCTTATTACATTTTCACTATCTGATAGTTAATAATCAACTACCTGGGCTGGACTGGAACCAGCAAGCACCATCAGTAAAAAATTCCCTATCACATTATCAGTGCCCTGAGCCATCTACCTGCTTTAGGCCTTGTCTAGATTAAAATAAAATTTCAAACAGATTAGCTACCATGTTCTTAGCTAACATACTTTAAAACACTGGCAATCCTTCAGAGGTTAGTACTTTTTAAACATGATCAACCCTAGGAAGCTAGGGCAGGGGAGGAACACATTTTAAAAGTGGTAAACATTATTTAAAATAGAGTTTAAAATCATGTCAGTTAAAACACATTGGCTAAAAATTCTTTTATATGCAACTCATCTTCTAAACTTAGAGCCAGCAGAAATATTCCACACTGATACTTCGGTCCCTGTATACCTTAAGTATACGCTCTTTCTCATTACTAGAAAAACCCTCATGTTAACCTCAAAACATGCTATCTCTTTGTCCCAAAATCCTAAGACCTGAAGGTCCCTGTCCATACCTTTACCTACAGACTAGTTCCTAAATCCACGTATGTAGGACTGGCCTCTCCTTAAAAGAGAGAATGAGGACTCACCTTGCTGCTTTCTGAGTGAGCTCCATTGGGAAGTCAGGGCAGAGCAGCTGCAGCAGGCAGTGGTATTCCTGTGCTGTCAGCAAATCTGCAGGAAAAGAGGTGAGAACATTGTAATTCTTTTACAGGCTGTTCCCTCCCCTTCCTTCCTCTCTAGAAAAAAACCCTCATATTCCAGTCTACTCTCCATTCAAGTAGACTGAGTACTAATGACAATATAACTGCTCCCTAGACCCTCAAAACTGGGCTCTTTAGATGGAGTTTCCAGCAAAGACAATCAGAAAGAGGCCTGATAAAGCGGAATCCTATTAAAGAGACTCCTACAGAGAAACTGGTAACAGGTAGTGATTCAGTGTGAAAGAGAGGTAACCAAAACAGGGCAGTTTCAAGTGAGAACACGGTTTGGTTTGACTTGAATATAACCATGTGGAAAAAGGAATAATTTCAAAAGTTGCTTAAATTTGCTGAAATTCACTGGCATGGTGACATTCACCACAATACGCCTGAAAACCATCCACAGAACATCTGGCAGCAGTAACAAAGGCAAACAAGGTTTTTGGGTTGTGTATGGAAGGCTACAGAGTATAAACCACAGATGTTATTACTTTGGCATTTGGTAAGGCAGCTGGATGGTCTCTTTTGGAATAACGTGTACAAATCTGGTCACTGTATTATAGGAAGCACAGAACTAAGATCCAAAAAACACAAGAAAACCAATCAAGTGATTCATGTTTTAGAGAGCAGCTTTGTGAAAGCCT
>NW_009269999.1:5501706-5531699 GCF_000687185.1 Egretta garzetta
TCCCAAGGGAATGGAAACATACTTATGTCAAAAAGCCCTACATGATTGTATGTTCATATTCCAAAAGGCTGTGGACTGGAGTTAAGGAGAAGACTAGCTGAACAGCAGCAATTTTGCAGTACTTCTATATACAGAAGAATGCAAAGTATGGAGAAAAGAGCCAGAGGTGGAAGTAGAGCCAAGCAGTAGTCAGGGAGGGGATCCAAAGGGCACAGGCATTAGGACTGAGGTACAGAGTATGAGTTCTTTTGCCACAGACACATCTTAGCCTTCCTTGGGCTCCCATCCAAATGACCAACCTTGTCCCAGATGAGAGCCACAACTTCTCCGTATTTCCACAACTCCTCAAAGCCTGGCAGTTCAACAAAAGTGACAGAAAGGGAAAATGCTGTGCCTTTGTCGGATGTTTCAAGAGGCAGGTATGCAGTATCAAAGGGACATTTCACTGCGGCATCCAACCCAGTTAAATTAGTATTTTCAATGCTGACTAAAGAAATACTGCAGGAGGAATGTCACCAAAATCAAGTTATAGACTTTTCCTTTACCTACGCTATTAGCCAGGGAAGTAGAGGAAAGAAAGGAGAGAGCTACTATTTTTCTCCTCAGTTCAGGAAACTCTATACCTGAAAAACACTGTTGTCAGACTCTTTGACATCCATTGTAGACACTCTCTGGAGTACTACACTTTGCACTGCTCTTGGGAGGACTTTCTATCTCATGAAGCGCCTTAGGTTTAGGGTCATGCTATGAAAAGGTTATTTTGGATGCTGAACAGAAAGATTTTGCTCTGTCTGGAAAAGCCAACTCTGCAGTCAGAAATATACTGTAATATAAGGAAGTCTCAGCCTGCACAGAACTACAATACCATTGCAGGGATTTGTGCAATCTATTCTACTGTAAGGATAAATACATCAGAATCTCTATTATTCCAGAACTTGAATGCTGAGCTGAATTAAATTTCTGTGACTGCACTGAAATTACAGATGTCTACTAAAACACAAATCAGAGGCTGCTGTCTATTGCAGATAGGTACTACTTGGTCCTTCAGTCAGCATATATCTCAGTTTGGGTTAATAATGGTATCCAGTGGAATGGTGGGGTTTTCCCCTGCAATGTTAGCTAATCAGTTCCTTGAATGCCATCAAGGAAAGTATCACCAAGTTTTAAGTATAATTGCGAAAGGATATTATGGAAAAAGTCCCGGTTATCATGAGCAGGAAGATGCATATTTTTAACTGAATTTTCAGTTCACTATTTCTCTTTCATGACACAGCATAGAGGAAAGAGAATTTTCTTCTCTGTCATTTTGTTAGATCAACAGTCATTTATAGCAATAGAGATTTTGGTCCTAAGTTCTTAAGAAAACTATCTGGTCATGTAAGGTACATGCAAGTTTCATAAAATCATCTTCAACAGGCTCAGCATAGGAGGCACGTTACAAGAAAACAGAGAAGTTGGGAGTAAAAAGGCTGTTTTGAAACAGACACTTTCTCTTAATTGAAGAGAACAGCATGGACCTCTTCCAGGCTTTCTAAATCCAGCTTTGAATAATGCTGGGCATTAAACTTCCGATCTTTATCTAAAAAGTCTACATGTTGATCTGAAGGAGTCACACCATTTGGAAGCTTAACACAATATTCAGTTTACATTTTTTGTTTGCTTAAGTTCAAATTCCTATTTATGCCTCCTTATACCTCTTGCTCTCCATTACTTTTTCCTTTCATTTGTCAACAGATCATTGTAATAACCCTTCCTTCATACTGCATCTTATTCAATCTATTTAACTGATAACTATATTTATTTAAAATTAAATCTGTTTATCTTACCCTCTACATCCCTCTGTACCTAGCCCAGTCATATCTGTTGCTCTGCTTTGATCCCCTTTAGATTTTCACAGTGTGGTGTCCAGCAGTGTACAAAGCATCCCTCATGCATTCAGAACAGACAGGCTCTAGGAGGATAATCTGCCCACTTTCATCAGCGAAGCCCCTTTTCATTAATTCTGAATCTTAGCCTCCTCTTTTCTCCCCCCGAAGGTGAAGGAGTTTAACGTTTTTTTGAAGGATGAGGTTTCCTGAGAAAGTAGGACTTTGCAGTCCCTGTCAGGTTGCTAGACAAAAGCAGCTTGAGAGGGTAACTGGGCCCTAAGCACGCATTAGTTTTGAGGCACAGAGATCTCTCACTTACTGAAAAGAACATACGTTTAAGACTTATAATAATTTTTGCTGTCTTCTTCTCCTGCCTCTTTGTACGAAGTCACAGCATTACCCTTACTCCTCCATCACAAAACAAGACAACATAGAGCAAAAGCAGAAGTCTGCTCAAAAAGACTTTGGGAAAGGGTGGCAGAGATCCTCTCCAGCCAGCACATTGAAGGGTGAAGTTCATTGTCAATAAAAGTGGAATTAATTACAGTTTCAGTCTTTGGAGCAAATGGTCTGTTTAGATGAGAACTGCACACAAAGCTGAAGTGCTGAGAAGTTTCTTCATTTAAAGAAAGAAGCTTTGCTTCTTATGCCTGGAGAAATGGCAGCAAATTAGTCACTGAAGTATCCAGGCAGACTCTTTTAGGCCGTAACACAACTCAGACCCCAGGCACCTGACCAATAAATCATATCAATTTTTCAGACTACAGTTGGGTACCTATTCCACAGGAAAGGGGATCACTGCAGACTTTAGGAGGTGTCTACAGTTTACTGTGATGATGGTTTTCCTATTCCCTACAGCAAGGTCAGTGAAGACCATGCAGAAAATTACATTTGCCCATGCACCATATTGCCTGCCAAGAGCTGCTTGGAATAAACAAGGGCAGTTTTGGTGCATGACCACATTGCTCCTTCCTGTCTCCAGGCCACAGCTGAGTAAATAGTGTTCAACGCTGCATGATGAAGAAAGAAAGAAAAGAAGGAAGGTACCAGTCAGAATGAGTGAAAACTGGAATCCACAACTGCTACTTTGGTTGCTACCACAAATTACCATATCTCAAGTTCCAGTAACAAATGAAGCAAATCACGGAGCGTTTAAACCTGACCCCTCAGCATAGGGCAGTGAGCTATACACACCGCCCCATGCTCCTGCAGTGGAACAAACTTGGTCATACCACACACTTAAGAATGGAGAGACACTGATTGCAGTTTGCATGTTATGCATGTTCATTTACAGCTGAACATAACACTTTGCTCTTCTACTGCAAAGCAGCTATTAACAAATTGCAAAGTGATTTAAAAACAGCAGTACACTAAGAAGGAGATGGGAGGCTTAATAGAATAAGTGCAGAAATGGAAAATGGTGTGGCTAGAGTTGCACAGGAAGTACTTCAACCATTCAGTCATAATTTTTGCTGTACTGGTCTTCAAACTCCTTACCCAGCCTGTACTGCTGTTGCTACTGTGCCACTAGCAAAATGCTGACTCTTCCTACAGATCTCACTGTCTGTGAGTAGTTTATTGTCTTTCAGTGCCTGAGGCAGACTCTTCCTCATGTTTCAAAGGCATAGTGAAGAAGGAAGTTTGTCCGTGTGGTACAGTCCTAGAAAACAAACACCGCTTTCTGGATAAGAATGGCCTACCTTTGAGAAACATGAAAGCAGCTGCTTTGTATTTCCTGGCTGTTTTTACCAACTTCATTTCTGGTTTGTATGTGGCTGACAGACGGCACCTGACGCAAAGTGATGCAAACTATAGGAGTGCGAAATGATGCGTTTATGTTGCTGCCAGTGTTGAGAGTGAAGTGTAGATCTTTAAACTAGTTCTCTTTCAAACCAACAGCAGTCTAGCTACAGGAGCCTGGAGCTCAGTGAAGGCTGTAAAATCTACCCAGGAAGCCAATAAATATTTAGGATTTTGCCTGAATTGCAGTCATTGCTGCTGTATCTAGGCTACTTTCGGCACAAGAAGTAGCTATCTACAATGCTGTCACAACACTGAGACAGCTATAAATATGCCCAAAGCAGTAGGAGAATATTTACTGCAGTTGGTGTATGAAATCTGCCCCGAAAACTCACATTAGTACCTTCACAGAAAGACAAGGAGTGCCTTGATGAATATACATTAAATTTCCCTGTTCCCATCATCTTTTATGTACAACCATTATCTGAGCAGGCTGGAGCCTTCCCCTTTGGAATATAGTAGGACATACACTTCCCACAGGTTGCTTTTCTACCACAGTCATAAAGTCATTCAAGTGTCATAAAGTCATAGAGCTGTAAATCAGGCTCCTGGAAATATAACAGAGAACAGCCTAATAAACAATATATATGTTTAAATGTTGGGAGAGTCTTTCCTGGCCTTTAGGTTTTTAATGTTTCTGATATAAGTAAGTATCACATCCTTGGGATTCTCTCTATATCCATGCAAGCCTGCAACCTTGTAGAAGAGAACAAAACCAAATGCACACCCCTAAAAATAAAAGTCTAGGTGTTCTGGTGCTGTATACAGAAACTGTGATTTTAGAAAAAAAATATTAATATAAACATGAGCATTGATAATACTGCAACTTTACCCCTTACATCTGGCTAAGGCTATGCTCTGCACATGCCTTGTCCACAAGATACCTATAGCCTAATTTCCTCATTTCTCCATATATCTAGTGCTAATAACAAGCAGAAAACTAAGAATTCTAGGAAAATTAATCCATGTGTAGGACCTAAACAGCGATACAAAGGTATGTAAAGACCCCATTTCTTCATTCCTCATAAAACTTTCTACTCTAAAAAAGAACTCTTCCTTTTCAATAAATCATTTATAAAATTTTGTACTGAGAGATTTTATGCCCTATCACGAATAAGATCTGTTCCTGTTACTTGAGAGAATGGCTGTTTAAATAAGATTTTGCAACAAAATAAAAACATTCAAGGGCTGTTTCTTTGACTGATTTGCTTTTTCCACTGACAAGATGACATATAAAATAAACAGAAACCAGATACAGAATGTGCATTTGTCCAATTTTAAAAATTGATTTTCCTTATTTTTCAAACAAAAAGCGAAACAGCAGGTCACATAATTATCCCCATAATTTGAGATAGAAGGTTAAATAAATATAAGCTAAACAATAAAGAATAAGCCCTCTCACATTTTCCCCTTAAGTTGCATAATCATGTTCATGTAAGACATGTAGAGCAGGATTCATTCTGCTCTTCAAGTGTACAAACAGCTCCCACAATCATTAGAAAATAGTCCTAAGAGCACAGGAGAATCAGAGGAAAACTGAGAGAGAACCACTTGTTACTTTTAAGCAACAGGAAAATGCACTAGAAGACTTCTGCCAGGTTAGCTCAAAACCAACTAAATTTTTTAAAGGAAGGTTTCTAGTGAATAGTTTAAAGAGGGTAATGGTCAAATCTGTTTCATGGATCAATGTAAGAATCCATGCTTTACATGGACTCTTGGACATAAGTAGCTTTAAAAGACTATGTGGGATTGTACCAATGTCTGGCTCAATCTCATTAGATACTAACAAATTTTATTTTAACAAAACAAAATTTCTTTATTTTAATAACTGGATGCATTGTCTCTGCCTTCCTGATGGTGAAGTTCAGCTAAGACAATCTAAAATCTTACTCCTGCTGAGAGAGGCAGTTCTGACTTCACACTCTCTCCTTTCCCATCACTTGCTGCTAGCCACGTGGTTCTGAACCACCCCTTGTACCAGCTCTGGCACTCAGCAGGCTCCTGGCTAAGAAAACTCAACTTTTTTCCTGGGCTCATGAATTGAACTGACTCTCAGAAATATCTGACGAAAGCTCATGCAAAGCAAGCTGTGGAAGAGCATGGTCAGGTGCAGGGAAGAGAGAAGGTAGAGAGGGAAAGCAGAACCTCCCCTCCTCAGTAGAGATCAACTGTTAGGCAGGCACAGGTAATACCCTGCTTAAGATGTTTTAAGTCTTAAAGTCCAGGATGTATGCAAGGCATTGTCATAAGATTAACGATCGTCCTCATTAAAAGGAGGTTCAGCTTTACTGGCTGTATTTGCACCATACCCACTAAGACAGTTTGCGAATGCTGTTTTCAGAGACACTCTTAAGACAGAACTTTTGGCATCCTTACTACCCAAGCAGGCAGATGAGTTCAGGTTATTCACAAACCCCAGCTGCTCTTTCCACCGATACCATTTAGATCCTTCCAGAAGGGATCCCAGGGCACCCTCAGGAAAGGACCCCAGAAGACTTTGTGTCTGACATAACAGCAAAAGCAGACAGGGTAACTGAAGAACGTTCAGAGTTGCTAGAGTTTGGCTCAGGGGTGTGTGTGTGTGTGTTCTTCCAGGAGGGTACCTACAGCATGGGGTACACCCTGGATTGCCTCTCCTGACCTGTGAGATACTAGCAAAATCCTGCCAGATGTAAGGGTGTTGTTGCTGCAGGCAAGTAGTCTGTTTTCACAAACAAGATGTTTTACACTCTCCTGATCTAGTTAACGGTGTCCCTGCTCACTGCAGAGGGGTTGGACTAGATGACCTCTAAAGGTCCCTTCCAACCCAAAACATTCTATGATTCTATGAAAAGGTGCATGGCTGCAAACAGCAGACTCCTGTTGACAACAAGTAGAAAAGACCCATCTGATGATGAAATGGAAAGAGTAACAGAGATTTAGTGAGATTTGACTGGAACAACCTGTGTCAGACTCAGGACAAATATAGCGGAGAGTTAAGCAGACTGACCTAAAAAAATCTGTTGGGTGAGTGCTGCAAGAGAGGACAGTTAGAGGGGATTAACACTGTTGCTGAGCATAAAGCTAGTTTTGAGGTTCTCAGGTAAGAAGGAAAAGATTCAGCTGCAGCTGATATGAAGAATGAAGTCATTCCTTCTGGAGGGAATCTGGACAGTTCATATGAGCAGTACATTCACTGAGAAGTGGGCTTATTATGGGCAAAGCTCCAGTAGCACCATATTTTGAGCGAGCTAAAGGTTTTAAAAGTGTAAAATGCTCTAGACGGTGCAATTGTTTTTCTGCCTTTTGATCTTGAGCCCTTTTATCAATAAACCACTTGCCAGATTAACAAAACCAAAAAATGAATTTATACAGAACTGCTCCAATTCTATCTCCAATATCCAGAATCTTGCTGTTTATACAAACTTTAATCATCCTCTAGTCCCTTTCAAATTCCCCATAATTATCCTTCAGTATCAAACGTTTCATGTGGCAGCATTACTTCAGCTTTGAATGAATGTTACTCAGGGCAGGATGAGCTGTGCCAAAGGTACAGTCCAAGGCTATCATCTGGCGTGTTTATGTGGCTAGCATGGCACATCCACAAACTGAAAAATTTAAACTTTCATTAGAAAAATAAAAAAAAGTTCTCAGCTCTCATGGTTGTAAAGAAAACATTCCAATAGTGGAAGAGTTTAACTGATGCAGTGTGGTATTCCTGAATCCACAAACAGCCTGAAACATGACTCAAGTTTGAACTTTCCACCTACTTTGGGAACCTTAGAGCTACACCTAATGCAACACTAAGACAATGTTAACTCTTTAATTTCTCGTTTTAACTATATGATGGGGCTTTGAATGAAGTTGGAGCCCAAAGAATTTGGAGTTCTGAAGTGCAAGAACAGCAAACAATAAGAAAGGAGAAGTAGCCACAACTTCTGTCAGTGTTTCCAGAAGCAGAAAAAGAAGCTAGAAGATAACAAACAAAAGAGCCTGGTTTAAGTTTTCCAGTATGTTATTGACTACAGCAACCAAACAGTGGCTTAAATTTTATTTACTACATGGACACCCAATTTTCTCCATGTAGCTTTCTTTAACGTTTGCAAAGATAATTCCATGCATATTCTGAAGCACACAAAATCCTAAAGATACGCTCAGCTCATTGAGTGTGATCCGAAAGACATTTAGCCTTCTCCAAAGGACACAGGCCTGAAGCAAACAAAGAGGCTAGTTTTGTGGACTACAGTATGAAAATGCATGACTTCCTCTCATGTTTCAGAGGCATTAAAAAGCCAAGTAAGAAATGTTAAGAATGTCCTAACATCTGAAGTTAAGTGTGATTATAAATACGCTATATATTCTTGGGTAACTGTAAGCCTGTGGAACAGCAGAGATCACCCTTGGTAATCCTCAGTCTGTAGGCAGCAACAAGGGAAATGACATCAGATAATAAGAGGCACTTTAATCTACAAATATAGGCATAGCAAAACCAAACCAAAACAACACTACATGAGACTGGCTCTTAAGGCAGATGTGTCAACTATGAAACTATTCTTTCCTTTCACTGCAATGTCCCTAGAGGAGTAACTAGCCAATCTTTCAATAGTTGAGCTAATAGATTTAGACTGCTTCTGTCTTGTTCAACAGTTGATTTTTCCACACTTTGAGGAGTTTTCAGTCACTCATTGAGAAAATAATCAATCCAATGCCAGAGCTAATTGGTCGTGTAAACAATAAGGAGCAAACATTCCTGTTGGAGATCTGGCCATCTGGGGGGCAGACTGCTCAACCACTTGAAACGGGACCCACAGCAATCTTAATAGTAGCTCTCAAACAGCAGCAGTGATCTTTAGACAAGATGTGGATCAGCCTCTATTCAAGAAAACAAGTTGTCATTAAGCTTAAGATCTTCAAAACAACTAAAGAATTCATAGCTATGCATCATGAGATGGGCAGAGTAAATGGGCAGGTGGTATGCAGCTGTATCTCCTGCAATACAGGACCTTACACACAACCCCTCCTCCCTCAGATACGTACTAGGTCTAGTGACAATAATGGGACTATGGCCAGGGAGAGGCACACAGTCTTCAGTTACTATTTGGTATTTTCGTTCTGCTTTGGGAGCCTCAAGAGATACAGTTAGCTGGCAGACAGCTCATCTGCATCATGCACACAAGGTCAGGGAGCAGAAGAAAGCTGTGACATTGGTCTAAAAAGAAAAGGAAGTAGAGGTTAAGGAGGACATACAATGAACTATGGAAATGCTGCAGATTGCTACAGCAAACTCAGATAAAAAAAATCCTTGACTTCCAATTTCTTTCTAGCCCAACCTTTCCAGAAAACACCAATGAAAGGTTCCGGTAAACCAGTTTCAGGAGAAATAGGTGGTTTCAAATGCCTTGAATCTTCCAAGTGTTTCAGACTTCAGGATGGCATGGAAAAGCATGAAGTGCAATGGCCAACAATTTTCTCAGAACGATGAATGAAACAGAAATGTTGTGGACTTTTCTCTTTTAACAACTGGTTTGGAAGAGGCTTTCAAGGAACAGTGCAGTTGCTACAAACACCCCATGGAAGAGAGACAAAACATTTTGGCATAATTCAGATCACAATCAAGGATAGCCTCCTGTCCCTGCTTCTCATAGACTCTTAAATAATCCACTGGGAAGTTTTGAACAGTTAACTGCACCTTCTCCAACATCTGTCATCACATCAGGCACTCTGGTACGGCTTCTCTGAAACATGTCCATCCTGAGCCCAACCATGAAAGAGACACGTTCAGGCTTATGAAGAATGGAGAATCCCACACACCACCAAGAGTGACACCAGTATGTAATTATACAAAGCAGTCAACTTACTGTGGTTGAAATTCAAGAAGCTGGTTGTGATCCACAAAGCACTGAATAGTCTAGCACATCTTTCTCTGTGCACTTGTGTTCACCTGGAACAACCTGACCACCTCACTTAAGCATGAATCTTCCACGAACTGAAAGCCGTTCATGTAAACTGAAAGCCATTCCTGGCCATTCTTTGACTTTACTGCACAGTATACTTATCATAGGTTTATATACAGGCAATGCAGTGTAATCCCAAGCATCCAGACTGTTGGCTAGTCTTCTCCAATTTTCTTTCACAAATTATAATGCTGAGGAAAACATTCTGAAATAAAAGGACATTGCTTTTAGGAGCCTCTGAGTCAACAGTTAAAGCCTCTATTCATAAAAATAAGTATTGCAGTATCTGGACTTATGCTTGGGCAGCGTTGTTCAGTCATGTAGAATGCTCTCAAACACATTGATGCTGAGTCTCTTTTGTAGTGTAGAAACTTAAGAAGAAAATAAACCTCAAACCAAACAAATCAATACGAGAACTGGCTGGAGAGGAAGGTAATCTGGTTAATGACGGGACTGAAGAAATCATCATTAGTTATTTAGAAGGAAATGCAGTGGAGCATGTAAGCTCCACAGAGAATGTTTGGAGCGCATTACAATATCAATGAGCTAGATTAATGATTATAAATGACCACCACTACAGAACTGGTCTGAATGCAGAACAGAATGAATGCACTAAGAGAAACCTGAAACAACAAGGCATCCAACTACCCCTTTTAAGTGTATGCTTTTGGCTAAGGTTCTGTAATGTCTCTTGATTTTAACTCTTAAAACACCCTAGTGAGCTCTGTGTCCTAAAAAATAATAATTTTTTTAAAGATTGAGAAGAGAGAGAAGGAAATAAGCTAGTTTACTCTCTATTTCACATGGACAAATACATGTTTAATAAGAATTTAACACAGATATTCATTTCTAAAAAATTAAAAAAAAAACTTTTTTTTTTTTTTTAAAATGTTCTTTAAGCTTCAGCCCAGCAAGTTCTAAACTCTTCAGATGTCCATTAATCCTGAAAGTTTCTCATGGACATCATGCATCTTTGTCAAAGTTTAACTTAAATGCCACCTACTTTACAGCTAAATACACTTCCGTGGACCATCTACCATGAACCACAAGTTTAAGAGTATTTTGCCAGAGGAAAAGTTCAGGCAAATGCCCTAAATCCTCCAGCATTATGCCCTAACACTGATGGTATGCATATATTATGGTAATCAGGAAAGTGTAAGAAACTAGACAAAAGAGCAGCTCTTGTTGCAGAAAGAAAAAGGACACTTTCTTGTTGCTGTACAGGGCTTTCTAGAGGGAAGAAAAAAGGCCATCTACTGGAGGACAAATGTAGAGATGAATCCATACTGTAATCCTAGCTTGTAGAAACTGAAAACAGATAGAGTTCAGTTGTTTAATCTTTTTCAGCCTCATAATGAGGTCAGGCTCTTCAGGATCTTTGTAAGGATCTTTATGGCAGGAGCAATAAAAAGGAATTATCACTTAACTGATTAGTGGTGGGATAACAGCTTAGCATAGTGAGCAAATGATTTGGACCAGATATGGTATGCAAGTGATTTCTCCTAAAGGAAGCACGATCAGTGTTCTGTGGAAACTCCTGGATGGATCGCTGCTATGATGGAGGCTACTGAGAAGACAATGCAAAGAAGAAACAAAAAACAACCTCTAAAAAATGTAGGACTGTCCTTACTTGGAAAAAAAAGATGGCAGGAGTCCTAAAACCCCAGATACAGTTACTGCTAACTAACCCCTTTAATGACAACAGAGATGGACCATCCATAGTGAATAACACTGTATTAACCTCTACTAGCAGCTGGGGCCTCAGCTACATTGTTCTAACGTAACTGCACTCTTCGTGGTTTTGCTTACGTTTTTTCATCTCCTGTGCAACAATATCCTGACTGTTCAGCAAAAAAAACCATCATGGAAATGCAAGTATGATAAACCCTCAGAGTGGGAGTCAAGATGAAAGCTGCTCTTTAAGCATCTCCAGCCACTGAAGACTTAGAAAACACATGTTCCTTTTATTTGCTGCAACATTTGCCCTTCTTTTCCCATTCAATGTGAAGACTTATGGAGCAAGTCTGAAAATCAGATGGTGCAAATCATATAGCGTTATAGCTTTAAGAAGTACTTAAATGTAATGTATTTCAGCATATGTTCTTGACTCAAAGGAAATGTGCTGGATCGTTCAAAGCAGAGCTTAAAAGCTGAGGTCCTATTTGCTCCATGCAATTATAAATGCCTCTTAATGCTGCCCCGTTTGGAAAAAAAATTGCTTCCTGGTGTTTCTGGCAAAAGAACTGTATCTAAACTCACTACATGAGATGTAGCTGCATTTTAGTAGTACTCTGTGTGAAGTGGATGGTAAAAAAAGTGATGCTATATAAATGTATTAATTCATATTCCTTTCACACCACGTTTAAAGGTAACATCCATCCTTCCAGTTGTCTTTCACATGAGTTATCTTCTGTCTGGATCTGTTTCAGGCTTTGCTGTTCCAAGTTCCCACCTACAAGCAGTACTAAGGGCTCTGAAACTAGTAGTGCTAGCTCTTAAGAGATTCAAGATTAAATAAAATTATTAACATATAGGGGATCCCAAAGGAAAGCAGAAAATATCCCACCTCCAAAAAAACTCTGAGATGTTCAGCAGACGAATACAAGTTACAAGAAACAGCTCCTCAGATATTAGAGAAATACAGAAGTGACTCTCTGGACTTGAGAACCTGGGTCCACATGCCAAAACAAGATTTTACCTACCAGCTCCTGGAATCAAAAACTCTGACAGAAAGAATAAGGGCCTTGAAGATCCATGCTGGTGGGCAACAGACAATGCTGAAGTTCAAGGTTTCTAAATTATCTCCATTAAATGGGGTATGTTTGGAAAGTCACTTTACATGATATGTTTATCAAGGGAAAAAACAAATCTTCTCACTATTTACTTTTGCTCTTTCCTTTCAGGAGGATGTTTTCTGGGGTTTGGTAAAGAACAAACAGATGAGTGCTGCAGAGGGAAACAGACTGAGAGCCTTTATGTGTACATCTAATTTTCACTTGCAGCTTTGTATACACAGCTGTGACCAGAACAGACTTTTACTGAATGAAGGACATGTAGTTCTGCACCCACTGCCATAGCACAATGATGATCATCATTACTTGCTTTGCTGTTAAGGTTTGAAATAACAAATCAGTGAATTATTTGGGAATTTAATGAGCTTTTCTTCTGATTTCCTTTTCTTCTTGAACTGCTGTCTGTATCACTCCAAAGTCTTTCTGTGAATACAGTGCAGATTTGTAAGCTTTTCAGTGCTAGACAGATTAGATTCTAATTTCAATGTCTGAGTAAAAACGTTAACTATTCTAGATGTCAAAAGGAAGCAATAAAAATACTTTCTGTTATACCTATTAGGAAACAAAAAGAAAACTATACAACTACTAGAAGTCTCTGGTATAGCAGGAATACGTGGAGATGCAGGACTGGAGTTTGTGGCTGCAATAATATTCCTTCAGATGCTAAATAGGAACAGGGACAGTAAAGTTTTGACTAGATAAAACCTATGCTCTGTAAAACAAGTATAATGTATTTTTCATCCTCCAGTGTTTTAATTTTTGTAAGTATGAATACTGCTGTTCGGCAACATAAACAAGATTAGTATTTAGTGATAATGATTTAACAGCAAATGGCCATATCTGACTCAAAAATGTCTAAAAGCTATAAGGAAAAAAACCCTCATTGAATGAAGGGGTAAAATTAAAGCAGGTGAAATAGTATCTAGAATTATTAAGCAGAAAGATAAAAAATATTTATGATTTTCTACAAAAAGTGACAACGTTCAGCTGAGTCGCAGGTTTGTCACAGATCAAACAGCACTAGCTGCACATAGGACGTCTGGGATTCAGTCACAATTCCTCCCCTGCTTGGGAATACAGTGGTCTAATTATTCATGTCTGAGGCACTTTATAACAGGTTAAAAGTTGATACGTAACATTATAAATAGAGATCTGTAATCCTTTTATGAACTTGGCTATCATGGCCTGCAAGCATTAATGGGAATAGAAAACATGGCATGAATGAACAATCTAGAGACTTGAATAGTTATAAAAAAGACCAAAGAAAGATGATACTGTCCTCGAAAACTGGGGAGAGCAGTTACAAGACACTAGTATATATGCATGTTTCGGGTAGAAAAGATACCACGACTTTCCTATGCAGAGATTGAAAACAAACAAACAAAAAAAATCCCTAAAAACCAAAGCACCAGCACTCTTGTTTCCCCAAAACGGGTTAAGATGCCGTGGTTAAAGAAGACGGTTACTTGTCTGGGAAAACCCAGTGATCGGTGATACAAAGGCAAACTAACATAGGGAAGTGAAATATGGAAGTGGCTGGGGGAACTCCACACGATCCTCAAATGGAAGATGACAGCATACCTTACAAACGAGCCTACATATAATGTTTTCTTTAAACACTTTTCTCTAGGGAGACTTGGAGAACCTAGCACTGGTATCTCAGAAAGAATGGAAGTGCAGGAACTAAGTTTCAGTCAGACCAACAAGAAGGTTCTAATTTGAGCAAAGGGACTGCAAAATCAGGAACCCAGCATGCAATGAGAAAAATCATAATTGATCCATCCTGCATCAGGTCTGAGACTGAAGAAGAATACCTGCTATTACACAAGGGGAGTTCAGCAGTTTGGCCAGTCTGGTAACTGTTGACACCACTTACTTCCCACTGGGCACCTGGTGATGCTGGCATGTGGCACATACCAGAGGTCTTCCCATTTCTTATGATGACGAACTGCAGTGCTGAATGTGCAATATTGCCTTTCTTGCTCTGAACTTCAGCTAGAGCTGAACTAGAACATATAAGGCAAAGCAACTTCTCTCCTCTTATTTATGTAAGACAGGCATGATCTTGCCCTCTTACAATTACGTCCCCCAGACTTTTCACTTTCAAAGCAAAAGGCTTTGGGTCAAGAGAGACTATTCTGACACAGAATGCCAAGGGAATTAGAGTACATAAGGTATCTCTGAGACCCAGAGATACACTATTGCCCATTCAGTACAGAACATCCATGGGACAGAGCCATGCATTTAGTCAGATACTCAACACTAGCTAGATCCTTCAGCTATGGGTTCAGTCTCAAAATAATACTGAATATTTTCCTCATTAATTTGGCTGGGTAGATTATTGCTGAAAGCCTAATTGTGCATTATTGCTAACTGAACAGATGAGAAACAAATGAACAGAATCCTCAATGAAGAGATCTGAGAGCACTGCAAAGCAGGCAGTCACTGGTGTTCTAAACAAAACCTCTCTTTATTAAACTGGTGAATATTTAAATTTTTAAAATGTAAGGACATATGTGTTTCTATTCCTAGGGTTTTCCTTGTCTGTTCCAAGACAGATCATCCTGTGAAATTGGAGCTCAACATCAGCTGTACAGAAGGAAGGTCTTTAAGTGATAGTACATGATACCACATTTAATAGCATTCCCGTGCCAGTCTGCATAATGAGTAGGGGATGAAAAGCAATCGTTTTTCTTCATGTACAGCTCAGTGAGGACAGTTCCAAGACTGCCACACAAAGCTTCTTTAATAATGCAATCCAGTGCCTTTGATTTGAGGAACATGCAAAAGAATAAACAACCTATTAATCTAAATTTTCTCGTTTGCCTGAAAGTACAAAGCATCAATGAACAAACCTCTTGGCTACATTAAGTGTACTGAAATGCAAAACTGCTTCTTTTCTCACCCCACAGTTACTCAGGAAAAAGGAGGGGGGGAGAAGAGGGAAGGGAGAGAACAGGCAAGGGAAGCAGAAATGGTTTTAATATAAATTGCTCAGTCAAAACGTAGGGCACAATGAATTCTGAAGAAGGCTTTCAAGTATTGCCACACGAAGGCACTTCAATACAAGTGGATATGCTCAGAAGATGAGTGCAAGAGATAGCATTACCTAGTAAAGAGCAAGAATCCTCAGGCTAACCAGCTCTCAATTGAGCTGGTACTGTCAAGACGAAGGAAACCACAGGTAGTAGCTTGATTAATGTTTTCAGTGGTTTTGTTTGTTTTGGGAAGCTTCAACACAAAATACAGGTGAACACCTTGATTAATGTTAGTCTCCTGACTGTCTGCAGTGGTGTGCTTTGCTCTGTTATTCTAATGTACCTGCAGTCAGCAGAGGTGCTGTCATTACCCATCCACAAATTTTAACATCTGAAACAGAATTATTCTAGAAGCACTGTCAGTCTGACTCAGACAGTCTGCTGTGCCGGGGCACTAAGCATGTGGTTGGAGGATATGTTTAGGCATTTGGCTGAACAGTTTTGGCAAACATTCTTGGTTCCCCTACAGCCTTTTTCACAGCTTGAGAAGGGCAGAGAGATATTAAAGTTGCTCATCAAAGCAACTTTACTACATCGATGGTTTGGGTAAAACATGCATAGTTTCAGTCAAATCTTCTCTGTATGCGTAGCAAATTATAACGTACATCAGAAAGTTAGGAAAAAGAAAAAAGCTACTTCACTGAATGTAACATAGGCAGACTTTTAGAAAAAGTGGAAAACATACTCTGACAACTTTGGGATGAGCAGAAGAACCATAAATGGAGACAAGGGTAGGACCTATGCCACAGAGTAATTAATATCTGTGGGTTAAACATTCATCATACTTTTTGTATTGAAAGTTCAGGAAGAGGCTTGAAGTATCTGCAACCAGGGTACTTTCAGTAAAATGTTATTTGAGCCAATATAAGTCATCTTTCTGCTTTGGCTCCTGCTCTTCAGCATGCAGTTAAAGCCAGACAAGACAAATTCAGCAAGCTGTTGATAGCTTATGCTACAGTTGTAAACAAGAGATCTGAAGTTATACATGAATTGTTTTCTGAAGAAGAGAAGTTTTGTGGTGCTCAGAGGAAGTTTGGCCTGCTAGGCTCTTCATATCACCACCAAGCAAAGCTGTAATACAAACATAGATTTTTATACTGGGTCATCTACTGAAAAGGGCAGTCCTACTCTCCTCCATTATGCCAGCACAGCTGCCTGTACAGCCCCATTGTGAATGGGACAAGAAACTGATGATATAGAAAAGTAACAACTTTTTTCCAGGTTATTTTTTGTTTGGATCAGCTCTGTGCTGTCTTCACTACACAGCTAACTGCACCCCCACAAAGGAAGGGAAGAAAATTAGGAGCAGAGAGGAGGCCAAGGACTACTCCTTCCCTCATCAGTGCCAACCTAGAAGTGCTTATCTAGACACAGGCTCAGTTATCTTCCTTGGGAAGAAGCAGCTTCCTTGCAAGCCACCAACAGAACAGCTGGCCACAAGACTCCTAGTCAAACACTCTTCTTCTTTCTCCAATGTCTGAAAGCAATGCACCACCTTCCTCAGAATGCAATCCACAAAATGTCCCTACCTCCACAGCAAATAGGACAGAGTGACAGGCAATAGTTTACAAATTATAGTACCTGTGATTAGAAAATGCAAATGAAATCCACAATATTCTTGGTTTTAAAAAAACCAAAACAACCCAAACACAAAAAAAAAAACCCCACACCCCCTAAAAAGTCAACACTAGTGAAAAGTGAAAAAGCAGGAAATTAATCTCTTGGAGAGTAAGTTTAACTATCTCCTGCATCATGCAATTCTAAATCATTAAGGAAATAGCTTATGGTTATTAAAGCTAGAGAATTAAAGGGATAAATCATTCTGAATTTATCTACTGAAGAATCTCTTACAAGAGTAAAATCTTGAACTAAAGTTAGTGAACAAGCGCCAGGTGCCTCCAATTATATCCTCCAGTAGCCACCATCTGAAGAAACTTAGGGTCATCTTAATTAAGGACAAATGAATCTTTAACCAGTCACTTTAGTAGTCAGCAATGGTGTACGAGCCTCTGTTTTGTAGCATTCAGAGACTGCATTTTAACTGGTTTTATTAAACAAGATAGGAACATCCCTTGCTCTGGGCAAAAAAGTCATTAGATGCAGCTAGTTCCACCCTCTCTTGTGCGTTTGTATTTGACTTGGAAAGGTGCGTCTCCTTCAAAAGTGCCATGTCTGCCTTAAGGTTTTCCAACCAGCTAAATTTTCTTTCCTAGTAATGGGAGTACCTAGCCTTTTGAAGTTTTGTTTTTTCTCTTTTTTTTTTTTTTTAAGAGTTACTCATGATTATCAGGTGGTTGAAAGTGTAGTAATTAATTTTCAAATTACCAGACTAGACTTCTCTGCAGAGAGCAGGTTATTTATAGATGAAGAGTTCAAAATTCTGAAAATCCACCCACGCTTGGACTGACATGCCAACATAAGGCATATTTTTGCCTTTGCTGTCAGTTTCTATTGCTATTTAGAAGATTTACTATTCAACTTCATGAACAGCAAACAGCATTACAACAAAACACTCTAACTTGAGTAAACTGAAGGACCTGCTTTTGGATCTTCACAGTTTAAAAATCTATTTTTCCACTCAATAGAATAAAACAAGGATGAGCAGGGATCAATCCATTTATAGATAATAACCCTTTACAGCATTGCCTAAGCACTGAAATTTTCAATTTATGTTACAATTTCCTGTTTCAAACTGAAATTTTCCCTGTTTACGTCTTCAGACGTTTTGGAAGTCGTGCAAAGAATAGAACAAGGCTTTGTCTAAGCTTTTACCTAATTTCATGCACAGCTTATAAAATGAACAAAGAAGTAGTATTAATCAATTATTTCAGTAGTGTAAGATCTTGTTTATCTCAAAAAAAAACCCCAAACAAGAAAAAGCCATTTAAAAAACTGACAGTAATACAGCATTATATTTATATGGCTAAGCACTGTAAATGTTAGAAAATCCTAAAATTAGAAACATGCCGAAAACTTTATCTACCTCAAGTCTGTATAAGTTACATCACCATTTCCTCCGTGATGTAAATACTATCTTAAGCATTATACTGTTACAGCCTTTTTCCTAGTTTCTTCATACCATCTATCATTCTGGCATACTTCATAAAAATTTCATTGTCACAGTGGTGCCAAACATCTTTATTGACAGATTTTTATATTATGCTTTATTTGGATGGAATGTCACATATTTTCCTTTCCTACCCAAGATGAAATTCAGATAATAAGAGAGATTAAGTTCTCTGCCAAACACTGACAATTTTTAAACTACCTTTCCAATATATTTCAACTGGAAGATTCAAGTGAAACTCATCTAGTATTAGCATAGACATCTTTCATAGACTCCTAAGCAGTATAAAAATAAATAATACGATATAAAAAATGAGTCTGCTGACAGCAATGAATAACAGGGAGAAGCCAGGAGTTTGCAGAAAACTGGAAAGAGAAACAAAATGAAACAGGTAAAGAAAATCAGGGGACAAACGGACAAAGATAATGATATGCATGTCAGGAGAAAACTGTAGTAATGACAGTCCTCTTGACATTTTGCTCCATGGGGGAAAAAATGAAGTAGTGCTCAGGAAAAGCGTGTGATGTATTTCATGTAATACGTATATCATCCTTCTTTTCTGCATAATCCAAAACATTTTCCATTTCAGTGATAATTTGGGAAGATGTCAGTAGTGGAGTGGTACTTAACATATTAAAAAATTAAAAGCAGATGTTCCTAATTTCTGTCAGAATTTTGAAGAGGGTTGGCTGACAAGCTTTCAGCGCTGCTGAGAACTGATTTTGAAAGTCTGAAACACCTGGGAAATTTTATAGGACTAGAAAAAAGCTTAAGACTCATTAGCACTTAAAAATTATAAGGTCAGGGGCTTACTCTGACTGAAGTGGCTACCCAACAAGAGCATGCACTATACCAATGAATGCAAGGATGGGGTCAAAATAAGGCCTAAAGTGCTGCCATCAGCTGTGGCAACCTAGGCATCTGTACCATGGCAATCTTCATAGTACTCCCAAACAAAATGTTCAGCCGGGAAACACTGGACTTCATTGTTTAATTACTAAGAGCTGTCAACCATGAAAAAAAATTTTTCGTGAATTAAGTAATATTTTCAAATGGGAACATAAGTCTAGATGTAAAAAAGCATCAAATAACAGGCTTTGAGAGATACTACACTTTACACTGAACAGTGCTGTCATTAAAAAATTTGAATTATTCGAAACAACTACCAAACATATTAACAGGATAACTGTTATGTCTCAAAATGTGGATGAGGAATCACTACGCAGAAAGTGTATTTCTCCTGGCATCGCCAAGAACACCCCCTTAGTTCTTCATCCTGAAGCAATTTTCCAATTAATGGCCTAGAAAAGAACACGAATTAATGATAACATTTGAGAGCCATATAGAAACTGAGAAAACGCTAAAAAAATCAAAAAGAATTAGTAGTAACATAGAAAAACCTCATTGACATAGTTGGCTCATGCCTAGCTTAGAGTATCCTCATATATGAAACACTAGAAAAAAAGAATGCAGAGGGTTCCACCTGTGTAAACAGTTTCTATGAAGACAAGTAGAGAGGAAGGCGACCACAAATGCTCAGAATAATGTAATCAGGGGAATAATATGGTCCTCAGATGAGTAAAGACAGCAATGTGAAGTAGAGAGGTTGAGTTCGCAGCGTTTGACCAATATGAAACACCCACAACTCAGGAATGATGGTGAGAATTGAACAGGAGTCAGAGGCGCTGCAAGAACGATCACGTGCTTACAAAACATGCCTCACAGAGAGAGGCTCAATGTGATAATTTACTTGGCTTATTGAAAAGAAGGATAAGAAATTCACTTCAACATATGATTCAAATATTTAAATGAACATAATTTTCATAAACTTTTTTAAAAGAATATTTTTTTAAGGTGAAGATAATCACGTTTTTAAAGACTGACACAAGTTGAGACTGTAGTAGCATGTTCAGGATTCTGATTTTGCTAGCTCCTAATGATCCTTTTCAGTTCAAAATCAAGTCTTAGTAAATTCTGACCTCCAGCAAAACAAAAGTTATCAAATAAACATACTTCCTCCTCTGTCAGGACAGATTCTTTCTCACCTGGACCTTCTATCATCACAAGCAGTCTTCACAAGCAACTCTTTTTCTCAGCAGCAGCAGCATGGAGTGTGCACATGGGCCACCCTATCGCATGTGTGTGGAGCTACTGCACCTCAGTCAGGCTTCCTGCCGTGTGCTAAAGCATATGCGAGCCCACCAGGAAGATGTCCGAGAGCAGGCTGCTTCCAGCAGCCCTCCTTCCCAAGAAAACTCTGTCCTTCATGGGGACCGGGCTGCAGGCCAGCCTAATTGCTCTGGCAGCACCAACAGCTGACTGCTTCCTCCTGCTATTTTTCCCAGGGGCCCTTCGGCCCCTTCAGGCTCACATGACTTAATCAAACCTGAATGCCCTTCTGGAAGATATGCAAATTATTTTTCAGTCAGACAAAAGTGTTTTGGCTCAATACTGGTGTTACTAAGTGAAGTTTAATGATGTGCTATACAGGTCAGACTACATGGCCTAATGGTACTTTCTGGCTATAAACTCAACAAGTGTATTAGTCTCTAAAGGAGGTTTGAAAACAAAGTATTAGTATATTCATTATATTACCTAATTAGACTGGGCCAAGTATCAATACAAAGCAATATGACCTGTATTTTAGGGCCAGGTTTGTCAACACTGGGATTTTTACACTTATTAACTGCTAGGCAGTTTGAGTTCGGCCATGGTTGCAGAGTACCACACTCTGCATCCCACCTCTCGTGTGACCTCGCACTGGCGCATTTCAGTGTGCTATGCCAACAGAAAACTAACTCAAGCAGCTGAAGTACTGAATAGTTTCCTGTCAGTTTAGCATGCTGAGACAGATCAGCATGAGATCGGAGAAGTGCTGGAGCTGCCATAAGAAGGATGCGAGAAGGCAGTATCTCACTAGCCAGCAATTAGATCAGGTTATGCTGACATGGTACTGCAGCTTTAATTAAGGTATTAGTAAAGTCTCAGATGCATTCAATTCAGGGAAGACAACAGCTTCAGTTTCCTATTTATCTTAGGCGTATGACCAGAAAAGGTCTCTTTTTTTCCTGACTAGCTCTTACCACAACAAACTGTATCACTAGGATAACCTCTTAAATACTGAGCTGAAGCTTTTTCCACTGCAAAGTAGGAAAAACCAACTACAAATGTTTCACAGCCACATGAAGCATGGTAGTCTGGTTTTAAAGCCTTTTAAAAACTGATTGTGAAGAAAGACAAATTATGTTGCTTTCAAGGTAATGAAAGCACAATCTCTAAAAGAACTGGTTTCAACTTGCAGTATTCCTCCTTGCCGTGGGCAACCCATTCACATTGCATGATGGAACATACAGTCTTGTATATTCCCTTTATTTATATTAAAGATACAATGTGGGATCATAAAACGCATTACAGGTGACAGCGCTTAACTGAATATTGGACAACTCTACAGGACACACGCATGTACTTTCTTGGTTCTCTTTCACCTATTAAGATCAACTAAAAAAAATAAGGACACGAGAGGTAATGCTAAGATAAACATAGTATCAGTTGTTCTAGTTACAATAAGGCTTCTGGGATAAAGTGGCAAGCATTTCACTGCATGCAGGGATCAGTTTTTTCTAAACAATAACTGTATCTCTACCTTATCCAGCCAACTGCATGTCCTTGTATACATTACTAGAATTAATACCACACAGAACTCAACATAATTTGTTGTTTATTTACAACCACTCTTCTCACGTGCTAATGAGTGACACCAGCTCTTCAGAGGGAGAATTTGCTTTTCTTGCCAATGCACTCTTGGCAGACTGTGCCCTTGAAACAGAAGATTTCAGGGAGGGACTGAAGCCAACAAGAGAGAATGCAAGGGAGGATGGTATGATATGAGAAGAACGCCTGCGATTTTACAGGGGGAAGACCCAGCTGCCAGTTACTCAGATGTCTGAACTCACACACATATACTAAGCTGTTCCATCATACACACTTAGATACTCAACTGCCAGAAAATACCAGGGAACAGGTGCTCCTCTGTGCTCTAACCTGCTTAGGTACTTATAATTGAAGATGGGTGCTTTAAGAAATAATGCAATATCCATGCTTTCTCCCACCCCCTAAAACAAGGAAAACATCTCTACTACACCACCTTCATCTCCACGCTCAACAAAGCCTACACACATAACGTTGTTACCAGGCAGCTTCTTCAAACTCACCTGACTCAGATAAAATATTCTGGGATTGGGACTTTGCTTTTCAACAAGCAAAAACTTAAAATCCTTCATAATTTTGAAACTCCTTCAAAAACATTTAAGCCATTTGCCTCCCTTTTGTTGTCTTCCAAGTTCCTATCAATCCATAATAGCACTTTTTGCCCTTTCCAAATCACTTGACACTACTTGGAAGCAAGGGGATTGCATGCTGTAGCTTTATCAGAATACACCTATTCAGTGCAACCAAAGCTTGCAATAAAGTGCATACACCATTGAGTAAAAAGGCAATTGGACTATCATGGTGTTTTAGTGATCCCTAGACTTCTTTTGGCACTCAAACAGGGAAGTCACACGCTAAAACTGTAAAAGAAGAGAACCAAAGGATTTCTTGTAGAAGTAACATCGAGACCACGCTAAAACTGCAGAACACAGTATCCTTTGAGGATGTCACCTGTATGCTAGCATGACTGAGAAAAGAAATAATGCAGTTACACATGCAGAAATGGGAGAACAAACCCTGCAACAAATTTTAAAGATATTAACTCTAGTGGAATCTGAGGTAGTTCAGTTAAAGCCCAAACTGAATTCTGTGAAGTCACGATTGATTTCCCATTCATCCATTTGAGTCTGATCCACCGTCAAGATTTCACAGAAGCATGTGTATGCACTGTTCCTCTTCTGGTGGTTTTAGGAGGGGGGGGAAAAAAACCCCACAACAAAAAAAGTGGCTTGTTTATAATGATAGCCCACCCAAAATTCAGCTCAACTCGTGAAGCACCACACAAAGGTTTTTCCCCTCCCCGAATTTATTAATTTTCACTTCATCATTATAAATTAGTCAATAACATTTACTGCCACTTATGCCCAAACTTCGCCACTTTCTGCTACGCTCATCATTATAATGAACAAGATAATTATATTTTAGACATCCATCAAAAGCTACTAGGTGATCTAGTCTGGTAGGCAGAGGGGAGCTGTAAACTAGAATTAGTTTTAGTTTATAACTAGGAGAGGTAGAGTATGTTGGTTAAAATAATTGAATAAAATTATTTAAAAGTTATTCATTAGAATCACATTTGTATTTTTCACCTGCTTTTATATTAAGGTACACAGGCATCAGGACTAGAGACAGGTATAAAATTTCATACAAATAAAGAGGTTTTGTTTAAAAAATTTTAGCCAAGAGTTACAAGTGATCATGTTTATAGTTCTAACAAGAATGAGCTGAAACACACATAGTAGTCAGTAGAACAAAAGCGTGCGTATTTCATCAGGTAGGTTTCAATTCATACACTGAACATGGAATACCAGTATCTATTTCTTTGGTAGCAAACTTGACAATTTCTCACCTCCACCTTGTCTGTCACAGTTCACTGCTCTTTCAGTTTGCCAAACCAAGTGTTTGAGTAGCTGTGTTATAAATTTGATTATGAAAGTGATCAAAGTTAAAAATAAGCTTTAAAGAGAATTCAGTATAGTAGAAGTGAAATGATAGAAGAACACTGAGTGAGTATATCTGGACAATTCCTCACTTAGCAAAAGGAAAAGAAATACCTGTGCAGAAAAACCAGCAGCCCAATGCCACTCCAGTTGCATTCAAGTCCCCAGAAGTTCTGTGTTGCATTTCCAACTACAGCAGATGGGAGCCAGTCTCAGAGGCTAAATCTAAGGTATTTTCTGTAGATGTTTTCACTTAAAATTATTTCTCAGTGTCGTTGCTTTTGCTGATTTGGTTTTGTTATCCTCGAAATCATCACAGAAGACAACTAGAACACTGATTTTTTTTAGGGCTCAAGGATAATAATATCTGTTGTATCTGCATTTACCTTGAAACCATTTCAAGTTCAAAGTTATCCAAACAAGGTTCCTGAATAATAGAAAAGTCACTCCTGGATACCTCAGTAACTTAAAAACCTCAGTATTTTGAAGAAAAATCTCTTGATATTTTCTTTAAATCATCTCTTCTACAGAGATACAAGCTATTTCATCCTGGATTTATTTATTTTTTGCTTGTATTTCCTCAAAAAAGCTACTATAGTTTGAAAACAAGATTTTAGAATAACTTCTGGCTATAGCTTGAACAATGATGTTCCACACATACTAGGTTGTAAGGAATTTGTTTGGTGACACAGTTAACAACTCCCTGATGATTCAGGCTCCTCTACTGTCAATTACTACTACACTCTAATTGGTTTCTAATTGATCATTGTTGTGTAACTTTAGGAGTTATGTAAATTCATTTTGCTGTGTTGCCTGCAAATGGCCTTACAAGTCAAATAAATAATTTTGTAAGAGGAGTTAACTTAGTAGCAAGCAAATATACTGGTGTTTTGAGGCTGCTTAAAATACTAGATTAACTTAACACTAACCTAAGCCTCTTCTCAAAATACCTTAGAGCCATTCCTTACAAGTGATTGAATACTGAGGTCTGTGCCCTGCAGAGAAGTCGTAAGTGAGTAAAAAGTAAAATTCTTCTCTACCTATATCCACATTATGTTAAAAAGAAAGCACGAAAAGGAAATTAAGAAGATTGATTTGCTTGTACAATGTCACTTTCAAAATCTGATTTTTTATGTTTTTAATATGTTCGATTTGTACCAATCAGAAATAATAGAATCATACAAATATCCACAACAAATTAAATATCACATATATTTGACCAACACCTGATTTTTTAGTAAACATTTAGCAAATGCTCAAATACAAAGAGAATAAAAAAAAGTGTCAAGGCAAGGCAACAAATTTTAACTAGCTGGCTAAAATCAATGGTCCACCTCACCCTCTGCTGAAACTATGGGAGGTCTGAAAGGCTTCAAGATGATTGTGTACACTGCATGTGACAATCTTCTGCAACCAAACCACAACAGAGCTGCCACTGTCATATTTCCTCTCTGCGGGTTTGGTTAGTTTTCACATGAATAGGTATAGCTCTTGAAATCCAGTTCTAACTATCATAAAAATCTTTCCTTCCTTCCTCCAGAACTGATTTTAATATCATCCAAAGAACTATTAAAAGGTAGAAAAATTCCCATAGGAAAAAACTTCTGAGTCTGAATTGGGGACAGGAAGAAGAGAAGGAAGACCGATATTAAAGGAGGTTTTTATATTAAAGTTTTTACATTTCAAATGCTTACACTGTTTTACTCACTCTTTTTTGTGTATTTAAAGAAGAGTTAAATTATTTTAATGGAAATAAGCTGCAAGGAAGTTGACATGCATCTGCCTAAAATTAACTGCTTACCACTAAAAAAAGGAAGAGTTCGTAAAGGCCTTGATTCCATCAAATTTGATCTATACAGATATCTAAGTAGTCTCAGTTTTACCTATCCACTAAAACTTGCATGTCCAAAGACTACTTAATTAATCCAACAGGTGGAACTGCAGGTTATAAATAGAAAAATTAAGGTACATTGAGATTAAGTGATTTGCCCAAGACACAGATTAACAGGATTAGGATCTAGGAGTTGCCAGTTCGAATTTCTTTGCTTGTCCCACATTTGCTCCAGCAGACTAAGTACAAGGAGAGCAGAGAAGGGAGGAAAATACTTACATCTTTCACTTGGCATCAATAAAAAAAAATGCCAAAACCCTATTCATTATCAGCTATTCACCTACAGATTCGCCTGACACACACCTAAAGCATGCCTATTATCAGAAATAATATTTCGAGTACACAAGAACTAATCTATTTTAAATCAGCATAAGACCTTATAAAACAGAACTCCAGACTCTGTGTGTGCATGCGAGGGTGTGTAGAGGGATGTTGCAGATACATTCTCTTCTAACAGAGAAAGCCAAAAGAAATCATGAACAAAGCTTTCAGTAGCTGTATTACTTAAAAAAACTGCTTCCCTTGGTAACCATGTTAATTGCTGCATCTGCTAAAGCTGGCAGAGTTTACTTTCTGAGAAACAGATAAATAATATTTCACTAGATTTTTTTCCCTTTAATATTAGTTCTGCAAGATGTCTTAGCTAGGATTCAAAGGAAATACTTCAAGAGATTACAAATCTGGCTTCAGTGACTACTGATTTGTTTCTTAACTCCTCTAGTCTATTAAGATTTAATATAGCATTCACTTTGCTTTGGGGATACTTTAGATACAAAAGTTGTGGAAGATATATAAGTGAAGAAAAGTATTATGGAATCAAAAACTTTCCTAAAAGGTTTATTCATGAGTATTACAGAATAGTGAGTACCAAACTAAAATGAAGTAACACAGCATCATTAGAAAGACACATTTTTCTAAGGGTTTAACGTATTAATCTGGAAAACAGCACATGTTTGAAATGCAGAGTGGAAGGGTAATTTTTATGCTGCCTAACTTCAGGCACCAAACTTAGGTCCTCAATGAAAAGGCTGCTCTACCTAAACTCCTAATATAATCAATAAAGATTATCAGGTAGTGATTCATGGCCAGAGTCTCATCTGAACTGTTCAAAACTGCCCTGTGGATCAGGCATTCTCTCTCAAGGAAGCCTGTGAAAACTAGATTTCTAGTTCGGGCATCAAACTTGTATATTAATAGGACAAGCCATAATGGACACAAGCTGCAACAAGGGACAAGCTCCAGCAGGTATTCTTTAGCTTTGGCTTTAGCTACACCAGTGCACATACTCAACTTCCCCATGCAGCAGCCTCTTTAGAGCAAATGCCAAAATCTGACTTTGCTGGGTTTGAGATCCAAAGCTCAGCTTTTAAGCCTGTATTTCCAGATCAATAGCAAGGTGTAACATAGCCAAGATCAGGTTCTAGGCTTCTGTGTTTCACTGCTTAAATAAAAGAACTCAGAAGATGGCCCTTCACAGAACAGATGTGTTCAGGAAGTCTCTTGCTAGACATTATGTGCAACTCACCTAGCAGGCTAGACCTAAGGGGAAAGAACAGTAGGCTATTTTATAAGGTGGTCCCTTGAAGAACAACATGCTTGAACAAGACTCTACTAGTTAGTACTTTGAAACTATGGAAAAAACAACAGAAGACTGCAACCTCTATATAACAGGGAAATATTCTGAATTCACAATGAGGGAAGACGAATAAAGAAGATACTCCAGCATATTAAGTAGTTCTATTTTGAGCTCCTTCAAAAGGGAAAAGCCAGTTTTACTTTAGAAGCTATGAACTTCTATACATGGAGATTGGCTTTCTAAGTGATACAGTTACCAGCTAAATACCAGAATGCTTATGAGCCAAGGTAATTTCAGAGAGGGTATACATTACTAATGCACACACATAAAATTATCTTCCCCTCCCCAAGAGGGAAGGATTGTGAAAGTGATACTGAGCCTGTGGGTCTACAATAGAGATGATGAACTTGATGACATATGATAACTAATCTGACTTCTATCATGCTCTAAAGACTTTGTCTAGAAAAGCAAGTAGCAAAGGGGGCTATAACGTCAAACTCAAAATCAACTAAAAATACATCCTACATCATCCCGTGTAGGTCACGCACAGTGATCTACTATTCTGAGTAAGGCAATAATTACTCTCAAAACTTTTAAAAAGAAAAAAACTGACAGATTCTTACAAACAATTTATCTAAATGATATTGCTTCATACTAACGTACGTGTGGTTTCCTACTTGCCTCATGGTAAAAGAAGCCTATATCTGTAAGAAAAAAAATAATCTAAGCATATAAAATTGAATTCATAATATCAAAAGGCCAGACATCTTGATTTTACCTCTGACTATGCAAACTTCATCTAGTCACTTAATTTCCCTGTCTCACTTTCTGATACTGTAAACTAAAAATATTATTGTCAAAATTTTTGGGAAGCTTAATTCCTTAACATCTGTAAAATACCTGGAGATCCTCAGACAGCAGGTACAGGAAAAGTGTCATCATTAATCATAATTCCAAAATTAAGACATCACATTTGAGGTTCTGTACATCACCAAAGAAAGCCATAAAACACTTCTCAGCGCCTTAAGAACAATTACACTCACTCAGTCATTTCAAGGGTTTGATAAAAGAAGTTTCCAACCAGAGCAGATAGAAAAATTAAAATTCTTTCAGGAAGAAGCTGCAATACTAACTGTTTGGTAACCTAATCATGTTGACTAGTATCTGCTTTGCATTGTAACTTTGCACAGCAGAGCAATACCTCCGCCACTGCTGGCAGAAATATCTATTAGCAGCATGGAGTGGGGATCAGAAAGAGGAAATAAAGCTTTGTTTCTGTCATAGTGATGCAGAGACAGCTTCACACCAAAAGCACTGATAGCTTGACTTCCTTTCAGGTAATGTAGAAGTTATTCTGTGAATTATGTAAGGGAAATCTGACTGGAAGGTAGATGAGAACTTCGAATATGCAATAACTTAACTCCAGCAGAAAGAGTAGGGAGAAAAGTAATAACAGATAACCAGATACCAAGGATAGAAGGAAACAAATACTGGAGAAACAGACAATCATAACAAACATATAAGCTCAGGAGGAGGATAGTATAATAATGAAAAATAAAAAAAATGGGCAGGTAAAGAGCTGACTAAAAGAGGAGGTGTGGTGGTTTGACCTTGGCTGGATGCCAGGTGCCCACCAAAGCTGCTCTATCACTCCCCTCTTTAACAGGACAGAGGAGAGAAAAGTAGATCAAAAGGCTCGTGAGTCGAGATAAGGACAGGGAGAGATCATTTGCCAGTTACCATCATGGGCAAAACAGACTCAATTTGATGAAATTAGTTTAATTTATTACCAATCAAAATCAGAGAAGGAAAGGATAAAAACTGCTAAATCTTAAAACACCTCCCCCCCACCCCTCCCTTCTTCCTGGGCTCAACTTCACTCCCAGTTTTCTCTACCTACTCCCCCACAGCAGCTCAGGGGGAGGGGAATGGGGGTTAGGGTCAGTTCATCATGCTGCTTGTCTCTGCTGCTTCTTCTTCCTAGGGAGAGGACTCTTCCCCTGCCCATGCGTGGGGTCCCTCTCACAAGAAACAGTCCTCCATGAACTCCAACGTGAGTCCTTCCCACAGGCTACGGTTCTTCATGAACTGCTCCAGCATGGGTCCATTCCTCCCACGGGGTGCAGTCCCTCAGGAATAGACTTCTCCTGCGGGGTCACAGGTCCTGCCAGCAAACCTGCTTCGGTGTGGGCTCCTCCCCCACGGGTCCACAAAGTCTTGCCAGGAACCTGATCCAGTGCAGGCTTCCCACAGGATCACAGCCTCCTTCCTTCGGGCTTCCAACTGCTCCGGCGTGGGGTCCTCCATGGGCTACAGGTGGAGATGTGCTCCACCATGGGCCTCCATGGGCTGCAGGGGGACAGCCTGTCTCATCACGGTC
>NW_009269999.1:5531719-5570206 GCF_000687185.1 Egretta garzetta
GCTGGCTGTTGAGCTGCAGCCGTTTTTTTTCCTTCTTAAATATGTTATCACAGAGGCACTTACCACCGTCGCTGATTGGCTTGGCCTTGGTTAGCGGCAGGCACAGGGAAAACTTCTAGCAGCTTCTCACAGAAGCCACTCCTGTAGCCCCCCCCACTACCAAGACCTTGCTACACAAACCCAATACAGGAGGTTGTCCTGGTTTTGGTGGGGATAGAGTTAATTTTCTTCTAAGTAGCTGGCACAGTGCTGTGTTTTGGATTTAGTAAGAGAAGAATGTTGATAACTCACTGATGTTTTAGTTGTTGCTAAGTAGTGCTTAGACTGGTCAAGGACCTTTTCAGCTTCCCCTGCTCTGCCAGGTGCACAAGAAGCTGGGAGGGGGCACAGCCAGGACAGCTGACCCCAACTGACCAAAGGGACATTCCAGACCGTATGACGTCATGCTCAGGGAGAGCTGGCAGGGGAAGAGCAATGCTGCTCACGATGGGCTGGGCATCAGTCAGCAAGTGGTAAGCAATTGCATTGAGCATCACTTATTTTGTATATTCTGTGTATTCGATCATTATATTTACTTTTTTTTCCCCCTCTGCTGTTTTATTAAACTGTCTTTATCTCAACCCATGGGGTTTACCTTTTTTTTTTTTTTTTTTCCTGATACTCTCCCCCATCCCACTGAGGGAGGGGGCAAGTAAGTGAATGGCTGCATGGTGTTCAGCTGCCTGCCAGGTTAAACCACAAGAGGGGTGAATATAGTTCAGAATTAAAGCTTGTCCTACAGCACAAAGGAACAAAAAGGGAAGGGTTGAAATTCCACTCAGGACAATATTGATTTTCCTGACATCTCTCCTCCTTATACAAAAGTGAACACTAGTAACACTTTGGAGCCTGAGATACTTGCACTTTCCAGAAAAAAAAAAAAAAATTTCTTTTCAAATGTTCAGTTTCCTTTAGGATTATTACATACTCCATGTAGTCTCCAGCCCCCCTTGATACTATTGCTTCTTCGATTAAGGAAAACCAGGTTACTCCATTAGAAATAATACAAAAGTTTTACTGGGGAATCTATACCAGTTTATTAAATCAGCTGATGTAAATTTTGAGTGCTTCTGGGACTAGGCCTTAATGCAGAAAAACCTCAGAGAAGACAATGTTTGACAAGTATCTCTGTGAGCACTAGAACTAGCAAAGCTTTTGTCCTACAGATTTGTGGGTTTTGGCTAACTGACATTGAAGTCTAGGAAGGTGTGAACTTCTATGGAAGCTTTTCCTGCGCCTGAAGCACTTCTGAGGTGTTTGTCTTTATACCTGAAAAACCATTTCATGAAGGTTTTAGGAATTTATCTACCTGGTAAAGAGCAGGACTACAGCCCTGGATTTCAGGAGAGCAGGCTTCAATGTCTTCAGAGATGTGCTTGGAAGAATCCCATGTGTTTTGCTCTAGAGACAAAAAGGGGTCGATAAGAGCTCATTGATATTCAAGTATCTCCTCCTCCAAGCTCAAGAAAGGTCCATTGTGCCAACAGAGGTGATGAGATTCATGCTTAGTAAGAGCATGGAAGCATGGACTTGCAAATCACTCACAGATCAGCTTATGAAGAAAGGTATCATGAGACTGTACATTATCAGCATCACATCCCTGTGACAGACTGAAAATGGATCAAGCTTAATTTATAAATATTGCCAACTACATTTCATAACTCATTTGAAGATTACAGGTTTTCCATAGTACTACCTTATCCCCATTTCACAAAGTAGTAGTAGCATATCAAAGTACTAATCATGCATGCAGATCACTTCTACTGATACTCATCTAGGATTCTTGAAAGGTGCACAACAGAGCATAAACCAACAATTCTTTTAATCATATACAACACCTTTATTCATGATCATACTGATTTAAACCAGACTTACAGACGTCTATTAAGATAAGGCGACTTTAAAGTGATGTAAGAACTTCTACACCTAAGCACAGCTGTAATGTTTAGCTAAACTAATTCAACATCACACCTTTGGACAAACACGGACATACTGAATGGCACCAAAGCCTCAAAACAAAGTGCAGAGTAGGGAATTCCTGAGAGGTAATGAATTGTAGGCACCAATTATCTTGCCTAACAAGAAAAGGTTTGCTGGAAGAGTTCAATAACATAGTTACAGCAACAGAAATTCAGCTCACGTCAGTCCTTTTAACACCATAGGGAAAAATTAGTTCCTCAAAAGAAATAAATGGCACTCCCAAGCTTGTTTTACCAGAATGACTGAATTCAAAGTTTTTGTGAGTACAGCTAAAAGACAGAGTGGAAGAACAGGGAGTGTGAGATTGTAGGTGTCCAAATTCACAAAACAGGCAAAAAACTTCTAGATATAGGTCAGGCCTGCTTGACCCAATAGGAGACACAGACTCTAGAGTCAGGAGCACACTACATAAATCAATCAAGTTAACTTAGGAAAGCTAGGAAATGAATTTGCAGTGACGGAAACTATGAATAACAAGACCACCAGAGAGAAAGGCTATAACAAGCAGCTGGGATGATAAAGACACAAAGACAGCTGGTTCAGAGATTTTCTGTGCAGCTGGACAGCAGTACTTTAAAAAGATGGAAATTTTAAAAGGTAGATCTCTCTTCACTTATCTTGACATCTCCTAGCACCTAGGCTACTTTGAAGAATTAATTGCATGCGTCCTTACTCTTCTGTTCACACTGACCCAGAACACACGTTATCTCTTCATAGTGTTCTTCCTCAGATTGTTACCTACACTGTTCACAGTAGCTCAACACAGAGGTGCCAGAGTTTATTCTGCAGCAGTGAGCTACACGGACCCACTATAACAACACTCCCCATATGTCAGCTGACCTGCTGAGATAGATCAACTAGTCTCAGGCTGCTGTCAAAGAAGTATAGCTCTGCAACTTCCAGGTCCCAAGCTAGTATCTTTAAGATAGTGCTGAATTGTACCATACGGAAATACCAACCCTGAGCTTAGATTGTCTATATAAACATTGTGTTACACAGCACAGGCAGACACTTGAAGTGAACAGCATGGGGAGACGTATGTTTTATGGTTCACTGGGAAGGGATGAAGATAATTTTTCCCTCAGTTCAGATACTTTCACATCTCACGGCAGGTTAAGAGCCAACAGTGGGTTGAAAGCAGACATGGGCTTCACAGAGGCTCTTATTTTTTTATTTTTTTTTTTACAACCTCTTTGCAGAAGGCCACAGTGTAAAGGAATCAAGAGAAAACAAGATTTTCACCTCCTTTCTCTACCTCCCTCTCTCCCTTTCAGTATCTCTGCTGCTGAAGAGTAGACCAGAAACACCATAAAACATACTAGTTAATGAAGCTAATGCTTCATAGACCTTCTACTGAATGATCGCCCATGCACATGTAGCATGCAGATCATTCCTCAAGACTTGCTGCAATTGAGAGAAGAGATGGACCAAGTTCATTTAATATAAGAAACATGGAGAACTCAGAATCCCAGCCCAGATCACACAACTTAGAACTAGTTTTATTCCAGGGAACTTCCCCACAATTTGGAATACTAACTCTTCAGGCCCATATTGGAAACTAAAAAAGTCTTAATTGAAAAAATCCATTTCAGTCGGTTTGAATAAGAATGCTGTCATAGGGACGGGAAACTTGCCAAAAGACTGCAAAGCAAATGGTAATAATAATTACCAGTTGAATTCTGGATAACTGGTTAGCAGAATGCAATGATGATCACTGTACATAAGCTCATATAAATACTTCACTCAATTGGGACAACAAATAAAGAACATACTAATTTAATTTGCCAATGACACAATCAATGAAGAACTGTCAAAAGACACAAAAGAGCCAGAAAACGTTAGAAAGCAAACATAAAAGCTTATTAGTTTTCAAAAAAAGTAAATTTAGAAAGATATACATCTAGAATATGAAGTTGAAAAAACATTTGGAAATTAAGATCAGCAGATGTATGTTCAGAGATATAGCTGAAAAGGAAATGTAATACTGGGGAGGGGGAACCCCAAAGCAGATTAGATAAGGAGGACTTCCAGTGTACTACATTTGATTTCACAAACCACATTGACAGAATGGTATGAACTGAATTCAGGGAGAGGCTAGCTGAAGACTCCATCACTGACTCACGTGCTTCTACTTCTACAAATGATTACTGCAATGCATTTTAGATCTATGTAGTGCAGATGTTTTAACTTAAAATGCTTGTAGACATACCTCACCATCTCTCAAACGTAATCCTCACTTATTTCTCCTCAGCTTTCCTGATATTCCAGAGTCATCAGTAGTTCCAAGCAGTGCTACACTGATAAATCATAAATAGCAACAGCTATAATTGTAGAGCAAAGGAACTGCAAAGTGAATAAAGGCTGGAGATCAGTCATTTCAGCCAAGGCTATTTCACTGAAGAATGAGCTTCTGGAGAACACTGTATTAAAATCCACAGCTTAATTATCTTTAGGACATACTATAAGACCTTCCTGATTCATAAAAACTTTCCTACAGTAACATGGTATAAAGATCTGATTTGGTTTTAATAGCAAAAGGGAAAGGGCAGAAGACTGACATTTGCTGTGATCACCACTGTGTTGTTCTATGTATCTCACTAAGCAGAGACTGGCTAAGCTACAAATGGAGATAGTAAAACAGCTTACAACGGAGGGAGCAAAAAAGAGGGAAGAATTTAATATAGAGTTACATGTGGAAGCATTAGAATGACATCAGTGAGGGAAGGGGTTTTTGAACCTCAAGAAAGTAATCTTGTCAGCAAAATGCATTAAAACAGCATCTTTCAAAAAAGAGCTGGGAGAACAGTGGTCTTTCTAGCTCTTCTCAATCTCCAGGTTACATGAATCATGCAGATAGGGCATTTCTTTAATTTTTGTAAGGAATCTGGCCTTTCTGGCCAAGTCAAGAAGAACTAGATAGAGACACATACCACTCTTCTCATTCCGTGACAGAGATTGTGTGCTTGGTTGTGGTAAGCCTTCCTTCCACAAGCTCCAAAGGTAGTTAGGCTTCCAATTTCCTAATTCAAGTGTGCAGAAGCAAAGGGGCAGCCATGACACCACATGATGAATGTGAAAGAAACAAGGTGAGTTTATAAGAAGATTTTATTTCAGTATGAGCAGTAACAGTACCTTTTGTCTGAAGGGGAGGTAAGAGTCTGCAAAAAGGATCCTCAACCTATATAGTCCAACATACTTGCTGCAGCAGTTTTATGCTTCAGTGGCGTGCGCATCAAATAAAGTAACAATCATCCCTGAGTGGAAGGAAAAGATCCTGTATCTGGTGTTGAACCGTTCCAGGGCTACATCTAAGGTATCAGACAGCAGCTATTTTTGCTGGAAGCAATTTTAACTGGAGGGGAGGGAAAAAAAAAAAAAAAAAAAAAAAGGAAAAAGAGAAAAGCTGTTGAAAAGCACCAAAGAAAGCTGGGGCTCTAGAAGAAAGTGCCAATGGTCCTGACTGAGCTTTCTGTTCACTTCTCAATACATCAGGCCTGGAACAAGTTTCTCAGTGCAAAATTTCTCTAATTGGCTGGAAAGCATTTAAGGAAAAATCTTTTTAATTAAAAACAGAGAACCAACAAGACATGAAAGCCATGGGGGTTGGGAGAGGCATATGTTGACCTTACGAAGCTTCACAGCAGAACTCTGCAGGGGCTGTTTAAACTGAGAAAGCACAGTTTTAATTAAAGAGTCCTGAGGAACAGACAATTCAAAAGAGCAGGTCAGCTAGATTCCAAGAGGTCAATTTAAGCATAAGCAGAGAGAAAACAAGACTTCTGGTCATTTTGCCTTTCTCTGGGAGAAATCTGTTGCTAACTGAGCATTATGCTCTGTGCTTCCCAAGCTAGCTATCCTCTAACCACCTCCATGGGTATTGTGTATCACTGGCAAGTGTTTAAGAGAGGGAATAAATTTTCTGAAGTCCACCCCAGTTTCTTGACACCGGATGATAATCTAAAATAAACCTAATTATTTTTCCCAATGCATGAAATCCCAGATATCTTATGCATACTTGAAAATAGAACTAAGCTCCTAAAACCAGTGGGAAATCCTGTAAAAAAAAAAAAAAGCAGACCCAGCCTATCACCAAACAGAAATCCTCTTTCTTAAAAAAAACAACCAAGCAAAAAAACTTTGTCTTTACTTTTTGAAGTGTGTTATGTTACTATCACATTTAGTGAAGCTAGTCATTTTTCCTTCCTATTTGGAGACAAAAGGAAAAACAGTCTAGTCTCCAAAAAAAAGGAGTTATGAAGAGCAATGCAACTAGAACCCATCAAGTAGCAGGGCTAACATAGAAAACTGTAACATAAAAGCTGCTGCATTTTTCCATGAAGAACTACTTTCCAGTAATTCAAAAGGATAAGGAATTAAGTAGAAAAGTAGTTTTCTAGAAACTACATAGAAACTACTACAATAGTTTCCCAAGAGAAACAATAATGTTAGCACACTTCAATTAGAGTATACATGGTTCTGCACATACACGGATTATTACATTTAAGTATTGCTTCTGTTCATACAGATTTCTCTCTTATTGGGCCTTTGAGAACTCATGGCTAGATGCATCTGCTTGGATGAACAAGGTGCATATTCCAAGTCAAAGGATGGTTATTTCAAGACTGACAGACAAAGCAGTAAACTTCCTTGCATCAAGGAGGAGCAACTAGCAGCCAGATTAAGCAATCAGTTCACTCATTTCTGACATATTGTCTGTTTTTCTAAAATCCCAATTAAACACTCAGAAGTGAAAAGGTGGGGGTTTTTTGTTTGGGGGTTTTTGAGTTTGCATAAGCTTGGAAATTGCATCATCTTACATCTTTAATTTTATTCTCCCTTGCTTCCTCCGGCCAGGGTGCAAGCTTTGATGCAATTTCTCATTTATTATGTTGACCTATATCCTCACAGAGCTGGCTTTTATGCAGTTTAATAGGGTTACCCTCCACAGATGGATAAAACTAAGAAAAAGCCAACACTCACTCCTAAAACAGAAATTCAAATCTAGAATGAAACTTAAAATACATGAGAGGGGAAAACGGCAGTGAACACTTTTATGGCAAAGGAATAAATAAACCCAAGAACATTCTGGGAGACATGGAAGTTAGTAAGTGTAATACTTTTGATAAAGGAGGACAAAAGATGCCTTCGTAATTCTTCACAGACATAAATCAATGGCAACACTGAAGCACGGAACAATCTCTGCCCAGAAAAAAAACCCAGGAGAGAAAACTCGTACAGAGCAGAATCTTGCTGTAGAAAACAAAGGGCATATTTTCACCATTTTCTGCACACAGGAATTCTACTGAAATAAAATGGACATTCAATAAATAACTCTCCATACACCTGACACAGGGCACCAAATGCAGAAAGATACTGGTTCAGGTCTCAAAAGCAATATATCAACATTAACACAAGGTATACTGCTTCTAATTTCAGGACCAGCAGGTTGTTTGTCCCATACTCTGCTGCATAGTATAGGATAACCATAAACGGAATTTCTTACCAGGACTCTATAACTTACCCACCTCCTTGTGGTGGGTTGACCCTGGCTGGATGCCAGGTGCCCACCAAAGCCAGTCCATCACTCCCCCTCCTCAGCTGGACAGGGGAGAGAAAATGCTCATGGGTCAAGATAAGAACAGGGAGATCACTCAGCAATTCCCATCATGGACAGAGAAGACTTGACTTGGGGCAATCAGTTTAATTTATTGCCAATCAAATCAGAGTAGGATAATGAGAAATAAAACCAAATCTTAAAACACCTTCCCCCAACCCCTCTCTTCTTCTGGTCTCAGCTTCACTCCCAATTTCTCTACCTCCTCTCCCCAAGCAGTGCAGGGGGATAGGAAGTAGGGCTTGTAGTCAGTACTTCACTCTCTTCCCCTACTCCAGCGTGGGGTCCTACCCATGGGAGACAGTCCTCCACAAATTTCTTCAATGCAAGTCTTTCCGATAGGCTGCAGTTTTTCACAAACTGCTCCAGTGTGGGTCCTTTCCATGGAGTTCAGTCCTTCAGGAATGGGCTGCTCCAGTGTGGGTTCCCCACAGGGTCACAAGTCCTCCTGCCAGCAAACCTGCTCCAGTGTAGGCTCCTCTTTCCATGGGGTCACAGGTCCTGCCAGGAGCCTGCTCCAGCATGGGCTTCCTGCAGTGTCACAGCCTCCTTTGGGCATCCACTTGCTCCAGCACATGGTCCTCCCTGGGCTGCAGGTGGATATCAGCTCCACTGTTAACCATGGACTGCAGGGGGACAGCCTGCCTCACCATGGTCTTCACCATGGGCTGCAGGGGAATCTCTGCTCCAGCACCTGGAGCACCTCCTCTCCCTCCTTCTGCACTGACCTTGGTGTCTCTGCAGGGTTGTTCTCTTGCATATTCTCAGTCCTCTCTCCGGCTGCAATTGTGCAGTTGTTTCCCCCCCCCCCGCTTCTTAAACCTGTTACATAGAGGCACTACCATCATCACTGATGGGCTCAGCCTTGGCCAGCGAGGGGTCCACCTTGGAGCCAGCTGGCATTGGCTCTACTGGGCATAAGGGAAACTTCTAGCAGCTTCTCACAGAAGCCACCACTGTAATCCCCTTGCTACCAAAACCTTGCCACGCAAACCCAATACATTCGTGCACATAATACGATGTTTAAATTGTCAACATTGTATCATCATAAAATGAGACGCTGTAGCAACAAACTATCTGTAGGTAAAGTCATGACTCCATGCAAGCCGCTATAACTGCTTTTAATTTGATATGTACATATGGTCTTGTGTTGTAGTGCAGTGATCATAAAGAAACAAAACTAATTTCTGGAATAATCCAATTTGAAGATGTACCACCAGCCATGTTTCTAAAGAAAGCTCTAAGCTGAAAGTCTTACTTGCTTTGGGCATCACTTAGTCTGACGTTTTGTATTGTTAAGAGACTCATTCTGTAGTTCAGATCACCGATGATCTCACTTCTAGTTGCTGCTATTTGTTGTGTAAGATGAATCCTTCCCGCATTCATCTAAAAGCAATGTATTTCCAGGAAGATATCCAGGTCTAGTCTATGCCTGAGTGTGGTAATGACCATATTTCACCCACCACATTGAAAAGGTTCAGCTTCTTCTTAGTAAATGAGTTTAGTTCTTAAGATACCATGAATATTGGGAGTTCCCCATGCACAAGTATAGCAGAAAAAAATCCATAGCAAATAAAACTGAAATGAATAAAATCAAGGTTCCAGTCTGTAATTACTGCTAGAGAATCAGAGAAATTGGACAGAGTGGATGAAAATATTGACAGCAAGTGCTCTAAAGTGATGCATTTCTGTCGCTAGTTAACGTAAAAAGAAGATTTATATAAATGTATAAATACACAGGTAAACACATCATATTTGCTCAGACTAAAGAGTGCAGCCACTGGACTTTAAAGTTCAAGTAATTTATGTTGAACTCTTTTAAGGCCACAATGAGAACATAGTAACATCCACATGAGCTTTTGTTCCTATGTTCCCCCTTCCCCTCCAAAGTACCTTGGTGATTACATTTTATTCCACAATATTCATATTCATAAGAAACCACTAAAAGTAAAAGATAAGGGAGATATTATGTAATTAAAACTTGTCGGGTCTTTCCAAGAAATCCAGGTGCCCATCACCTGGCTGAGTCAGATGCTAGACAGATGAAGCTTGATGAAAATGTGCACTGAAAGTACAGCAGTGGGTACTTTCCACCAGACAGCTTCTTCTCAATTTGTCAACAAGGTTCACTGCTGACCGCTGCAGTTCTGGTGGGTGATGACTTCACTATGATCTCTAACTCTCCTACAGAAGTATGTTCTAAGAGTCTACACTTCATCTTCCCTGACTATGACCTGACCTCAAATCAGATATGACCTCACTGCATTCTGGTTAGATTAGTACCATACAGTTTACTTGAAATCTTAATAATATTGTCCCTGAACTAATCTAAACGATTTGGAACATAATTAAGTACCTATCACTGGGAAGAAGGTGTTATAGACAGCATAGTCAATCACTTCAGTGGCTAATTACAGATTTTCTCACGTTTAACTATGATTTTCTAATTTCCAAGAATCTAAAATGGCATATGTCAAAAAAGCTGTTATTCGCCGTCTTGCAAACTGTGTTCATGATGAGCAGAACTGTTGCAAAGCTTAGCCAGAAGGTGAGGTTTTATGTACATTTAAGAGAATGGTTCTAGTCTTTGCTGCAACAAGAAGTAAGGCTGAATAGCCTGATAGAAGTGAGGCGTATAGAAAAAAAAAAAACACACCACCAAAATTCATATTTCTACAGCAACATTCGGTGTACTTGCTTAAAATACTAAATTAAAAACTAAAACAAAACATAATTTTAGTTGCATGCAGTTACATGAGTTTATTTTGAACTCTGTCCAGTTCTGTAATACCTAATATACCAAGTGTGGTATAAGAATAGCTAGACAAGATAGTACAATGCTGAATAGTTATTTTGGCATTGGAACTTTCTCCTTGCGGGTAGGGTTGGGGAAGAGGTCAGACATCTGTCAGTGGTCCCCCTTCCATAGCCATCGGGATCCCACAACATTACCTAGAAGATGTGCCAGGACTAGCTCAGGCACAGTCTGGGTGGCAGCATTCACCGCCCTACAGCCCAACACCACCATACTCTACCCCCTGCAGGGCTCCTAGTCAAAGCATTCGGTACCCCAGCTGCCTAACAACCTCAGCACCTACTTCCCTCATGCTCCATACCCCTATATTCTAACCATCTCTGGGTCTGCTACCCTGCTCCCGTCCACCAATCCCCAGCACAATTTTTTTTTCTATCCAACCTCATGCACAGGCCCAGAAATATCCTCTCTCTGATCTATTGTTGCTTGGCATGCTGTTCTGTAATGGAAGTAGCACTGGCAGCAAGGTGCTCCTATGGTATTTTATGCTGCAAGCATTTTTTAACTATTCCACAGGCAGCTGTGATGGTGTCTCCCTATTAACAATGTTAGAACATGAGAACACAGCGTGAAGTATCAGTATTTGTACTGCATTAATAGCCTAGCTAATGACTTTAGTGTCAAGGTAACAGGACAGCAGCAGATGCTGGAATACTTGCCTCCATTTTTCCCCACTGTTCGGAAACACCTCCAGAAGGTCCGAAGAAAGGATGCCCTGTTATGAGGGGTAGCTTGAACAAAGCTGAACTCACGGAACAAGATGTGTGTTCCTTGACGCACGCTGTTAAAACTGTGGAGATAAAGTCAAAACGAGAGAACATTAGAAAGCTGAACCAATGTGAATGTTCTGGGGCCAGCTGGAACAGTAGCAAGAAAACCACCGGCAGCTACATTTTGTGAAACCCAATCTCCAAAGCTTATACCCATCTGTTCTCTAGAGAGAAGACTATTTGCAAAAACCACACATTGGAACTTAATTATAGGAATTAGAGGTTTGTGAAAGTAAAATTCATTCTAAAGAATCCCAGCAAGGGGTGTCCAAGAGCCACTTATTTGAAACCAATCCATTGGAAAATGGCTGGCCAAGAGTAACTGTTGTTTATCTGACCAGAAGATGCCCTTTCTTTTAGTACCATTTGAACTTCACTGCTATTCTCACCACAGTTTTCAGTGAAGCCACAAAACAAAGGAAAAAAATCCTCTTTAACAGAAGTCTCAAGATTTCATTTCTAGGTTACTGAAACTTGACTGTATTGGATGTATAAAATCTATTTCAGTTGTCATGAAAAGCAGAACGACACTTCACTAAATGACACTTTGCACTACTGCATTTTGAAAAGAATAGCTGGTCATTATGATGGATAGTCAATTTGATATTCACATTCTTGTATTTTAGTACAATTTTCTCATATTTGAGTTGTAAGCACTTTAGGCTAACATTATGGTAAACATTTGTCTTAGAAAGGTTTCTCTGAAGTGTAGGATGATCTCCTTTGGGCATGGTAAAGCTTGACATGCATAACAATAGAAATGCAAATAAAAACATTATATACCAAAAGGTATAATGACAGGGTTGCCTCAAAGATAGATTTTGTGCATTTCACTCTGCATCGTGCAAGTGGGACAAAGCTTTCAAACACTCCAGAGAGATCATTAAGAACATTCACTTGGGACAGCAGCTTAACTCTCCCGCAAAGGAGAGAATTAATGAAAAGATACAAGTTTACTTTCATCACAGCAGAACCTCTCCATAGGTAGCATCTCCACAACAGGCAAAATCCAGTGATCAGTATGCACCCTCTCAGTCTGCAATTTTAAATCATCTCTTTAAATATAAATAGTTTAAATCACTTTATCCTTCACAGTACAGAAAAGGGTTCTCTTTGAAAGAGAATTATACCAGACAGATTTAAAAAGTCATGTAACAACCGGTGTGTGTGTAGAGAGTAGCCAATTCAATTTTTCAGAGAAGAACAAACATTTCTGTTTTTTAATGTCCTGATTCTCAAAGACATGCGAGTACATGAAATTTTTTGTCATGTGTTGAAAGCTAGGTGCAAACCACTGTTTTTAGCCCTCCTACTCAGGAGGAAATGCAACTCAGAATAAGTACAATCACCTTATGATAAAGAAACACTCATGACTCTTCAATCCTGGAATTAGGAATACTCTTTTTATAAATATCATGGACAAGTATATTATTTTGTAATTATGAAACTGTATTCATGCACCAGTGCTGTACAAACCAGAGGAAAGCACAGCCATTGTCCCAAAAGATTGAAGTAAATAAATCATGTGCCTGATTAAAATGTCAAAAGTACAGGAAAGGGCTCACATCACTATTAAATAAATCATGTGCCTGATTAAAATATGTCAAAAGTACAGGAAAGGGCTCACATCACTATCACTGTAAGTAAAGAGTATTCATTACAAAGTGCTGTAGCTCACTGCCTTAGAGTGAATGAGTTCAGAGTAAGGTAAAGTAACTTGCATAAAGTCCCACAAGATGCCTGTGACAAAGCTGGAAATGGGATTTCAGATCTTCTCATCTCAAACCACAGCCTGTAAGACTTTTTTCATTTCCTCTTTGCATTGTTCTGCTGATGATTTGACAGGCTGATGGGAGAAAAGAGGGATACAAATGAAAAAGAAGAAACTTGGTATAATAAGAGAAGACAGCTTTCAGAAAGATGACACACGTAAGGGAGACATTTTGGAAGAGAAAGAAGATGGAGGCACAATGATACAACTAAATGCACCAAATGATGTTGCACATGCAATGCCTGGAAGCAGATCCTGGCACAACTGTAATGGAAAGGTCCAAACATGAAGCTAACATACTATTAATTCACAGCAGACAGCCCTACTATATTACTTCTTAGTTCTGATAAGTGAAAACTCAAGTCGCTTGCATTTTCAGCATGGGATGGCTCTAAAACTAGCAGGCAGAAGAGTATGATATCATTTGTTGTTGCTTACTCAGTTAAAAGAGTGGGTGGATATGTTGGAACACCAGCACACCTGGGTGTGCTGACAGCCAAGTGCCGTCAGCTAGTTGAGTAAAAGAGGTACAATATTTCTTTCATTCCTCATCCCTTGCAATAAGGTTTTGTTTAACTATACAATGGAAGGATTTTTCCCCAAAAGCTCAAGTCTGCAAGCATGGGAGTCAGAATTTTATCCCAGTTAAGATGCTGCGTTTCAGAGACTCTACTTTTTTATAAATTGTAAAAGTTCAGCTCAAAGGAGCCAGCCTATGCTGGAGCTATCCAGCAAGGAGCCCAATGGCAAATCAACAGATCTATTCTCAGGTAGGGTCAAGATCGCTACAAGAGACGGGAACACTTCACATTTTGAACAAACTATATTTTGAAATTCCTTTATCATAGGTAGTTGGTCAGCACAAAAATAACTTGGCCACCTTTTCCTTAACAACTGCCCAGAGGTGAAGTTACCACTAATGTGACAAGTAGCAACAGCTTGCAGGTAAACCCTTCCGGAAGAAAAAGAAACAGTGATGACCCAAAGCTGTTGCAGGTATTCCAGCAGCATGTAGGGAGTATCACCAACACCTTACTTATGATTTTTCTATATATATATACGAACAGATGTCTTTTCCAGTTTCTTTTGAACGCAAAAATAAAACAAGGTGCGGACTCAGAGGAATGGCTTAAGTAAGCAAGATATCAACAGCAAGCAACAAACTTAGCTCAAATGTTCTCAGAAAGTTTAACAGCTACTAAGATTCTTCCCTTAAGATTGCTGTATTCCCTCTATCTGCCCTCCTCTCACTGAACAACTCATACCCTTAGCAAAGTTAGGTGGCCAAAGCTTATCAGCACACTTGCAGGAGAAAGACTACAAACTAACTAGAGTATCTCAACAAAGTATTAGTTTGTCCTCAATCATTTAGAAATGGGTTTGCAAACCAGACACAGAAGCAAGGCAAATATTTTTTCTCTTCTCTGCTTAACTTCTCCTTTCCCCCTTTTAGGTATTTAGTGCAGCCATCTGTAAGAGTTTCATTCAAGAAGAAAGCTTCCAACAACTCTGCAAGTCTCCAAGCATCCTACTTTAGACCCAATGGTTGCCCTGGCCCTCTACATTGCCAGTAAAAAGAACAGGCAAATTAAGACATTAACAAAAGTTACTAATGATGTGATTTTATTTGTCTTGCTGAAACTGAGACTAGAAATTGAACTGAATGTTCATTAGTTAACACCAGTTCACTACAAACCTGCAAACACTCATATTTCACATGAGAATTGTTACGCAACTGGGTACTCCATTAACAAAATGGGTTTTCCCATTTACCTGTGAGAATATTCTGGAGAAAGATGAGAGAAAAATAAAGTAAGGTTCTTGCTCAATGGGAATATCTAAAGAAACTTTTAACACTAGGGACTACTGATTTTTGATGCTTACTTTTTCACTCCTTTTCTTTACATGCCCCTGAGCAGCCAAACCACAGAACAGGGTCTCTTCCAACATCACTGCTGAGAAAGCTGTGTCTTGCAGCACACCCAGTCTATGCTTATGGGATGGCACGTGCATGTGAAAGGAAGAAAAAAGTAGTTTTGGGAGGAGACTGATAAAACAGGCCCAGCTCTCAGAAATGGCTATGCTGGGAACTCTAGCACTCAGGTGCTGCTTCTCTCAACAGAGCTGCTTTCACTAAGGCTTTGTCTTTTGTGTAATTACATTTTGGCAACTTGCCAGAGTTCAGAAACTTTCAAGCACTCTTTTCAAACCTTTGGACTTCTAAATAGATTGTAAAAGTCCCAGGATGCTATGGTAACATCCCAATTGAAACCCACCACAGTAGTTAGCCTCTGTCTGCTGAACTCGGGCAAAGCCAAATACGCACAATGCAGAGAGAGCCCCAAGTTCCCGAGAAGGACAGAAGAGCTTGCCAGGACCCTGCTGTCCCCCTAGCAGGTGCCACCTTCGGTTAACACGCAAAGAGCTGCATGAGTTCACAGTACCCCTCCTCCACTAAATGGAAAACAAGGAACAAGGGCCATTATTCCTTAACTTACAGCATTACTGCTTGCATTTTCCATCAAGAGCATGATGAAGGCATGTACTGATTTTGGCTGGGATAGAGTTAATTTTCTTCACAATAGCTAGTATGGGGCTATGTTTTGGATTTGTGCTGAAAACCGTGTTGATTATACAGGGGTGTTTCCATTACTGCTGAGCAGTGCTTACATGGAGTTAAGGCCATTTATGCATCTCACCCCACCAGCAAAAAGTCTGGGGGTGCACAAGAAGCTGGGAGGGGCCACAGCCAGGACAGCTGACCCCAACTGACCAAAGGGATATTCCATACCATATGACATCATGCTCAGCATATAAAGCTGGGGAAAGAAGAAGAAGGAAGGGGAGTTACATTCAGAATGATGTTTGTCTTTCCAAGTAACTGTTATACATGACGGAGCCCTGCTTTCCTGGAGGTGGCTGAACACCTGCCTGCTGATGGGAAGCAGTGAATGAATTCCTTGTTTTGCTTTGCTTGTGTGCACAGCTTTTGCTTTACCTATTAAACTGTCTTTATCTCAACCCACAAGTTTTCTCATTTTTACTCTCCCGATTCTCTCTCCCATCCCAGGGCAGGGGGAGCGAGTGAGTGGCTGTGTGGGGCTTCATTGCTGGCTGGGGTTAAACCACAACAAGGAAGAAAAAGTCACTTTGAAGGCTTATGCTGCTTCTCCAGCATGAACAATTTCCACACATACACACTACTTTTCTTCCCCGTTACACAGGTGTCTAAGTCACTAAAACAGAATTGAGTGTCTTAAGCAAAAATAAGGTAGCAAAGCAAATGCAAAGCTGCCATGGGAGGCTATGTCTAGACTGACTAAAACATCTGTAGAAACAGTGCAGAGGACCTGATGTCAACATTATGGGTATCTCAGGGTTTGCTTTTTCTTGAAACACACTCTAGACTAGCTCTAGTCTGGTCCCATGGGCTGAATGCTCATTTGCAGTTGGAACACATCTTCCAGTTTAGTTTCATATGAAAGGAACCCAGGTCACGAGCTCCAAGACTGCTTCATGGTGTGAACCAAAGCACAGTAAGTAGGGATAATCAGGAGTATTAGGATTAGAGACTATGGCACAATGGGTAACAAAGAACCAGCTCGAGCAATAGAAAATACTGAAATTCAAAAGGCGTTAAAGCCCAGGCAATTTCTGTTGTTAAATAACTCATCCACACACAAAGCATCCCCAAGCGACCAATCACACTTACCCCAAGGCTACGCTCTGAAATAGCAAAGTGAGGTTTACCTTGCCTGGAACAAGCCCTGAGAGGGAACACTTAAAACTTTAGTCACCATCAGGGGAAAAAAAAAAAAAATAATCCCAGTTTCACTGCTGTGATGAATAAATTACTGCCGCATGAGTGTAGTTTAATTTAGCATAATTTTATTCTTCACCTATTGGTTTAAGTGTGTTACCCTACTTGAAATAGACCAATCGTTAGACTGTTTCTTTACCTATCCCTCTTGGAAGGTAGCATAGAAGCTTTAGCATTCATCAATTCAAAGCTGTTTTATCAAGTGCTTTTTAAAATTCCACAGATACTGACATTTGGGACAATGAAGTCAGCCTCAAGGAAGTCACCACCTTCCTCTAATGAAATTAGCAGTGCTTTTTAGGCACTTCCTCTGAAATGTGTTAGCAGTGTTAAGATGAAACAGATGCTGAAAGTTATTCCTGATGACTGGCTTTAAGGAAAAATCCTTTTTTAACAACCAGGCAGATAGGAAATCATTAACACTCTTAACATTTTGGCGAGACTGGGCGATGTAACATTGCAAACCCAGAGACTGAATTTTTTGAGATCCTTTCTGTCTCACCCACTCAAGTTTATTTCAGCTGAAGGGTGCGGAAAGAGGGAAAGGAGTGACGCAAATTTCAATGATTTGTTTTCAGTCTGCTTCATACAGGCTCAGGAATCTGTATTCATGGCAGAGTTAATACAGGTGCTACAGAGATTATCCCAAGTACTGTTTGAAAGGAAATGAACCACAGCACCTGTGACACAGCTCAGAGTAAGCAGCGAACAAGCTTTCTTATGTTGCTTTGTAGCAAATCAAACCCTCTGAGACCACTCTACAGATTCTGGAGAAGGAAAGGATTAAAGGAGTTGCTGTGCTTGCTCTTTATTACCCGGAATCCCTTTATCTTTTTTGGAGTCCCCCTCCCTTTATTTTTCCTATGCTAGGTCAGCAATTTAACACCTTGAAGCTTTCAAATCAAAAAGCTAAAATGACCTTACTGTGTTGAATTATTAGCCCAGGATTTAAAAAAAAAAAGTAAACGGGGGGGGAATCTCTAAAAACAGAGACCTTTTGATCAGAGCAGCATCCTGCAGTTTGCTGTAACTCAAGCTGGCCATTCTTATATAGTAGGAATTAAGGACTCCCCCTGCCAGGCAGGGCCCTATTAAAACACAATAGCTGTTTGAAAAGGGTAAGCAAGCTGATATGGATATAATAGGCCACATATTGGGGCCCCTTTCTACTCTGAAATAAAGCTGCTGCTTAGAGTTATGAGCTGGGAAACCTAGTATTCAGGAAGATGGGAAAAAGCATACAATGGAAGATGGTAAATAGCCCTGCAGAAGCCCTCCACAAGGTGCTTAGGGGCAAAGTAAAGAAGCCTTCAGAGATAAGCATCAATCACCTAGGACTAATTTCAGTCTGATTGGGTGCTATTTCAGATCACATGGTGTTTCAGTGAATCTGGAAAGGTCTTGCTGGTGTAAACAGAGGTTTAGTTTTTACAGTAAAAAACACAGTGAGTTGCACACCACAGACACAGCTGCATGAATATCATTATAACTAGTTTTATGGAGATCACTGCAAGTTGCCACCCAGCTTCCCTCAAAAACCCTTGCCGTTTTCCCCCAAACCTAAAAAAAAACCCGAAACCAAAAACATAATAAAATTAAAAATCCAGAATTATAACTACACAAAGAAAGCTTTTTAGTATTTGTTCAAACCGGTCCAACTAGACATTTTGGGGCAAGCAGAAAAGTCCTTACTCAACTGCTCTATAACCGTCTATATGCTGAGGGTATGGGACATTCAAGTCCTCAATAAGTTTTATTATCATACTGCCATGATCTCCATTCTTTGGCTTCCTTTATTAACCAACATGTATTTTTGCCCTCTCTGCCATGCTGTGGAATTCATTCACTAGCTGCAAGATACTACAGAAACCATGCAGTGAACCTGTGGCAAGAGTGAGCACAAAGGAGAGAAACACTATTAAAAATACAAGCAACACAAGGTAGCGTTCAGATTTCCTCTAGTCTAACAACTCTGGAAGGAGCTATGGAATTGACATTGGCTGCAGACGGATTTTGATACCAAAATGTCAATGTCCAGTGAAGGAGGAGTATGAATTTGAAAATTATTGAATAACTGCACTCATCTTGTACTGCTGAGATGAAAGTGTAATGCCAAGTGGAGGCAAACTGACTTCTCGGAGAGTTGAGACCAAAGTACAAGTAAGGGCCTGCTTGCTCCATTCAGCACGTAGTCTCTTGTATCTCTTATTGTAAGACAGTCCCATGTTTTATAAATTAGACTTCATTATTTTAGAAGGTAGCAGCACAATCACATTCTGACAGTGATGATCCAGGAACTACTGAAATACAACTTAATGACTATTCTAAATAGATTCAATACTGGTGCTATGCATGCAGCTTCCATATTTGCTCTTTTCAGTCTTGGTTAGACTGGAGAATTTTAGAACAAGAAAAAATTTTACAACCAATACTCTCTCACCTATTCAGTTGCCTTGGCAAGAACCATAGCACATCAAGACTGAGCGTCTTCCAGTATTTCCATCATGGCAATAAATGAACCTTGCCAAAAGTCCTTAATATAGATGAAGCATCATCATTTGACATTAATGCTAACTCTGCATTTAGAGATTGCTTAGCTAAACCACTACAACTGGTTGGCTACAGTGTTTACCAGCTACAGTTTGTCTAATTTATTTCAAGATGCACAATAGGATTAATTTTGCAGGACATGAAGTTGCTGCAAGTCTAATGGTAATATGTCCTGGAACCTGCACAGTTTCAACACTACACAGCATAGAAAGTCTCAGTTCTTCAAAGACATCCATTTTTTGGGGGTTGTTTTATTTTTTAAGAAAAGGAAGATAAACCAAGTTTTAAAAATGCATTTTTCAGGCAAGCTACAAGACTTTCAGCAGTTTTCTATTCATGGGGATGCAGGGACTGTTAGGAGATTTTATCCTGTAAAGGGTAAGGAATCCTATTATGGGATCTTATCACATCCCATTGCTGCGGGCATTTGCTGATTTTTACAGCTTGGCATATCCAATTTAGGAGAAATTTTACATTTGTTGGCCTTGTCCACATTGGAACACACATATTCTTGGTAAGGCAATTAGAAATGCTCCTCAAGATCTTCTGTGACACCGCAACAGTTTACAGCCTAAGAATAAATAGAAAACTCCTTCCAAGACCACAAAACAAAAACAAAAGACCCAACCTCAATTCTGATCCATCTTTTCTTAAAGATCTTTCTGGGAAAAATAAAGTATTCCTCAAACTTACACTACTTTATTCCAATTTAATACAAAGTCTTATAAGCTTAGATAGATGGAAGCCAAGAACTCCTCTGAAATTGATCTCCTGTATGCATACAGTAGTCTAGACTCACGCCAAAATGCTTAATTAAAACCAGAACTAAGCCATATGAGTTAGCAATACAGAGATGGGCACAGTTATTGATGAAGCTATTATGTATTCAACAGCAGTTCTCTTACAACTTGAGACATCAAAAACTTTATTGGAGGAAACAGTACGTTCCAAAAAAAAATTCCTAACAGAAAAGGATAAAACTGTGCCTTGTAATTCTTAAAAATGAAAATAAAAACCCCTATATAATAAGGGAAAAAATACCAACGGGTACCAAACTTCCTACATTATTATGTTTTTCCAGAGCTGCTATTCTCTAGTTCATTTCTATTGAATTCCAGGTGCCAATTTCACATTACTAAAACAGTTTCCTTCAAAACATTTACAGAAGCTGCAGGAAATCCAATCCTTATGGCATGTGATCAAGCATGAGAAGAGATTATTGCTTTATATACAGATTGCAGATTGTATGCAAAAGACTGTAAATAGCTCCACTACATCTGTTGTGGATATGTCACTATTTATCTTTCTCATTTTTTCCTATATATTCCAACACAGTGACTCAGCAAGCACAGCTGAGCTGTTCTCCAGAATGATGGAGAAAGACGCTTGTCAAACAATGATCTCAGCATTGAATTTTTATTTTGCATTGTGGTGAGCTCTACTACAGACCTTTCCTCAGTGGAAGACTGAAAATATAAGATTGCCACAGTTCACCAATTCTGACTTGAGGGCCCTTTCACTTCTGCAAGAATACAAACTAAAACAGAGCAGAGATTTGAGATCAGAAATACAAGATCAGGGATAAGCAAGTAACTACCCAATATCACAGATACTAAAAACAAGTAGACTGATGGAAACAATAAAATTAAACAAAAGACCTGTGGCATCCCAAAAAGGATATGATGAGTACTATGAAGTACCCAACTGATGAAATGAGTTACAGCAAAATAACCACAAAGAGCACACATACAGGAGGGTCCTTAAAGATTTTCTTAGGAACAGTAATGGCTTGCGTATCTATTTTGTTGTACTGTCAAATACAGACAGTGGGATGGACTGGGGAGTAGGAAAACTGTATCACAAATGCATATAACCAAGAAAAATTACTTCTCTATTACCTTCTAGTTGAGATCAGAGAGATCAATTTTCAGTAACCCTAGGATTTTGTCCTTTTCCCTCTCTCCCTAAACTATCTGGACTGGTTTCAAGAATAAATTTACACATTTAAGTGTGTCACAAAAGTCTGATTTTAACTCCCGGCTGGGATCACGTATACATCTCCAAGTTTGTACCAGTAACATTAACAGCTGTGATGAAACGCAATACAAAAATGAAGGCATAAAGAGAATTACGCTAGTTATGAAGTAAAACTAGACAGAGGGTAGTACATTCAGCCCTAGCCCAGCTAAACAGCGCAAACACAGTTAACTCCGATACATATAGCTCTAATGCTTCTACCATTTGCCAGGTTTCTGGACTCTGGCTTTGGAAAATTTCAAACGTCTGTTTTTCAGTTTTATTAGCTATCAACACTGCCTGTATGCAATTTGCTTTAACCATAGTTAAAGGAAGCTCAACGTCATGTTGCATTTCAACATTCAAGGTTATAAGAAGGAATACAAATACACCCGACTACATAAGGTCTCCATAAGGCAGTCAGTCCACTTCTGCTGCAACTGTTCTGACAAAGACCACAAACAAATATATAATTTCCATGATGCAAAGGAATAGGAAACAAGTGGGCAAAGACTGCACTGCTACACCACTGAATACCTACTAGAAGCATCATAATCTGATCACACTGCATATAAAAGTTATGATTGCCTCTCTTCAAATTGCAAGAGCACAGTACAGCTCAAGTCAGTGTATAAGTGAAGGGTTATCTATGGACAACTACCTTGTACTGACAAGGTGCTGATACCAAGTGCTAATGGTCATATGCTATGACAAGTTCTCTATATCTTTCTCCCACCAAAATAGTGTTATAAATTTCCTGAGTGGAGTGTATTATCGCACACAACATTAATGGTAAACATTGTCTTTCATGTTCAGTTCTATGTTGTTCTTTTAGCTATAAGCCTTCCAAGTTTGTCTTGCTTACCAAAAAGCTTCTTTACCTTTTTTTTTGGATTCATCTGAGTATCCACTCACCTGTAAGATATTTGAGTATGTGGGAAGAAAACACTACGTTTTCTAATATATTGGCAACATATACAAACTACAGTGGGAAGCAGTGTGTTATTCCCACTAATATATGCATTTTTTCCAGCTGTTTACTCAACAGCAGTCATCCCAATCAGCATATTTGTCAGGCTAGAACTTGTTGCAATGTTTGTTACAAAGAAACAACTCTGGGAAAATCAGGAATTCATAGATTCTGCCTGTTATATGAAGATACCAATGCTGTTTCTACCATCAAGCAATTCTATAATAAAAACATCATGCTTCAGGTGGCAGATCTACAGGTTCTGGACAAAATTCATATAATTTTAATCACAAATAAAGAGAGTTAACCACACCCCCCAAATCTTCCATAGCTCTCACACAAAATGCATACCCCATGCAGAGTAGACGGGGGTATTGAAATCCCATTTCTAATATGGGTTGGAAAAAATCAGATTACAAGGAAGATACTTTGCCATTCAGACAACTCTTCTCTGTAGAGGTAAGACTGGAAGGCAACAAATGGACTTTAAGAGAAAAGCTTTGTGTCCATTAGCAACACTCTAAGTGGACAAATATGCAACTATTATAAGTTCCACAGAAAGATTTATCAACAAATTCAGTCCTGCAAATCTATCTATCTGCTCTGTGGAGAGAGAGAATTTGAAAATGTCTCTCTCACAGCAACTTATTCACATTAGCTGCAAAATCTACTCCTCAGTGCTTCTGGCACGAGTGCTGTGTCTGAGTGCCCATATTCATTCTCTTTCCGCTGATAGCTGAAGAGCAAAGGGCAGACAGCCCTCTTACGCAGTGCCCTAGGGATCAAGGAATCCCAAATAAGAGCCTGTCAGGAACCATCAAGCACATTATCCCGGCTGAGATTTTCAGCCCAAAGGGCTGCTTCTCAGCTAGGTCATTGTCAGCAGCAGCTTCATACCAATTGCATGGCTCAGTGCAGTCTTGCATTAAGTGTGATAATTTTGCCTTTTTCTCTCCAGAGCAGAAGACATATAGGAATCCTGAGAGTATGTGAAGAACACATGAAATAATATTTTTGCAGTTGCATATAAGATTCTATCAGAGAGAATATCAGCATTTTATGTAAGAACCTGAAAGTATTGTCACCTCCCAGAGGCTACTCATTTGCAGAAAACACACAGAACTAACACAAAAAAACCCCAAACCCAAACCAACAACCAACACCCCTCCCCCAAAGAGCCTTACTGAGAAATTCTAATGAATGCCTCCATCTCTCAGAAAGGGAATCTGTCACCTGTCAAGGCCCTGAGGACCTCCTCACTACTATTTTTGCTGTTTATACTACAATTGTACAAAGCACAAAGACGACGTTCTACAATGCTAGATGCTGTAAAGTACATGCAGTACAATATCACTTCTATCTTGAAGAGCTTACACTAGCCTTGTGAACAAGACAGAACATGTTACTGTGAAAAGGGGAAAGAGGCAGAGCAGATGACAGCAATATGATGATGACGATAAGACCTACATACACAAGAGAAGCAAAAAAAAAATATTGATGGCTCTAAGCTAGCTCTAAGAATCTCTCCTCTTTATAAGCAGATAATTCAGCTTATTTCCAGTTGCCAATTAAGGTTGTCTTCAGTGCGTGGCTTATTTCTCATGGGCATCCCATCTGTCCTGTTCCTGGCCCTTCCCCTCTGCCCTCCCCCTCCCAAGGGTACTGAGACTTTTATAGAGGAGGACATTGTTTACTCTACAGATTTATTTAGGTAACGTTGTACAGCAGTACAGGACTGAACAAGCCAAAAGTTTTTCTGATACCAAAGCCTGTGTCACTGCTATTGCCAAAGAAAGCCAAGAGAGCAGTATCATATTTGTCCCTAAGGAATAAGTTGAACAAATTGTTCCAGCCAATCCAGACAGCAAGAGAAAATAAGGTACTTTCATTGCTAGAAGTTGATACTTCTCACCATGATAACATCTTCCTATCCAAGGATCTCAAACTATACAGCATTGGCAGTCCTGCTACTCTGAACAAAGCAAATGTTCCTTTGTGTAAAACAGGGCTCTACACAGTGCAGACCTGGTATTTTGAATTGCCAGACACACAACAGATCTAACAGCAGTATCTGACACACACACCCCGAACACACACATAGCACACAGCTTCTCAGATAAATATTATGAAACTGTCACACAAGATCCAGCAGGGGCACTTCAAGTTAGAGCCAGCAGAAACATCCTTTACAGAAAAAGGGGATCTCAGACATCAGTTTGCAGAGCCCAATGGAAGTAGTGATGCATCTGCAAGCTAAAAGCAAGATGTCTTTCTCAATCATGCTCCAGTTGGCAGGTGGTCAGGGAGACATTTCACCAGAAACAGAAGAACACAAGAAGTGTTTTGGGAGAAGAACACAGACAAAAAAATGCCTTTTCCTGTGTCTCCAGTTCACTTGTGTTTTGTTTATCAAACAAACTGTAAAAGTGATAGGAAGAAGAGTTTCCTGTCCAAGGTAAGTTATCACTGATCAATATTTCTGAGCTTTCCAAAGAGTCTTGAACAATTAACACATCTACCTGCAAGCTAGAAGAGAAATTTTCAAGCAAAGGGTTAGAACATACAAAAAGCAAAAATTACTATTAGGAAGTCTCTCAGTCAAAATTTTTTTTTGCTGCTTCTTCCAGCTGGAGTGAAAAAAAGCCACACAGACTCCCTTTAAGATCCCAGAAAATATAAAGTGGGATGCTATGCACATTCCCTCTGTGTGATCAAATACATTAGCATGGGGGCCCTGTTTTTCTTCAGTACAGGAAAGATCAAGAAAACAGGATGATAAATAATGTATAGGAGGAACGTGTCCCTTTAAGATATGTTGGCACAGAAGTTAAGCTGGAAGAAGTAAAGCAGCATTAATGTGTAATTACACAGAGGGCTTTCAAGAATCCACATTTCATGAAGATTCAAAAGTAGAGCAGGGATTTCTTGGGTAATGAACAAATACCAGTAGCATTTCAGCATATCTACAAAATCAAGACCAGTCCCAAGAGAAGTATAATTTTACTCATTTAGCTAAAAGATGTAGATTAATTGGCAGAAGGATGATTGATCCCTATTCCTGTAAGAGTCAGGAGTGAGTCAGATGAGTGGAGCCTCAAGGAACTCCCAAGATTGAATGCAGATGTCCACATGATTGGGACAAATGAACAATAGAATAAAGTGGGAGAAAGAGTATCCCTGAGGTCTAAAAATATTCTGGAAGGACAACTGTAGAGATGAAGGTCAGCCCTCTGTAATCAGCAATCCCAGTGCTAGGCTATGGATAGCAGTGAAATACATACCCAATTTCATTTCCTAGAAACAACTAGAAACACTCATTGCCTGCAAAACATTTACTGCTTGATCCATACAGAGCTACATGACCACATAGTTTTTGGCTCTGAAATTTCACTCAGGTAAGCTAAACCCCAACAAAATTTTCTTAATTACCTATAAAAATAGTTGTTGTAACTGGCACAAAGATTTGAAGTGACTCATGGCAAGGTGGGGCATTGCAACACATGATAGAAAGGCCATCATTGCTCTTCAGTGGTGAATCCAGCAAGAGAGGTCCATGAAACACCACTCTATTGAAAGGTGTGTCCTCTGAGAAAAGCCTGGAGAATATCTAACACCCACCCTTGACACACTAACTTCGTTATTTCTGAAAAGTTACAGAAGTCGTTATTTTATCCCATGCACATTTTAAAAAAAAAATTTAAAGTCACTTGCTTGGGCCTACCTGCTAGCTTTCTAAATCCTGAGCTTGGTCTCTAATTTTAAGTGAGCATAAATAGGGAAAGCATAATGTGAAAAACTGGACACTCTAATACCAAGTCCCTTCCCCTCAAATCATTGCAGCATACTTCGAAATATGCACATGCCAATCCTCCCACTTAGAATAACCTGGAACAAGGAAAACATTGGGAGAGTGCATTCAAACCTTACGGAATCTCACAAGTTATCTTTGAGTTCAAAGATACTGAGGTTAAAGATAAAAATCAAGATCAAGCTTATTTGCTTGGCAGACCAATACAAAGCCAGTGTAGCCTTCAAAGCACAGCCTGAACAAATGTTGACAGTTGTGTGGATGAACAGAAATGTATTGGGCAGTGAGGGCTCACTGCTAAGTCCTGGGAGGCAGCGCATATGACACTTTCATAATAGGAAACTTTCTATTCTGAGTCTAACTACACCCATATTGCTGATCATTTATTCTCCACTTTAAACAGAGAATCCCACATTTAAAATCTTAGAGTTTCACATCTCTCAAAATTACTAAGCCTGTTTGTGCTTTGGTACAGGGACACAGTTTGATCTGCTAAACTCCAGACACACTATAAAAGAAAAAAAAAAAGAAAAAAAGAGAATGACTAGTTCTGTATTACTCACAGAAAAAATGAACATGCAGCCTTTTCCTGTCTTTCAAGAAATCAGAAGCTCCACAGAACACTCAGTGTGAACAAAAAGCCATTGTAGAAATTCACATCTTACTTCAAAAATAAATAGGAGAAATATGATCTCCAGCACCTAAGTCAATCAGAGGGTTGTGCTCTATGGTGGTAATTTTGTTTGTTGTAATGACCTTGAATTACTACTTACTCTTTCAAAGGTAGAAGAATAGGAAGTGAAAAGCATGTGGTTATCATGTCATGATGAAGAAATACTATACAGAAGCAATGTGAGCAGTTTCAAAAAGTGTGGAAGACCTCTTTGCTCACCATTTAATTTTTTAAATATATATGATCAGAAATATCAGAAAAGGCCCTGAGGTGTCAGCTTGAAAGCCGGTGCAAACCAAATCTAACCTGGAGAGATGCCTGAATGACAATTTCAGCTGGCTATTTCAGAGCCACCTTGCCTTCAACCCTGGTGAAGAAATCCTGTTTGTGGGTGGAGGTCACTGTAGTCATGCTCTATCTTTCTTAAGCTCTGACTATTTGTTCAGATGACTAACCTGAGCATTACTTTCTGTGGAAACTCATCTATATCAGATGGAGTATCATGACTCCCAATCACCTCAAGTGCACGGGTTGTACCTTCATTTGACCCCAAAACCTACTCTCAGTGACTAATTCTCTGCAACACCCACTTAGCAGTGACCACTGCAACTTGCTCAGAACATGGAAGTATATGGTTCATTGGTTTGTACAGTAAGAGTTTAATTCTTGGTACTATGCATTTTTTTAACTTTGAAAGTCTGCAAAGAGGGAATGGATTTTGAGAGTTTAAGCTACTTTATAAACAACAACAAAAATCAATCTCCTTATAAAATCCATGTAGTACCAAGTATTATTTCCTTCTAAAGTAGATTTCTGAGGTCTTCTAAAGTCAATATTCATTCTAGTTACACTAAGCTACAAGAAAGCTTAACACTAAAACTAAACAGCCTTGATAAGCTACTTGACTCTTCTAGCAACATTGCCTTTATACTGCTTTGCATGGGTCTTCCAGATTTTGCAAAATGGATGATTAACTCCAAGTGAAAGTTGGAATTACTTTGTTGAAAGCAAAAGAGATGAGGCACTACCAAGAAACCATATTTTCTTGTTACAATGCCATCTACCTAAAAGATCTGTTATATAAACAGATGTAGCAAGATGGCCCATATCCTACTTCCTCTGCCAAGATGGTCAAAACCACACTAGTCTTGAACCGCTTGTTACCTTATCTCAAAAAAAAAAAAGCTTTCAGAACTTCCCCTCAGACTTGCTGCAGTGTTTGTCTTAGTTATTCATTTACAGTGAGAATCTCAGTTGCTTAAAATTTGAAAATACACATGGGGCAAGAAAATATAATGCAAGTTGTCCAATCAGTCAACCTAGCAAGTTAGATCTCATTTAGAGATTAGATGGACACTGATGTACAGGAAAAAAAAAAAAAAACAAAAAAAACCCTCAAAAACCCCCTGAAACTGCGGTCAACTGAGAAAGAAAGCTACGACTGAGAAAGAAAGCTACTCCTATGCTTTCAGATCTTCTTCCATTGCTGTAGTACAGAGATTGTTGTGAAATACTCTCCACATTGATTTGCACCAGAAAAAGATAACAAGAAAGGAAGCAAGCAAGGAAAGATTTTCAAATGGGCATCAAAAGACAGAAACATATAACTACTGCAAGTACACACATTACGAAAAGATCTTTAATGAAGCTGCCTGGAAGAGTTTTAGACATTGTGCAAGATGTCATCAAGTTGGCAAAACATACAGCAATTGGCTGAGTCAACATCAACAACACTGAAGACCAGCACACAGTTTCCTCCCCCCCAATCTTTCCAAATCTGTGCTTATTATTATGTTCATTATTTAAGGACTTATGCAGGTTATAAGGAAGGAAGACACATTCTATTAAAGCATTCAACAGGGCAACAATCACACAAGGAGACAAAACAGTTCAAATTCATACTCAGAAAAAGGAAGAACGAGTGCTGCTGAAACCAGAAGCAGTCGCAGCTTTTGACACTAACAGCCCTGATTAAGGCAAGCAGAATTTGGTTTTCTATATGCTTTTAAAAGCTTTGTTCCCCAAAGTGACTGCTTCACATGAATGTTTGTAATAGGAGAGGTACTGAACTGTATGAAACCCATGCACATTTCCGAAACATGCTCAAGCAGCCCTTGGCTAACCCAGTGAAATCCAGCATTCACAACATAATCAGCATGTGTCCAGCTCCATTCTCCATGTACCCTGCCTGTTTCCAAAAGCCCCCCTCAGGCTGGCCCTATTGGCAGCCTCCTGATGTACTTACTATTCAGTGAAGAACCTGGCAATGCCATACTGACTAATATCTTCTCTGTTCTCCAGCAGCTGGCTCACTGCGTCTTCCATGTACGTGAGGACATGTCTTTGAGCTGCAAATAAAAGACAGTAAGAGACAGAAATTAGAATACAAGGGGCCTGCAAGGTCTAGAGCCAGCCTAGCTAGTTGTGTGCCTTACACACCAAGCCAACAAGCATTTGCTCCCTCAGTTAGAAAGTAGAGGTTTCATTCTCCCAGATATGGATAGTAAAATTCCTGACCTAAATCCTGCTTTCTTTCCTAACTACAGAGAGTTAGTCATTAAGAGTGCTGACTTTTTTAAAATCCCTGAGATTCTGGAAGTGAAGGAAGAAGAAAAGGAGTTGTGAGACTGCCTTGCTAGAAAACGGTTACTCAAGAGGAGTTCCTGATCTTTATTCTGAGTTGCAGCCATCTTCCATATACAGATGGCCAATGCTGTATCTACAGAGCTGTTGCAGAGCTTTAAGTGTTCCCTGCCCTTCCCTCCCTACCAAAGCCAAGTAGCTCTAAGGCTGTTCTGTAAAGGGTTGGTTTTTTTTTTTTTCTAAGGGTGCAAACACAAGTACATCTGTTTCCATACAAGCATCAGCGAATGTTCTTGGAGTGGCAGGTGGGGAACAGGTCTCAATGCCAAGAGAGATTGATATTGCTCAATAGTCAGTTTCAAATAACTGCCTAAACCAAACATAAGGAAATTTCAGAAGTGGTGGATCTGCCAGTACCCAACCACAGAATGCCGCTCATTTACAAGACTTCTGAGTGAAGATAGTTTCATACAGCACAACCCTTTTGCTGCTTCTACAGGGGGCAGACTCTCTACAAATTAAGTGTTTGCCAGGGAAGAAGCAGCACAGATTTGCCACTGAGACCCTTTGATGTTTTTGGCCAGGAACCAGGTTGAAGCAACAAAGAGCCAAGTCTGGGGTGACGTGCCAACTACCAAGCAGTAGACTTTCCAAATCTACAAGTTCAATGATCAGAAGACAAGTCACAACGAACCCAGGAAAATCATTCCTAACCTGGAAAGCACACAAACCCTGTTCCCAAAGCACACACCTCCATCCTAAACATGTATGCTACTGCACCTTTGCAAGTAGTGTCGTGTCCTAAAAAGAGCAGGAGAAAACCCTTAGGGGATATAGAAAAGGCAAAGGCTGTTCTTGCTCCTTGCCAATCTGCTCTAGACTTGGCAGCATCATCCCCTCAACAGCAACTGGCCAACCTCAGACCCACATCAATATTCTTCAAACCATTTTAATTTGTGCTTAATATCCTGGTAAGCACTAAGCCTGCGCCACTTGATACACAGCATGGAAGTCCCTTTCATCTTAGTGTGGGGCAGGTGGACTTCAAGAGGGACCCGGAAATGATTATTCCCAGTGGATACAGTGATTAAAAGTATGTATGAACATTGATTGCTATCAGGGGATTTCTCTGCCTAGAACACTTTTCAGGACAATGGTAAAATTGGTTAAGCACACCCTGGAAAATACCTTGCAGCTGATAGCAAAATGGTGAGCCAAAGGTTCAAAGATATTATCTGGCACTAAAAGATACAGGGCGTAGCTTTATTTAATTATTTTAATGCAAAGGAATAAATTTAATTTATGTGAGTGATTAAAGAAAAATAGCTCTGCGCACCTGTGTCCCCTGAGGGAGGAATGAGTCGTGCAGCTCAGTCACGGGCTGAAGATAACAGCAACCAGGTAACTTTATTTCAGCCCATCCTTCCTCCCTCTTCATTATGCAGCCCATCTGGTGCTCAGAAACCGTCTTCCCAGGTCCCTCTTGAGCTGTCAGCAGTACCGGATTAAACCAGGAAATGGTACTAGCAGACAGACAGGCTTCCACTCATCTCAGCCTGCAATAAACTTTTGCTCAACTGCAAAATCATTCTGAAAACTTTGTGGGGAAGCATACACTCCTCCTTTTGTAGGATAGCCCCTATCAATGAAACATATTTTTGTTATTTTGCTTCTTTAGAGTCATTAACCTCTCCCCTAAAAGCCTATGGGAATAGACAGGCATGGTCCCACAGTGCTACACAGCACAATGGGGCTGACCTCTATAACAATCACCTTTGAGTCTGCTCCTGGAGAAGAAATTAACTTTCAACAGAGAATTTCAGGCACTCCTGTCACCCTTAAAAATGTACACAAATACATACAGGTCACTGTTGAATACAGTTGCTGGTAAAAGAATATTTCTGTTAAGCTTTTTGTTGCATGTCCTAAGGATCCTGGCAAAGAACCTCTCTCTCTATTTCCCAGAAAATAGGTAGAGGCATGGGGGAGGGAAGAAACTGGTGGGCGTAGAAGCTGAAAGAAAATAATAGCACTTGCAATCTCCTTGAGAAGTCTCTCTCTTTGGCTCTTCGGCTGCTGTGTGGTTTTCTAGGTAGCACAGTTCACACTGCCAAACCAAATTCCAGTTCTGGCTTCCTGTTTGCTGGCTGCCCAGTTCCATGGAACGGTACAAGTAGTATGTTTTATAACCGAACCAACTCTACCCTACACAGAAAAGTCACAGAATAAAATTTAATTTGCAGGCAGGTTCTAGCAGGCCAGAGAGGCAAAATAAAGTGCCAGGAGTCTGGATATAGCAAAATAGTAGCTCCATAATTTATACAAATGGTACTTTCCATAACAAACACTGGAATCATACTGGAATGTTAACTATTTATGCAAGCAGAGTTAAAAATTGGTGGGGTCCTGTGCAAAATAAATGGGATGATTCAGATGGTTTTAAGTTTCAATCTCTTTGAAAATTCAGGGAGATAATCATAGAATACCAGTTTGGAAGGGACTTCAAGGATTATCTGGTCCAACCTTAGATGGCATATCGGTATACAGGTTGCTCACGTTTTTGAAGCTCACCTTGCAATAATAAGGCAGCAAGTCCAATTCAGAATGTAAAGCCCAAATGCTCATGCAACTGTGCTATTACAGCTTGTTATCTCTGCCCCTGATAGAATTCCAGTGTACTGAAGCTTCCACACAGGAGGTATTACAACAGGTTATCATCCTCAGCATTTATTTGTTTATGGCTTATTGCAACAAAGGCTCTCTTCCCTACTCTTACAAAACCCTCTGAGTTAATGGTTCATGCAACCCACGTTTGCTAAACTCTTCCCTGAAATCCCATGCAACTCCCCCAAACAGTAAGTAACTGCCTGCCACAGTCATTTGGTAGGTGCTATGCTTTGCTGTCAGGCAAGCTTTGCTACCAGGCAGCTTTCACAAAAAGATCTGACAGCATAAGTTCACAGAGGAGTCTTCTGGCAGCCCATGACCTGGTGTTACCTGGTGTTAAGTAGATACCTTCACACACAGTATCTTAATTCTTATCACTAAACCGCTAACAACGGTGTTACACTTAGAGCCTCTGTGCAATTAATAGCAATATATACAGTACAGCTCCTTCAAAGTCTGCTACTGCAGCGCTTAGGAGAATGGCCTCTGATGGTACTACTACCACATTCATGTGCTCGACACCCCACCATCACTCACATGCCCAAGGTTCAAAGCGGATTTTGGAATCAACGCACTTTTGGCTGAGAACCAAATTCAGGGCTAAACAGTGGCTGTTCAACTCACGCATGACCAGACCAGGTCATATAAATCTCTAAGTATTTATATGTAAAAGGCAAAATGAGAATCGCATCCACAGTCAATCCACAATCTCTGCAGACTTCACTACAACAGTTCAGACAATCACAACTAATTCCATTTAGCCATAACCGCACCACATCATTTTGCATGTGTATTTAAAATAGTAAAAATAGTCCTTTTTTAAGCCATGGAATGACTTTTTTCAATCTTCTTATGAGAACAAACAATCCGCTAACTCATAGGCTTGATTACAAATATCGTACGAACAAGCATTGATACTAGAAAAAACTTGAAGAAAAAGGAAAATTTAATGCAGATAATACCACTGGATGAAACAGAATATATGCCCTGAAATTCTCGGCACCAGAAAGTCAGGAAGAAGGAAGGAAATACACGACACCTTTAAGTCATGATATTGCATATATGTAATATTTTTATTATTAGCCATGCTCAGCAATTGAGAGGATTAAGACCTTGGAAGTGCTACAGTACTGTCTGTGTCAGTTATGTGATACCTACTTCAGCACATATTAGCAACGCAATCATGTTAACCGTACTATTTTTGCATATTAGTTTCCCAGTTCTACAACTTAGATGCATCTCCCTAATGCTATATTGATAAGAAGCTTCTCTTTCCAACAAGTTTGCCTTTTCTCAAGGCAGAGAAGAAAACCTGAAGATCAGTATATCAGCACACGTACCAAGAAGTGATGCTGCATGTCATACTTGAAAGGAATAGCAAACATGGGATGGCCAGAAGATGCAATAAAAATAGCAACAGATGCCATGAAAGAAAAATAAAGTGCACCAAACAACGTGAAGAAAGAGTACAATTGGAATAAATTGGTATTGGATAGTAAAACACATTTCACATACCTTGTTTAAAGAAGCAGCAGAACAGAGCCCTACAGCAGAGGTAAGTCTTTATTTACCATATTATTATAAAATCAGCTAGCTACATTATTGCTCAACTCCTCATGAGAGATGATGACTTCTGGAACAAGAGCTGTCTACTAGAACAATTTGTACTGTATGCACATAAGAGAGCATTTTGGTTTTTTATGGCTGGTTCATTCCTGGCATAACTGAATATGTTGAAAAATCATGAGTGGGAATTCCTGGATAATAAGACACACTTGTTAATAATTTGCCTCCTCCTCAACTGAAGTGCCGAAAATACATACTATTTGATGCAATTAACATGACGATTAATTCGGTTATCAGAAGTTCAAGAGCATAACAAGCTTTAATGTATTTGGAATATTTCTAGCATTTTTTAACCTCTAAGCATGTATAAAGTAACAGCTAAATACCCTTTCAGTATTTATTCAAATTGGAGCTTAACTAAGGACACTGCTGTATTACGCACATTGGAAAGACACACCTATAACAAGACAAAAATCAACTTCATGCAAATATTACCAAAATAATAATGATGTGAGAGGGAATTAGTAAGGATACAAACTGCAAGAATAAAATTATATCAAGTCTGGAAGCTTTGCCAGCATTAATGGTCTTTCAGGATGCTCTTTTTAATCTTTTCAGATATCATTAGGGATCTTAATATCTTCAGATATCACTAAGGAATGGCCTGAACAAGAGAAGTAGGTAAACAACACAACTTAAAAGCTAAATCACTGTAGTACCTTCCAGCTTTGCACAGCTTCACAATGTAATTTCCTATTAACCCTCAAATTTATTTTTTTTTTTTGAAGGACAGAACATGTAATGAAGTACAAGCAGAACTTGTCATACCAGAGATAACACTACAATGCAAGACATGCGCCGTTACTCAGGAACACATGCTAAGTGGCCACACAGCACAATTATATCGTATTTCATATGTTGATGGTTTCAAAATCATTTTCAGTAAAAAAATTTAAGAAATGTTTCAGTTTATAATTTAATTGTGAGCATACTGAAAATCTGTTTCAAACAATTAATCAGCATATTAATCACAAACTATGACATTGTACTCTTTCAGTTTGCACTCCTGAGGCTGCAAACATACTGACTTAATTGTCTAAGTCCTATCAACAGACCATCTCCTGCAAGATGTTGTACAGCTGCTAGAAATCTCCACCTCGCCAATGCAAAATTGTCGAGCTATCTTTTTTTTTTTTTTAAATACACTGCATAAGTTCAGATTTTTTATTAACATTGTGGAAGTAATTGTCATTCTAGCTTGTTATAAGGGCATTAACTAGCCTAACGGTTCCCTATCTGTTCATACTCAAACACAGAAGGTCTGTGTACTCTCCAGTTCTGGAAATCTCCATAGATCAGGTTCAGGTCTCACCTGTTACCTTTCAAGTTAAGGTGGAAGTCCTGCAGTGCAACAGCAGGTTTGGGGATGAAAAACCCATCTTTTGGATAAAGTACTAGACTGAGTCTAAGAAGATTCAAACACATCTAACATTTCTACAGGCAACCTCTTACACATCAGTAGAGAAGTCATTCATCTTCCACATAATAGTTCTCCAATCCGTACAACAGAGAGAGAAAGAAAATGAAAAAAAAAGTCATTCTCTTCTCTTTTTAGACCATAAGCTCTTTCAGCCAGAGTGCCTCACAGAAGGTCATCAAATATCTAGACCAAGAGGAGACCCAGTGTCAGCTAAAATGTCTGGATAACAACCCAACCTGTACATTGGTTATGTTGTTAAACAATTGCACTCGGACTTTCGAACTCACTATTTCTTAAGACTGTTCAGAAGATGAGTAAACCCTAGATATCTGCGAAGACTCTACACAACCAAAGTTCTCTGCTGGGAACAACTCAGTTTTGTAAAAGTACCAATACCATGAACATTCTTTCTAATCACGAAGCCCAAGACATCTTACAAGACAGATGAGGAAACATGACCATGTTTCTGGCACTTAACAGCCCCATGCTTTACTGATAAGGCACTTCCCTAACAGAGTATTTGTGTTGTTACATGTCTCACATTGGCAAAAGAAGAAAAGAAAGCACATCCTGGAGTTGGGGAGTAGAGGGAAGGAGAATTCAGAAAAAAATAAGTTCAGAAATTTGCAATAATCTACTGCTTTTTCTCTGTAACAGGAAAGGGGGGGGGCGGGGAGGAACACAATTTGAAGCTTTGGAAGACAGCTGCATGAGCAGAACAATATGCTAAGTGCTCTGTTGCCTGCTATAAATAACTGAGCAATCACCAGTTATTAAACCATAATGAGGAAGGCATGGAAAAGTGTCTCAAATAGGCCTCATTTTGCCTACTGTAGTTCCAGTCTCATCCATCAAATGAGAAACTTATTTTCATCACTATCCCAAACAATAAGTGTTGTTTATTCAGTGAAAATGCTGTTGAAAATGCCCTGCTTGCTACAACATCTTCACTGCAGCTTTTCTGCCAACTCTGCAGACCTCATCTCCTTTCCTATTCACTGAGTATCAGTCAGTTCTGTTCTTCTACCTACTATCTCACAATCAGTGGATGTGGACGAATAATCTCAAATAGGAAAAAAGAAAAAAAAAAAGTAATGCGGCAATTCACATGTAATGTTATTTTGGCCACTCACTTTATTTGCTGGCCTGTTTTTGGTACTGAAAAAGGAAAAGGGAAAAAAGAGGTTAGGTGAAGCTTGCCCACTTCAGGCCAGGAAAGACAGTGCCATCTGATCTGGGAGACTCCAAGAATACCTTATGTGGCAGCCTGGGGCAACACAACTTCAGAATGAAATTACAGAAAGTGAAACTTAGTACGATTGCTTACAACCCCACATCAGACAACTACATTTAACAAGACTTTGAGGCACACAATAGAACAAATCAAAAGACTGGTGATTCCAGAATGCCAGGTCAATTTAGAAAGCATAAAATCATCTTATGAAAATATGTGGGGAGGGGTGTTTATTTGGAGAGATGTGTTTTGGGAGGTTTATTTGTTTATTTTTTAACCATTTTCCTACTGCTAATACACAATTCATGCCATAGGACCTGTGAGCAGTTTGGTAAGCTACAAAGTCTCACAAAGACAAAAACGTGTTGTTGCTAACATTTACAGCTAATAACAAGACCATCATGCAGCAGACGCTTTTCCCCCTCTAATAGAAAAGAAATATTGCAACCCAAACAGGATGCTATACTAAGTGACCAACAGAACAGGCTCTTATACAAGTTATTGCTCAACCTGACATGCTCACACGTATGTCTCTTTCTGACCCCAATGTCAAAATAATTCAGAAGATTTTACAAAATGAAAAGGGAATGGTAGATCAGCATGTGGACGAGAGATAAAAGGAGGCTCACTTTAAGTAGGTTAATAAACCTTCTTGCACCTAACAATCTGGCACATCTCTTAGAAGTCTAATTTCTCAACTTCAAACGCGAAACAGAAAACTGGTTTATTCTTACACTTTAAGAATTTTTAGTCTGCTTTCTATATTGTTTTGAGTGAGTCAATCCTTACCAACAAGTTTCACATGAGTAAAAGTTAAGTGTCTGTTTCATTAAAAACAATTAAATGAACCTAAAACCAAGTTGGCTCATTAAAAAAAAAAGAAATTTTGCAAGTTTCAGCCTACAGCAACTCTGGAAAAGTTATGAGTCTCTCTATTAACGCGTAGGTTGAAAATGCTGACAAAGTGTGATAGAGTACCACAAAACCAAAGGGTGTATCTACATGGCACACTGTGATATTGTTCTCAAATACCTGAACTAGCTCCAGAATTGAAATTGGCAATAAGAACTTCAGCAAAGTGAGTCTCCTGAGAATCACCCCAAACAGAGCACTAAACAAACTCTTATTTCTGCCTTGAGTTTCCTTAATGGAGAATAGCATTGCAGTTATGTAGATATGCACCAAGTACCCTGCCAGCAGCCTAGCAGCAATAGCACAAAGAGATTCTACCCTAAGATGAATCAGATCACTCTTTTGCTTAAATACTTCATCTCCCTTTAGTGCAACGATGTGCTTTGAAAGAACAGTCGCATCCCTCCTCATCGACACTATTGCTAGGCTAAACAAACTCTTCTCTTTTAGCCTCCTCCCTGCAAGACAGGTTTTCCATTTACTGGAAGCCAGCAGCGTTTCTCTTGACTTACCAGAGACAGCAAAATCACGATGGAACAAGTGGCATGAACCAATCTATGATATTTCTGACCTTTCCTTGTACAAGCAGGCCACAATAAATTATGTACACCTTTATGACGGTTATTACCAAACAACCTCTTAGGCCTAGAAAATAATGGCTGAAGAGTTTCATTTCAAAAACACTGTCTTGAACACATTCCAAATGCTTACTAATTGTAATTCATCTCCTCTTAAGCAATTAAATGAAGTCATATTGACTTTATTCCATCCTAATTATTTTTATTTGACACATTAACACCAAATCACCTTGCTCCATAGTTTCCTGAACATCAAGCAGTAGCACAAACTGTTAGAGCCAGCTTAAAAGAATGCAGCCTGCAAGGGAGCGGCTGCTTTGTAAGTGAAAAGATTTCCATTTTATGTGGGAAACATTACCAACGTTAACGTATTTCAGAAGAAAAGCTGCCATTCAAACCATCTCCCAGCAGAAGAACGCCACCCCTTCCAATGTTGGGAAACGAACATAAAATGAGGTTGCTCACGTAAATCCGCGAGCAAAACCGGCTGGTGACGGGCTAAATGAGGCTACAGGCTGCCACGGAGCAGCTGGGCGTTGCTCGCCTCTACTCACGCAGCGCCCAGGAGACAGGGGAGGAGACCGCAGCTCCCCTTCCTCAGGCCGGCGCTGCCTTCACGGAGACCACATCTAAGGGCCCCG
>NW_009269999.1:5570649-5583803 GCF_000687185.1 Egretta garzetta
GTCTCTGGAGGAGCCTGCTGACACGGCAGCCTGGCCTTGAGGAAGGGGCTGTGGGCAACATGGCGGCTTGGCTGTGAGGAAGGGGCGGTGGGCGACGCCTTGGGCAGCACGCTCCAGGGCCGAGGGACACCTCAGAGGGAGAAGAGAAGAGCTAGTGAAGCTGAAGAGCCACAATGGCACGAGGAGATGCACGTGTAAAGTCATTCTGGTTAGTTTTAGGTTGGAAGTCAGAAGGTGCCTAATGCCAGGGGCCTGCTGGGCTACAGCTGTAGGGGAAAGACCCCAATTTGAGGGTGAATGGTAGTGAGTTAATGAAGGGCACTGTGTAGCACCCTTGTCCTAGGGAGCAGCGACCAAACAGGGTGACCGAGGAGGACTTTTATAGCTGTGTCCTGTCTGTACCACTCCTCTGCCTGGTTTTTTCGCAACCCTTGTGCTCTGGAGAGGGAGGTATGGGGAGCATCAGGAATCGTCCTTTGTTCACATGAAAGCAGAAAATAGCAGAAAAGTCCTGAGCCACAGGGCTCTTTCTGTTCATATCTGGGAGCTTGTCTGGGAATGGTCCTTGTCCTGGGGATGTAGGAGAGGCAGAGCTCTTCACATGGCTGGAAGCAGCCCTGCTGGGCTCTTCTTCCCCAGAAGCTGATGGGGCTAAAATTCCCAAATTACTTTGCAGAAAAAAAAAAAAAAAGGACTGGAAGTGCTGTCTATGTTTTTACCTGCAAACACAAAAGAACAGAAATTAAGTAAACTGCTTGTGTATGCATATAATCTGCCTTTATGCCACTGAAGGAAAGAGCTGAGTGTGACTGTTGGCAACTCAACTTTAATCTATACCCAAAGAACAGCCACAGTTAAAAAGGGCAAACAGGATGTTATAACTTACCTGTTCATACACACACACACCCCCAACTGTCTGGACCACTCCGCTGTCTTTGGCTTCCTCTGTCTTTAAAGATATGGCTTAGATATAAATATTTCAAAGAGAGAGTAAATTAGGAAGCAGATGATGAGACACTCCAGTGTGAAGAATGAGTGGAAAAATGTAAGATTGTCTCAAAGAGGATACACATAACATAAAATGATGTTATCTGAAATGATTTGTGCCACAATGCAGCTCATTAAAAAACTTGTATTTGTTCAATTTTGTAGTTTGTGCATTTGGTTATAGGCTATAAATTTAAAGACAGGAAATTTTTGATAATAGATACAATTAGATTATAGAATACATTGACACAAGATATTTTTGAGGCCAAGAATTCAGGAAAGGAAGTAGATACCTATGCAGAATGAGAAAACACAGGATTATGTTGTTACATATACAAGCATGGGGGAAAAAAAGAGCACATCTGTAGGAATATGAACTGTCCTACTTCACAGTGAAGCCAATGATCTGACTAACGGGATTTTGGCAAACGTTTTTCCTAACATGATGCCTATTCCATAACTGTTTGCTTTAGGATTTCTGGCACTTTTCAGTGAGGTACCTGGTTCTAAGCCATTGTTGGAGAGGAGAAATGGAATTTGATAGACCCCTGTGATCATTAGGTTTTAGAGCATAGTTCCTGCACTTTTAAAATAGCATCAAGATCTCTATTTTCACAAACAATCCTTTATCATCAGCCAGGTAGTTTCACTGGTGTTCAAAATCCAAATATAAAAGCCTTCCTCTCCCATATTGCTGGTCAGCTGAGCTGGTAGGAGCCTTAGACAGGTTGCACACTGTTTCTTTTTTGTTATTTAGACCATTTCTATAAACAACAATTTATCCTTGATCAATATCTGGAGTAGTCATTTACAAGAGGCCTTTAAAGTCCAGTTTTAAATACTACATTCTAGTGTTTCTATTGTTCATTCTCTCTGGGATTTTTTTCTTATTACTGTTTGGTCTCTATGAGTTGGACCTTCTCATTTCGTTTAAACCAGCTAAGGGAATCCTTTTGTACACTGAGCCCATTTGTGGTTGTAATAATGATAAGTTTCAGTAGTAGTGGCGCCTGACTGTTAACGACTCGAATAAAAATATATAAAAACAAGATGTTGTTTCTGGAGCCATTTATAGACTTCCCTGTTTACTATTATTTCTCTCTGGGCTTGCCAGAGCCAGGATTAGGTGATGCAACAGATCAGCTGCAGGACTCACCTGTTCTCTCACACTCATGACCTGAAAAGGGAGAAATGATGCCAGCCTGGCCATAGGGATTACGTTTGTTTTCCCATATTGACTTTAGAACCCTAAAGTAGTGCAGTTTAATAAATTGAGAAGGCTTTTCTGTGTCACTGGAAAACATCTGCAACTTTAATAGCTGACCCAAGAGGGGCAAATCTAACAGGGGCTTAATGTTTATTTGGACCCAGCTGGAAGAATGACAGTGAAAAAATGTATTTTTCCTTGTCACAACCCCTTGGTACGTTATCAGAGGTACAGGTCTCACTTTAGGGCAAGCCTATGGAGTACACTTTTAGCTTCCCCATCTACCCTGGGAATCGTGGTGGTGCTTACATCTCATAAATAAAATTGCTGAGTTTTGCCTACTAGGGACATTGGGGAATCCAAATCAGTCTTTCAAGAAGGATCAGTTGGACTACATTGATACATTTTGTACACACCCTCTTTCAGAGTTCAAATGACCTTGATTTGATTTAGCTTAATTCACTTCAAAGTGTGGTTTAAGTAGTCTTTCAGAAATCATACCTTTAGGTAAATTCGGCTAATTTACTTATATAAGAGTCATGTGACCACAAGTTTGAAAATAGTGGTGTAATTTAAATTATGTCATGAAAGAAAATTTCTTTATTATGTGATGATGCATGGACTGAAAAACTCCTTTCTGTGTCAGTTTTGTAGGTGTTTCTCAGCTTAAATCAGATTTCTGTTTTCCTCCATTCCCACATACTTTGCCCCCACTATGTTAATTGCTTAGCTTACTCTTTGCTGGTTTTATGTTCACCTTCCTAAATGATACTATCAATGTTGAGTTGAAATACTTTCCTTTTATTAGCCAAATTTCTCCTGAGAAACAGCTCCTCTTTCAGAGAGAGTATTATATAGAATAATAAACAGGACTAGATATCAAGCAACAAATCAGAGGAAATGCCTTGTTTGAAACAGACTGAGCCATTTTGTCTGGCTTCTATTACTTTTTCTTGGAATGAAATATTTTATTTGCTTAGAATTTTAACAATTATTGCTGAAGTAGTTACAATAAAGCCTAGACATATTGGAGGAAACCTAACTTTTCTATTTTTTTTTCTTCAGGTGACAGTTGGAAACGCTATTGCTTTAAGCACTACAACTACAATGTACAAAGAACTAGGCTGTGGGCAGTCTTCAGTCCTGTTCCGTCTGACTTCTATGAAACTAATGTAAGCCAGTTTCACAGAAACACTAGGAAACTGTCTCTAGCCTTTCTTGTTCATCCTTTGAGTGTCCAAAACCTTGTCCAATTTTAAAAGTTAGCTAAGAGCCTGTCTTGTGCAGAACTTAGCTTTTGGGCGTTTGGTGGTGCTTTGTATTTTTTGAGGCTTCCCACACATTTGCCAGCTGAGCTTTAGCTAGTACATAATAATTAATAAAATAGCAGGTGTGATAACAAAATGTGTTTATCTTAAGACACATGAAAACCAAATCATACTGAGAGAAGAAAAACGTTGAGTTAAACAACTGTCAATCTTTATTGATAATCTATTATTTTGGGCAGAGATAAGTTTTGAGCAGAGATTTGAAGAAATGCAGAAAAAGAGCTTCACATGCTATTATTTATGTTAATTATTGGAAATCTTGTAAGTGAAATTAGGATTCTATTATGCAAGACATTTTAAAAATCAATGGCGCTGAAGCTGGATGATTCATTTATGAGTCAGTTGCAAACCCATACAAACCTCCCATTAAGTTTCTGATTTAATAATTATTTTTGTGAATTATGACCAAACTCTCTAAACACATGCACTAAAAAATAAGATTATCTTAAATAAAAAGGTCAGCCAAAATCACAATGAAATTATGTGATGAAATCTGTATTTTCATATTGTTGATTCCTCAGGAGACATTTACAGAGAAAGATCCAGTACTTCTAGTGCTTATCCTAATCTGAGCCTTCTCAAGTTGAATGAATTGTTGTGGTTCACATGCAGCACTGGTTTCGCAAAACAAGTAAACCGATCTTTTTTCTCTAATAACACAGTATTAATACTAGTTTACCTCTTCACATAAAACCTAGACAAACAGATAGGACTTACATTGTTCTTTAAGATCAACGGACTTCAGACAAATAAGATTCACAAAGTTTCTCACTCCTAACATCTGCCACAAGATGAAGTCTGGAAACAGCTGAGTGTTTTCCAGTAGTGACAGGACATGATGACAGCAGCAGCTCTCTTAAGTAGCCAGCATTTGTACCATTAAAGGGCTTAAATTTGACACCTGTAATTGTACCTGGAAGTCTTAAGTCAAGAATATGCTTAACTGGTAAGATGTCGTAAGCATGCAGGAAACTGTGATGTGAACATTATGCCATTGTAATTTATTTTTTTATTTACTAGTTTAGCTGCATTTTAATCTCGATTGCTGAGATTTTATTTTTCCCCTTCAGCTGGTGGACAGAAAGAAAGTAAATAGAGATCTGATCTAATTTTGAGGTCTCTCTATATTGATTAACTTTATGTTCACCTGATGATTTGGGTCTAATCAAGCTCCCAGATCCTTATATTTTAAATATAAGTTGTTAGGAAAAAAACCTTGAAACATTCTTCTACTCCTCAGTCATAGGAGTGCTTTTAAATTCTGGGTGATCTGCTTATGAGAAGAGGGAATATTATTATGACAGGTTCTGTGGATTATGGAGGCCACATCTTCATTTTAAAATCAAGGGCAGCTGTAAGTTGTATGATAGATTCCTGGCGTGCATTAAATGCACTGTCCAAATTCTGGTTGGTTTTGAGTTTAGTGTTAGCAAGCAAAGTTGGCTTTTTTTGTAACAGCAAACTGTTGAAAGACTCTCCTTTGGGTTTTGTTCCCATTATCTCCTCAGGAAGGAAAGGACAACATCTTTAAAAGTAGTTAAGTACCAAAGGAGTGACCCTTCTCTGCTGGAATGCTGCCCCACTAATGATGCAGAGAAGAAAAACAGCCATTTCTGGCAGAGTTTGCAGGATCTCTCATGCCAAACAAAAAAGTCTAAAATGCCTGGTAAAAATAAATATCACTATGAAATTCTGGCATGGGAAACATTTCTGACAGCCAAGGCTTAGCTCATCTTGGGGGGTAACCCAAGAAGGCCTGCAATTTTCATTCTTCATTCCTACTCATCGAATGTTCCTTGCAAACTTAAGCTGCCAGAGTGCGTTATCTATTAGACAAGGTGTCTATGTGAGAAAATTTTAGTAAGTAAATGGCTCTGTGTGTGTGCAAGAGTGTAGGCAAATGTATGTGGGAGTGAGCTATTGATGAAGTGGGCTGAACTTGGGCTGAAGTGAAGCAGTAATTCTGACAGCTGTACTGGCCAGCTCTTATGGGAAAGGTAGACAACTTTCTGTGTGCACTACAGAGATTTAACACATTCAAAATACTCTGAAAGTATTTTGTCTTACAACATCTACAGGGAGAAGCAAATGATGGAAGCAAGGATAAAAAAAAAGCACAAAAGAAAGAGGAGAACACAGATTCATTAAAATTGTGGAATTCTTGAAAAACAATCCTTAGTTCTGCTTGCTAGGTACACAAAAGAGAGCCTGAATATTTATTAGGGCTGTTGTGAGAGTGCACTGCAAAACCCTGCAGCTATGCAAGAGCTGAAGTCAGTATATTTTTTTTAGTGAAAGCACACGTTGGTATCCCAGTCATTCACTCTGTGGTATAAGAAGACAAACTGATGAATGTTCTTTCCTTTCCACTATATAATACTCAAGGTGTTTTCAAGGGTAACATCTTTGTGGAGTCACGAGAAGATAGAGACCAGAAGATGATATAATGGCTGGAGTACTTAGAGAAGCTGAGGAGTAGTGGATGGGAGATGGAAAGGGTAGTATGCAAATCACTTCCTGAGAGAGAAGATAAGCCATGGGAGACTGAAACAGCAAATAAAGATCATGGCAATTAATTCTAAACAGAATAGAGGGAACATGGAACGTTTTCCAGAATATAGTAGCAAATGAAGACACTAATTAAGTTTTATCTGAGGAATGTATTTAAATTTCTCTTTTGATTTGTTAATTCTATCGTGCTAGTTTCTAAAACACAGCAATTCTATTTGAATTCCATTCCACATTTGAAACTGATAACATGTTAGATAGTAAGAAAATATCCTTAAGGTTCCAACTCTTCATGTGTTAAACTTTACAGGGTGTTAGTGAAAGAAGAGTTGTTCCTCGAACACTTAGAGTTTAGTTGTGGATCGGAGTTTCTCTCAGACTCTGTGACTAGAGTCTATTTCTGGTATTTACTAAGCATACTCAGTGTGCTCTAAGTTACGTGAAACAGAAACCTTCAGTGTCTGTGGCAACCTTTTCACTGCATTAAAAGCATGGGTTTGTGCTTGCTGAAGTCACTGATAAAGTTTCCATCAACTCTGCTGACCTAGAATGAAGCATAAATGGAAATGCAATACACAAACACATAACCTTGAACTCTTGGAATGCTAGTATTTTGTTAATATGCTTAAGTATCCTAAAATCCTAAAATTGCAATGACATGGACACAAGTATATGTGGCTAGGAGGGAGGTTGGACGTGTGTGCATATGCGGGGGTGGCTGATCTCAGACTCATGTGGAGGGTGTGTGCAGCTCTGGATCTTGCTCCCACCTGTGCCTTTATTCAGGTCTCAGTGCTGGTAAGAAGCAATTAATTTGTTCCCTCATGCACTTTTATCAAGAGCTAATATGAGAGAGGGAGAGGTGTTAAAGAGGCGTCTCTGATTCAGCCACCTGATAGGAAAGCAGATGGTTGACATGCCATATCTCTTATCAGAAAGACTCAAGGGTTATATCTTGTGCATGCTGGCAGTACTTGCCTAACCCATCATGCCAGTAAAGTATTAGAACTGAATCATCTTCAAGAAAGAAAACACTCTTTATCTGTCTGTCTACATTTTTACATGTCACTCATCTCCATAGTGGCAGGGCTTCTGAGAACAAGAAAGGTTTGTGAGCTGAGGGAAAGATATGTTTATGTCTTTCACATCTATTCCCATGACTCCTTGTTTCTCGTACAGGCCCAATTTATGTATTCTGGTTTTTTTGATAAAGGAAAACTCAGCCCATCAGAGATATCCCACATACCAAGACATAAGGTCACCTTTCTTTCTGGTTGTGTGATTGATTTCTGCCACAAACTTCTTATCTGAATACAGAGACTATAGATGACAAACTACGTGAATAGTTTGGAGTCAAAGAAACACACAGGTCTTCAGTTCTTTGGAAAATGCTTCTCTTTGCAGTCAAAAATTAATTTAGGAGCCACAACTTGCTACTTATCCATTTGAATGTCTTTGGAGAATAAAAGTGGTTAGGCTTCTCTCTTCAAAATGAATTCTTCTACTGCTAGCTTTTAAAAGAACATTTTCCTTTTATGCGCTTCCTCTTTCTCTTCTTTTTTTCTGTGCCAGAGTCAAGGTATTAAACTGTGCTGTTCCTAAGGCTAGGCCACAGGCTACCTTTGCAATGCAGACATTGTGCAAGGCCTGGGTAATTGCCATTTCACTGCAGGGAGGAGTCCCATCAGGAATAGAAGAGGATGTATTTGCATTATTTTTACATAGAGGATGTAAGGGAACCGGCAAAAGAAGGAGAAGAACCAGCTTGCAAGACACCCAGGAAGAGCTACCATCTCAAAGAAAACATGAAGAAAGGTTTGGGTTTGTTTTTTTTTCCCCTAGTTTGAGAGTCAATTTACTTAGTTGGTTTTTTGTTTTGTTTTTTTTCCCAGAGTGGAAGGTTGAACAGCCTGGCAGGCTGGCTTCAGTCCCACCTTCCAGAGACGCACACAAAAAAAGGGGGGGTTCAGATGAATCTGCACTTTGGTTATTAAATTGCAAAGGGCCTTTTGCAAGATTCTTTGTATCTCAGCTTCTGAGTGCAGCCATTTATTAGTTTTGCTGTTCTGCACTGCAAAGTAGAATTAATGGTGATCCATAAGATGATCGCAAAGTTTCCCAAAATAAATGTGCAATTGGAATGCTTAGAAGCCAGCATATAAATGAAAGGTGAAGAAAATGAAGTAACACATAAGCTCTGACTTGTTAACCTGAATTTTATTTTGTTGTAAATTGAAGGAATTGTGGTAACACTGCAGGAGATGGCATATGGGTTAAGAGTAAGTGGGCAGCAACTTGAGAAACACTGCAAAGGAGAGTACTGACAGGACTTAAATGGTTCTGACATCTATGAGCATATCTGGGTACACAGCACTAGTGCCACTGCTTAGAAAACTTCAGGAAAGGCAGCAAGGGAAAAAGCGATAGCATAAAATATAAATCAATGCTAAAATTTCATTTAATGTATTTAACACAGAGACCATAATTTACAAACTAGGTCACCAGCTGTGAAAGCTGTAGGTCCCTCAGCTCTTTGGAAAATTAAACTGTTTCTTTACATGTCCAACAAGTGAGTTTGGAGGCACAACTGTATAACTACATCTTCCTGTGTATGGGTAAAATCTTGACTTCTAACTTACCTGGTATTCCAAGCTACCACCTCTTTGGTTTACTGGTGACACTGAAGAGGGAACTGATGTGGGTAATGTAGCAGTGGAATTATAATAGAAATTAAAAGGACCATTGGAAAATCCCATAGTCTGGTAGTGTGGCACCTAGAGCTCTGTTGGGAACAGCTTGCTGTTTTCCTGGCTCTTCTGTTTGGTTAGTGGAGCTCACTGGTAATACAGAACTTGATCAACCAGAGTGCAGAATTTTAATTATCTTTCCAGATAGAATTTTCTGAATTATATCCATTGTGGAACGTAGGTTTGGAAGGGGTCCCAAAAGATCACCTAGTCCAGCCTGCACTGCATCAAGACTAAATATATCAAGGCTAGTACCAGCATGCTTCTCAAACTTTGTTCTTAAAAAATTCCAGTGGAAGAGATTCCACACTCCCCCTAGACAGTCTGCTCCAGTGTTAAAAAATCCTTAGTTGGAATGCTGATCAGCAAACTCTTTTAAGTATTTCTTGTCACAAATCAAGTTGACTCTTTCATGTCTTTCTACTGGAGCCATAGAGAAAAGCTGATCAACACCTCCCTAATGAGCTTGTATGTATCGGAAAGCTGCATCTCACTTGAAGCTTTTATTTTCTTGACTAGGCAAATCTAATTCCTTCAGCTTTTTCTCAGAGGGTTTGTTTTCTGAACTTCATGTTCTTCTTGTTATTTTCCTGTTTCTCTTTGGCTGTGTTTGTGTTTCTAAGGTGTTCAGCCAGGACCAGACACAGTATGCCACTTGGGGCTTCAGTACCATGTGAAGTTAAGAAATCAAACAAATTGTCTTGTATGTGACACACCTGTTAACACGTTCCAGAATTAAATGCATTTTTTGGCAGTGGCACTGCACTGTTGATGTATATTGTTCGTTATCCATACAACCCTAAGATCTGTTTTTGCTTTATTTCTGTCTCATCAGGAATTCACATCGTTTATTGATGTCTGTTTCCCAGGAAGAATATTTTATATGTCTCATTATTGCTTTTTCCTTGTTGTTTTTTGGACAATCCGTCCAATTTGTCAACAACTTTTGGGGTGTCTGATCTCATTCTTCCTACTGTTTGCGTCCCCTGCCATTGTTTTGAGTCTATCAGGTTTTTTAGCACAGATTTTACATACAAGCATAAATATTGTGTCATCTGTGTTGTCAGTGAACATACTAAACAAAACAGAGCTTAGGACAGACCCTGAAAGGCATCTTTCTGAGGTGCCTTTGCATTTTAATGAATAACCACTAATGACCACTATGGCTTTCTTCTATCAGATGCCCGCACACCTTCCACTAGTTGTATTTAAAGTGTCATTCTATGAAAGTGTCCTGTGAGACAGTGCCAAAAGCCGTACAAGATGTATCATGTCCATTGCCTTCTGTTCACTCAGGGAGCTTAACATTACTTAAAAATAGGGAACCTGATTTAGCACAAATGCATTTTGCCCATTTTCCATATGTTTTTTTCATTATATTAATTCATTCTATCTCAAATATTTAAAACATGATTGCTCCAAACCTTTCTGAACATAGCAATTAAGCTATCTGATCTGTCATTCTCTTCTAGGAAACTTGAGGTGTGAAGAAGTATCTTCCCAAGGAAGGGCCCATTTGAATGCACTAAAAATACTTGACAGGTAAGACCAAAAATGCCCATCCTGTTTTTTTCTTTTTTTTTTTTTTTTCTTTTTTATTAACCTCTTCTTAAGGTCTTTGCAGGTTTAAAATAGTTAAAGTGTATTTTCCCGTGTTCTGGTTCCTTTCTTTCTTCTTTTTCCAATGATACCATGTCCTCAATTCCATTTTTCCTGACACAGGGTTGCTATTTAAAGTCACTCTGAAAATGATGCTAACTTTTAGTATTATTTCTTAGTAGTTATTTTCTGTCATTGAATTGTTTCATTTCTCTACTGTGCCTGTTTGGAGCAGAGGGGGGAGAATTATGTCCTGAAATCATTGTTATGGTAATAATCTTCTCCCTGCTCCCTTTATAATGCCTGGTGGTTTTTTTTTTTATTAAGCATGTTGCCATACAAATTAATTGTCAATTATATTTTAATTACTTCTTTCTCATCTTTCTTACAATACTTGTGTTATATATCACTTGTCAGTGATCAATAAATTACTACAAGTTGCTTGATAATGTTCCTCCCTCACAGCTGTGGGTAAAAGCAACTACCTTCTGCAGGGGTTGAAGTGCATTCTGATATATACGTAGTCTTTTTTAAAGTTACTTGATCTGAAAGAGGCAAGTCCTAAGCACATGGTTCAATTTTACCAGCATTATTTAGCAACCCTTCTAGTTTTCTTTCACCAAAGATAACCATTTTACACTGCATAAATCTACTTCACAATTGTTCCCCAAAGATCCCACATGGAATCAGGGCTATATTCATAGTATTGTATCAACAGGTAGGTAACTGAGAGCTTTATAATACAAATTTCCATCTGCTCAACTGCAGCCTATTTAGGAGATTGTTGTGAAAGACAATACTATGTGCTCTTCTAACATTTTACCAGGGGATTTCAAAATGATTTATAAGACAGAGATATAATTATAGGGAAGTTGAGCTTGGAGAGAAAAGTGATTTGCCAGAATGCCATGCAAGATGCAGAGGACTAGTAAACACACTTTAACAAACACAAGTGGGTAAAAACATTTGTTCCCTGGCGAGAGGGAGCTCTGAAGAGCTAACGAGTGAATTTATTTGTGTTTAGGACAATATTTTTCAAGAGGCTTTTGTTTCAAACACAGGAGCATACTCATCTCAACTGCTGGAAGACTGTTCCATGACCTAAGTATATAATTATCAGGAAGTTCTGGGCCCTGTGTCTGTGCTTTATCACATTCAGTACTTTGGCATCTAAACTTCTCACGAGCTTCTGTGAGCCTGAAGTCAGCAGGGCTCCTCTGATTTAAACTACTTGAGGATCTAGCCTCAGAAGAGAATATGAACTTAAATTAATTTTGGTTAAGTTGCCCTGTATTTTAGGGGGATGTGGTAAGGGTTTTGCATGCTAGCCAGTCAGCCAACCCCCAGTCAAGACTGACATTAACATTTTCTTTCCCTTAACTTCAACCCACTGTTCCCAACTCCTCCACTTCAATCATCTGTAACTCTGGCATCTTGGAGTTTATTCCTTTATAATAATTGCATATTCTTTCCATGCCTCATTCTGTCACTGCTTCCGAGTCAATGTTAGCACAGAGACGTTTTTTAATCTCTCCACCTCAATCAGTCCCTCTCAGCTACCTGTATTTGTTGTTACTCCTGCGACTTTGTACGCACTGCCTATCAAATGTGTAGAATTCAATGCCATGGTCTAGATGCTATTGCACTCACATTATATAAAGTGGATCTATTTCTATCTTGAAGCAGTGATTCTGCATATAAAGGAAAAAGTCTGCATTTTTTAACTTTGGGGGACCATATATTGTAAATTTATGCAGTTTGCCGCTTACTGTTTCTTACGGTGTTCCTGCTCCTGGGGGGTTCTCCTTCTCAGTGAAGCTCTGTGTTGGATTAGTTTTTCTTTACATTAAGCTCAATTTGTCAGGAGTCAGTCCCTGCTTTAATTTTATGTTGATGTTTTTAATAATATCCCTTGCCTTCACTATTTTACACTTAATTAATAGGAGTGGCAGAATTGTCTCAGTCACGTGCTGTGCCGTTTACTTGCTCTTGTGATTCCTTAGAGGATTAATTGCAGCTTCCTCTGGATTCATCTATGTGAAGGCTTTAAATGAGACCATTCCTATCATGGGCCCTTTGGTGTCAATTTGACAAAATTCCCATCTTCCTCTGTGGTCCAGGGTTTGGACTATCTGAATCAGCTTTCCATTCAAGTTAATACTTTGAAATCAACTGAGATTAATTATTTAACAACAGCTTCTTGCATTGCCAACCCTATGTATTAAAATGTCAAATCATGCCACAGAGGATCGTAAAACTGGCTTGAATGATGATGTCCAGTGAAAGCCTGCCTGCTTTTAAATGCAGCACAGAGACCAGAAGGCACATAAGACAGTTGTCCAGGTGTTAATTTCTACTCCTACAGGCAACGACACTAGCTCTTTTTTTAGGGTATCCGAGATTCATACAATAATCAGCTGTCTCCGGACACTGTGGCTATAAGGAAAACACCAAATTTCAGAACATTTGTCATGAACGGGAAAAAAATCAGACGTTTCTCCTAGATAGCAACACGTATGCTGCCCGAAGGGCTCAGGCATGAGGTGCTCAGAGGCTTTCGGTTTCTGAAGGGTGTTTGGCAAACGGGGGTGGGACAGGGCGAAGGGGCTCTGCCGTTTGCCACGGGTAGACAGCCGGCACAAGCCAGGAAGCGGTGGCAACACACCGGGAAAGCGCTCAGCCACCGGAGGATACCGGGCAGCGCTGCGGCGGGCAGTCGACAGCCCGGAGCGATGCTCCGTGGCGGCGCTGGGGGAGGCGGGACAGGGAGAGCCCCGA
>NW_009269999.1:5584873-5586229 GCF_000687185.1 Egretta garzetta
GGAGCGGGGCCAGGGCAGGAGCGGTACCAAAAATAGTGGCGAGGGAAGGAGGGGAGGGGATCGCTGCGGTCTTGGCGAGCAGGGGAGCACGACGTCTCGCCGCTGAAAACTTATCGTTGTGGTTGCTCTGTCGACTGAAAAGCAATTGCTGTTTCTTCCTCTTGTGTGGTAGTGCTTTATTTTACAAGTGCGCCCGGTGGAGGAGAAAACACCTAAAGGCTTCGCGGGATTGTTTATAAGGAGTTGGAAGGCTTTGGGGGGAGGGGTGTGGAGAGGCGATCCGTACCTCAGTTCTCTCCCTTCACTCCTTTGGCAGCTGCTGTATAATTTCACCCATCCGTTTTCTCCTATGCTACTCTGAAATTACAGGAAGCATTTGCAGTAGTGCTGCTGACCTCCATCATTCTACAAGTATTGCCTCTGGGGCACAATCACATGGGGTTTGGGTTTCAAGTAATATTATTTCTCTTCTAACAGGAAACCCTATTGCAGGCAGCTTTGAAGAAGGTGCTAAACCAGCTTGGAAAGGCTGAGTAGAGGGCTGCAGTTCTGTGTATCAGAAAATCTGCTTTTTAGGAACCAGAAGTACTCTTCAAGTTCCAAGTGCCACACAGATACTTAGCTGCAGTCTAGGATTGAGAAGGATCTAAAGCACAGACCTTCGTGTAGGTGCAGATCTGGATGTGTTTTACTTTGGCTGTTACCCAGGTGCTCCTAGTTAATGTGTCTGGGCTGTTAACAGCCATGTGGGGGATGTCTGATTGTAAACCGCAGGTTTGCTCGTAGGTGATTGTGCCTTGATGTCTCCAGGACACTTTTTATGGCAGTTTGCCTCTCTTTCAAGTAGTTCTCCCATCAGTGCACTTTCCTGTATCCTCTTGTCAAATGAATGTGAGTTTATGACTGGGTGTGCCAGCTGCTTCCAGAAGTGAGTATCCTCTTTCACGGATTTCAAGTGAGTTTCCCTCTTAATGGGAAGATACGCTTTGCAATAAGAATACAATTCCTGAGCAATTTTTTTCCTGTTTGAAGCAAGGAAAAACATGAGGAGGTGGCAGGGTGGAGGTTGGCAGAGAAGATGCCAAAGTTTGTGATGAGTTGGTGTTCCTCCCCTTAGCTAGAAATTTTTCACTGTCGTCCCTTAGAAGTACCTGTGAGGATGGTGTACAGCTTAACTGTCATAAAGCATCCACAGAACTTGCGATGCCAAAGAGGAAAATTGTTAGAAGCGCTTGGTCATTTACCACGTTACCTCAGTACAGCAGCAGGTAAAGCAAACAAGTCTGCAAGATTGACCTTTGACCCTCTTTTGGTGGATAGTGGCAGTTAAAACTGGAGAAGTCTGTGCCAAAAAAA
>NW_009269999.1:5586440-5609425 GCF_000687185.1 Egretta garzetta
GGGGAAGGGGGCAGTTAAAGCGGGAGAAGTCGGGGCCAAAAAAAAAAAAAAAAAAAGAGGTCTGCAAGTATCTTGAGCTCTTTGAAAAGGGTGTTGCAGGTAAAGACAGGTGTATAGAGAGAATTTAAAGCTAATGGCATGCACTGCTGGTGCATGGTGATGAAGAAGGGCCTGATGTTATGATGGTCTGTGTTAGTATAAATACAGAATGTCACAGAACCTGTCTGGGTGATGTGCTTGCTGTTCTGGCTCCTGGAGCTCTGCCAGAAAAATACATGGCTAATATCAGAGCTTCACTCCCCAAACATCTTGACTACATCTTTGAGTCATAAACCTGAATGTGACACCTCTATAGAAGTACAGTTTGCCGTGGGAATTGCCATCTCCACTGTGTGTGCTTGGCATTGCTATTGGTTCTACAGCTCTTGGCCAAGTGCAAAATGCCTGTTTTCCTGTTGTCAGCATGGAGCTGATCATGTTCTGCTTCCTGGGTGTGCTGAGGGTACCCGGGTTTACTGTTGATGAGGCTGGGTTATATTCACAGATCTCATGATCACCGAGTTATCTTGACTTTCTTTTTGTCAAAGTGTTGAAGGCAACGAGTAACATCCCCACCCTTCTAAAATGAAGAGGAAGATGCTGCAGGAGGCTAACAAGTGGTGGCGATGGGGTTTTTTGTTTTATTTTGTTTGGTTTTGTTGGGGTTTTTTAAACAATTCTGTGTCTACCAAACATGGTAGCATTAGTGAAAAAGCATAAAGTGTAAATCTTCCAGTATGAAGTTAACATTATCGTTTCACTTACTCAGTGTAGATAAGCAATTTTCTTTTGTATTCTCTTCCCAAAAGCTTTCAGTTGTGTGGTTTAGCACTGCTTTCTGCAATAGAGAATCCCTTCTTGCATCCTGGGAGTGTGGGTGTATGCAGCAACCAAATTAATAGGTGCTTAGTTACGTAAAGTGCTTGCATTTCCAGAGTGTCTTGTGAACCTTGAAGAGGGATATTCTGTTCATGTGGACCACAAAATGGGATTTAAGAAATCTTGGAGCTGTTTCTCTACATTCTGTTGACTGAAGTTACGGAAGAAAATGTGGTTGGATATAAACATTATCCAGTTGTTTGTAGTTCAAAACAGAAGACAGTACTTGCTGTATGTTAACTAGTAAAAGAAATGGAAGTGATTTGTATTTTGGTTTTACTCCTAAAAACCTGTGTTTCTCCAGACTGCTGAAATTAACATTAAAAAATAATTAAAACATTAATTCTCTGAGAATGATCTGTAGGCTGATAGTCCTCTTGAATCTTCCTGCACTCTTGTGAAATAGGCAAATATTATCCTTGTTTTGTAAATGTGGGAAGTGAAGTAGAAATTGCCTTGCCCAAGGCCAACTCCATTTGCCCTAGAATGCAACTTACCATTGAACACAATAGACTATGTGCTTCGTAACACTTATAAAAGCTGATAAAGAGATGCTATCTTGAAAACCAGTTGAGGTTTTAAAAATAGGTTTAAAAAGTAAGTGCATGTCCTACACTTTCGTTGAATTCTTCTGCTGCTTGTGACTTTTGTGGCTATTTTTTTTTTACTAGTACTTCTATTTCTCTTGCTGATGATCAAAAGATTCATAAAACCACAGATATTTTACTGACTCTCCGTTGGATAGAGTGAATTAGTAAGTAAAGTGTTGGTAAAAGAGACAAGAAAAGCGGATGCTTTATTTCTCCAGTTCTCTGCTGTTTCCATATTACCGATTTATGATGTTATCTCAACGGGGTTTACATAGTAAAGGGATATATACGCACGCACACTCAAACTGACCATCTTTTAAGATATCTGGTTTTACCTGATACAACATCCAGAGCTGGAGCTCTGGCATGCAGCGAACCCACTCCATTAATTGGCATGCTGTATTTAGTGGCTGTCTGTGTTTCACACAAATCATGGCAGAGAACGCTAATTGTAACTGTCGTCCATGAATCTAATATGCTCGATGGCTAGGCTCTCGCTTTTTGCGTCTGCAGTGCTTGTGGTTCTTTGCCATGGCTGTTATGTTAGGCATTACTCTTTTATGGGATTTTGTTGTCTGTTCTTCACGAAGACTGGGCACTGTGATGCTTCCTGAATCTCTTCTTCATATATCGTCTTCCCTGTAGATTTCCATTTCGCTGTAATAAAGAGAGTTAACTATATGGACCCAGGGGCTTGTGATTCCGTAGGCTTGTGGTTTATTCACACTGTATATCTGGTCACTCTGGGACTGTTACCTTGGAAGTATTTGGCTGCCATCCTGTTGTGGGTGAGTTCGTGTTAGGTTTTTTTAGCTTTCCAGGCTTTTTTTTTCTTTTCCCTCTGTTATGCAGACCTGCCCGTAAAACACTGAAGTATTCCAGCCTGTGTACTTAGTCTGAGAGACTCTTGAGCTGCAGTCAGTGTTTCTGTGAGGAGCAGAACTCCTTGGCTCCCGTGAGCCTAGATGAAAGGAGACTCGCTATGCAAGGGCACGGCAGTAAGTTTTCATAAAGACTTTATTAACATCAAACGGAGCTGATGTTTGTGGACTTTTGCCTTGATAAATTGTGGATGACTGAAACTCCTTACATCAAGGAATTATGTTTGTTGTTTAAAAAAGAAGAAAAAGAAAAAAGGTGATTGAATAGTTGGGAGCCCAATTCTGATGGTATGAGATCCATGCCTGTAGCAGGATGCTTAATGTTAGCACAACTTTGGATCATGAAAAGTAGTAACAGAAGCTTCTGTTTTTCATGAGGTTCTTCTTAGGTCTTTATATTTTTCTGTATTTAGCCACCAGTTAGCAAGTCACAAACCATTAAGATTAACGGACAGTATGGTGTATGCATATTAAATGTTTGTACTGCAAATTGCAGTTTTGTCAAAAAATGTATGACGGAAGACAGCATAGACTCTTGTTTCCCAAGCTGTTACATGTTAATAGCAGCTTTCTGATGTTGCAATACTTAGTACTAAGGAGCACCAGCTATTTCCCCTGAATGGGTTAGGGTGAGAATAAAACTCACCTCCCTGTACTCTAGTGATGAGGTTGTTTAAAGAAATGTTGTCCAGCAAAGCTTCCAGCAGAGAATGTGTTTGCCTGAAAACAGACCCAATATTCTGTAGTGTCAAGGTGAAGTTTTACTCCTGGAGTTAAATTTACCAGCAGTGAGAGGTTATCATGACTCCAGGCAGGGGAGACCCCTCTCCTGGTGACCAGCATGGTGACTTCCTCCGTATGCCCTAGCAGGGCATAGTCTTCTGTGTCTCTTTGTTACTGCCTGACAGCCCCTCCCGGCTGCTGGAGCTTTCTGTTTCTATTGCATAGCAGCAGTTCTTTAATCAGAAATCTTGTTAGTATTCAAGGATAATTGATCCGACTCTCTGGTAGGGGGTGGGGACCCAGCCTTGCATCCTTCTCCTACTTGCCACCCCCAGTTTGACCCCTGTTGTCTCTTTGTTTTCTCCTGTTAAGTTTGTGCCAGTGATGTGTGTGTGTGCTGTTTTTCCAAGCAGCCTGAAGTTGGCTGTAACCAAGAGCAGCAGTTAAATAGAGCCCGATTTCCCCGCTTCCTGGCGTTTAGTTGTTCGGCTCCATTTTCTGGTCTTCTGTGTTTTTGATTTGCAGAGAAGGAACTTGCTTGGTGCCCCCAGGCATCTCTTAAACCCATTAGAACAAACTCCATTATTTCACTGTACTTAGAAATCCTCCTCCTTTAGTCCCAGCATCCATCAAAATAATGTATCCTCTGTAAGGCCCTCTGGAAAATGTTTAATAGGATCTTTTCAAACTCAAGGAGAGTTCCAGTTGGGAAGGGGGAGGGGAGAAGGCTGACGGAAGATCTGACTGTGGCTTGCAGTAAGCCCGAACTTGGCCTCTGTCAGCTCTCCCTTCACCTCCAGGCCGAGGGAGTGCTGAACAGAGCGGATCCAACACTGGGATCAAAGCTGGAGACAAAAGGCTTTGGGAGAAAAATTTCCCGTCTGGCCAAGAGGCAGCCTCACAAAGGTGGTACATAATTTATCATTCGAGGTTTATTTCTCCTGTGCTCCTTCTGGAGAGGGAAGGAAAAAAGAAGTGACTCTCCTGCTGTTTTGAAGGGGATAAGTGATGGCTTAGGAGATTTGAGGCAGGAAGGGGCTAGAGATACCACGGAAAAACTTTTTCAGTGCAGTCTGTGCCCAGCTCCTCTCTTCTCAGACATGGTCAGACATTATTTCTATTGGGGGAGGATCCCTATGCTTGCCTTTTGAAGTTTCAAAGAGTGATTATTTTTAACTTCTCTGGTCATTCCCAAGTCTCAGTGTATGGAGTGGCGCTGCTCTTGGCAAAATAAAGTGCTTTGAATTTCTGAGGTATTTTTTTTACCTTAAGGATCAATCTAAGTGCTATGGCTCTGTGTAACGTGGAGGAAGGGGCTACATTTGCCCCAAACGGTTTGTAGTCTAAATTAGACATCTGACATCTGATAAGGATTAGGGATGTGATAATTCTAGTGGGACAGATAAGGTCCAATATTAAAATAGCATAGCTTTCTAATTAAATTCCCTTTAGCTTTGGTTTAATGGGAAAAGCTTCTGGAATTTTTTCATTCCAATCACTTAGAACAAGTGTAGAGAGTGGTTTTTGGGTAGGAGTTGGCATCAAAGACTATGGAAAGCTGGTAACTGGGGAAATAAGGATGAGGAAGCAGATGCAAGAGTAGTGTAAGCCATGAGAAGAGGGGAAGGCGATTTAGGAGTACAGATATTAACAGAAGCAAAGATAGGCATTTTGGAAATGAGAGCCAAGGACTTGAGCTGGCAAAGGAACAGAAGAGCCGTGTAAGGAGATCCAAGTGGAGTAATTATATGGGATCTGATGGCAGAAAGAATTGTTAATTAGGTAGTAAAAAAGATGGAATTTTTGAAAGTGAAGATGAGCACTGAGCAGAATTTAACTACTGAGGCAGAGAAAGACTTATTTTAGTAATGCTTTAAAGGAGGATGTGACAACTTGTTAGGGACCCTCAACAGTAGGGTCCCTGAACTATTGGGGTGATTTTATGAAATATTAGGAGTTTAGCAATGGGGGTAGAGGTGGAAAAGGAGACTGATACTGTCATAATGCTGACATGGTGAGCCCATGAGATAGAGGTGGTGATGGAGCTATCTGCAGGGGTGGAATGTGGGACCTGTCAGGCTTGGGAGCACATAGTGCCAGAAGGATTTTTGAGTGGGCTGTATGGGAAGGTACTTTGGAGGACAGTCCTGTCTGGAAAAGTGTATGAAAGGGGAGGGCAAAGTTCAAGAGAGAAGCTAGGAGCTTGGAGATGATTACCTGGAAAAAGGCATAAAGTGAGAACAGGAGATTACTCTGGGTTTGGAAACAAGTCTGGGTACAGAAGCAACAAGACCGGTGGCAGAAAATAACACCTTTTCTGGAAAAGGAGGCTACTTCCCTTCCTCTTCTCCATTAAGAATTGCTATGTGAAGGAGTGAGTCACTAGTGAGAACTGTTAAAACATAAACAGGTGATGTTCTCAGCTTCCTTCTCTGAAAGGCTCATGAGAAGCATTGTGTGACTATGCAAGAAGGTAAGAGGGAAATATGTGCTCTGCTCCTTTAGCCTGAATCTCCAGCTCCGTCAGTTCATTTGACTTGGTGACAGCTTGCAGTGTCTGGGAGAGGTTCTTGCCTAAGGTGCAGCCATTCACTGTAGCAGAACTGTGTCTCATGGTATCTAGGATTAGAATAAAATAAAGGCACACCTTCATTTTTTTTTGTCTTTGTGCTCCCACCCAATTTTAGTTCTGAATTTCCATAACTGCTGAATAGTCAAATCCTTTCTTTGCAACTCTGAGGGCAGGGAAAAAAAATTAGAAGTCTCAGGATTGTAATTTCCTGCTTCTGTTCTGAGCTCCTGAGGATGAACCAGGAGGTAGGATAATTCTCTGAATTAAAATTGCATTTGTTAAGAGGAAGCCAGCTTTTCTGCTGTCTTTTCTTTGTGATTCAGAGTTTGCAACTTCTTCAGGCTTGACAAATTTAGGAAATGAGGTTTTTGAGGCCTCAGAGAATTGTGTTCTTCTCACTCTGATTTTTGAAGCCTGTTACTCTTGAAAAGCCTGAATTGAGTTTCTTATGGCTGAAGGACACGCCCCTAATTTGTGCTGCCTTTTTAAAAGGGCCTTGATCAGCACAGTACCTATTAGCATGAGGAAAAACATAATGGGTCTGGCTGTGAGAGGAAACTGGAGAGTTTGTGGTATGGGAAAGGGAGGTAGATTGGAGGCTGCCATTCTGGAGGCTTTAATAGCCAAGAAACAGGAGGGGACAGTCATTGCCAAATAGAAATGCTAGTGTACTATCTGCATTTTTGTCATGGATCTCAAATAGATGTACTTAGTGTCTAAATATTGGAAAGCGTGATGTGGGAGTAGGGGGGAGACTAGGTCTGGTCTCCTGGCAAGGGCAGTAATCATTGCCCTGCAAACAGATCTAAGCTTAATACAAGGGAAGAACAGGTTGAATTGAGAGCTGTATCCATGCAGAATCAAAGCAGTGAAGGGATTTTTCTTTGGCATTGACTTAGAAACAGGGAAGGACTAAATTGGGCTGGTTGGTGAGGTTGCGGCCCTTTGCTGTCTTTGCTAGGCCTTAGGAAAGGCTGCCCCTGGGTCTGACTTCCTTCCTGTACCAACGAACAGCAGCTGCAGGAGGGTGTTGAGTCAAGAACAGCTGATTCCTGAGCCGTTAAAGATGTCTCCACCACAAGGATGGTAACCTCATGTGTTGCTCCTGTTCGAACTGTCACTGCTCATGAGTCAATGCTGTCTGTAGACCTTTGCTCACTGCATTTTTGAGTGTAAGGAAGAATTCAGACCTGCGGTCAGCATTATCTTAAACCACAGAAGGCCTTTAGGCCTTTTTGGGTGGGTTTTTTTTGGTTTTGTTTTTTCCCAGGCCCAGGGTTCTTTTATCTGTGGAACAGGTGAATCCCCTGCCAGTGCCTCGACTCCCCTGGAAGGTCAGATTTGTCATCCTTGCATTGAACAAAATAAACTAATTCCTTAGGTTAAGTTTTCCAGTCAATTGTTCCTAGAAAATGTTTTTTTCATACTTGCTTTCTTGCAAGCAAATCCCATGGCAAGCACAGAAGCCTGCCGATTAATAGCTAAACAGTAATAACAGCTATAAATTTGATCTAGCACATTCCTATCAAATCTGTCGTTATCTTGAACCCTCCAAGCCCCACACTGGGTGCCAAAAAGGACTGTCGTGGTTTAACCCCGGCTGGCAACTCAGCACCATCCAGCTGCTTGCTCACTCCCCCCACAATGGGATGGGGGAGAGAATCTGAAGGGTAAAAGTGAGAAAACTCGTGGGTTGAGATAAAGACAGTTTAATAGGTAAAGCAAAAGCCACGCACGCAAGTAAAGCAAGGAATTCATTCACCACTTCCCATGGGCAGGCAGGTGTTCAGCCATCTCCAGGAAAGCAGGGCTCCATCACGTGTAATGGTTACTTGGGAAAACAAACGCCATCGCTCTGAACATCCCCCCCTTTCTTCTTCTTCCCCCAGCTTATGTACTGAGCATGACGTCATATGGTATGGAATAGTCCTATGCTTCTTGTGCACCTGGCAGAGCTGAGAGCCGAGAAGTCCTTGGCCAGTCCAAGCACTAGCCAGCAACAACTAAAATATAAGTGTGTTATCAACATTCTTCTAGTACTGAATCCAAAACACAGCACTGTCCCAGCTACTAGGAAGAAAATTAACTCTGTCCCAGGCAAAACCAGGACACTTGCTATGGTTAGTTCTTCACCCACAAGTCTTCAGAAGTCTGGGAGCAAATATTTAAGCTGGAAAGGAATGTCTAAAAAAACGGGTAATTCCTGTGATACTCTACAGTAACTTTTTGTGGGTTGGTTGGTGCTGGAGAAGCAAACTCTTGATGACAGTAGTACATATGCTGGAGGAAGAAGAGAAGCTCAGATGATTACTTTCTGAGAAATGACCCATGAGCAATTTTTTTGCTGCAGATGCTTCAGAACAGACTGGCAGGGAAGAGGGGGTGGCAGGCACTCGCTTACTTCAAATGCTTGGCAAAACCCCATTTAGCTTCAGTGAGTATGTGAGGCCAAATCTAACACAGTTACAGTATAGAACTAATGGGAGATACAGGGCAAATTAAACCTATGTACAATCCATCAGTTGTAGGATAAAAATAAACAAGTACTCAGACAGAAGCCTTACAGCGAGGAAGGGAGTGAGGCAGAGATGACATCTTTGGTATGTACATCTTGACTTACCCGTTCAGGCAAAACAGCCTCTGAGCTCAGGCTTCCGATTAAGTGACTGGGACAGCTGCCAAAACACCTACATTTGCTAGCTAATGTACTGCAGTGCATTGGTCCTGCAGGTTAATCTTGGAAAGGCACGGAGCGCTATCTGGGTTTGTTTTGGGCTTTTTTTTGAAGGATGTCATAACAACGTGCTCTGCATCCTGTATGTCAAGATCTTAAAATAAATGTGGTGGGAATGCTAAAACTGCCTATTAAAATGTTGTGAGGAAAGATGGCCATTGGAGTTATGTCACAGAAGACCAGTTATGCCTAGGGAGCCAGCTTTTCTGACCTTGTGGGCTGCATACCAGAGTCTTTAAGGTATGTGCTGTATGGCTCTGTGCCCTTTAGAGACAAGCAGAAGGGGAGTGGCTCACAGGAGGCAAGTGACAGTAACTCCATAAGGAGAGAATTACTCTGTTGCAGGATGGGGCTGGGCTGAGGTGGGCATGCAGCAAGGTCCCTTTGCAGCCCTGCACTAACTAGCTGCAAGAGCCCTTGCATGCATAAGGCTCTGTGCCAGTGTGGCTGTGCTGGCTGTGTAGTGGCCCTAGCAAGTAAGACACGTTTCAAGTACTCAAACCATGAGAACCGAGTATGATGCTGAGATTTTCCTGCTATACTGTTTGATGGCAAATTAAACATTTGACTCCCACAAGAATGAACGCCAGAGCTCTGTATGTTCTTACATTGTAACCAAAGGGAAGTTAACTTTTTTATTTTCAGATGTGCAAAGACATGATAGAATTAAATCTATGGAATCTATGTAGTGATGGCTACAGAGTAGAACTGGAAGGATTTCTGTTGCTGATCTTTGCATAAAAAGGCTTGGTTTCGGTGCTATCTCAGCCAAAGCAGCAAAAGCTGTCTCCACCTAAAAGTACTGGAGAACCGTAGACTGAAACCAAATGAAAATGCTGTCCATTCCTACGAAAACATTGTTTCTGGGATTTGGTACTCCTTTTGAGGCTAATGAAGTAAATAACTTAATCCAAAATCCATCTGTTCAAGAAACTAGTCTGAATCTAAACCAGAACACAAGTTTCTGTAACAAAAAAAAAAAAAGTCGTCCAGACCTACTAGCCAACTAGACTGCCACAAGTTACTATGCTGGCAGATAGTACCAAATGAAATGTGAAAAATCAAGGCAGACTCTTACCCAGTACTGAACTGGCACATGCAACTTTGAGTTGGATATAGGGAGAACACCATAAATCAAACAGTAAAAGTCTGGGAAAGAGAAGTAAAAGGAGAGACTGAGAAGGAAATCTTCTAATCCTGTCAGTAAAATATAAAAGAAGACTAGAGAGAGCAAGAAAACACTTACCTTACTAGCAGTAAATTATTCCTTGGAATGTTTTCATTTCTATTGTTGGATTCCATGCCATGTAGCCTTCTCTGTTGAAACCTCTTTGGAGGCAGGCACTTCGTATGTTGAATTCACTTCTGGGAAAAACTCAAGCGTGCTGTCTCTTACATGTGGGTAACACTTGCAGAGCTTGTTTTGCCAATAAAAGTGTCTTTGAATTGACTGTGGTGGGATGTGGTGCAAGTTCTGATGCAACATGAGGCTCTTTGTAAATGCAGATTTTGATGAGAACTCATCTCTCAAATCTCTAGTAATTTTGTTTTCTTGTTGCTGTTGTGAATTGGCTCCTTCCTTTTTGTGGTCCGTTGTTGTATGGTTGATGTTTGAAAATGAAATGTCTTCCATCTGGTTAAGAAATTTGATTTATCCTTGGAGACCTGAACTGCTGCCTTTGCTAGTAGGAAATAAACAATGTTCCAACTGTCCCTAATTATCACCCACTTGCCTTCCTGCAGATCCATGTCTCTTGCAGGGGCACTAGAAGAAATTACTTACGGATCATTAATTGAATTTTTCCTGTCCTCTCTTCCTTCATCTCTATCAACTTAGTCCTCTTCTGTTTAAACTTTGTAAATTAAGCATACTACTTAGAACGATTAAACAATGGGCTGGACAACAGGGATGTGGCTTGTCTAGAGCACAGTCAGTGGCTTCTTTCAGGCGAAATTAGGAATGTAACTGCAAATGACTTACAAGGGCATGTCACTGATTCGGGTAGGGTTTAATATAATCTCGCTTTATGGGAAACATTGCCTTCAAAATGGAATTTTAGGGTAACAGAAAGCCCATGTTTTGGAATATTTGAATGAGAGGATTTTTTGTTCCTGCTGCCTTTTGCTCTCAGTAAACTCGATATCTTTCTGAGAGAGGGAAATATTTTTGGTAGAGGTGCTAAGATGTTGCCACTGCCGAGGATTGTTCTCTGCCCGCAATATGTGCAGCTTGGCCTCTAGCTGCAGGGCTTCCTTGACCCCCACAGGGTGTGGTTTCATGTTATGCCTAATCTAGTGTAACTGTGGGTTGCCCCACAAGAGCGGTCTCACTCCCTTGTCCCTTTGATAGGTCTGTGTGTTTGTCTTGCTGGATGAATCAGTTCAGCTTGTTGATGTGTCACAGAACTGACCTGCAAAATGGTGAAACCAGTGACACCATGGCTTGTGTGGTCTTGGCAAGCTGAAGAGAATTGCTCTTCAGTGAGCTGATCAGTATAGACCTGATGGAAGGATGGAGGGAGGTGACACCAACCGTTTTTTTTGGCACTGGCTTGCTGCTACTTCACTTTGCCTTAACAGTAATTTGGAAAGCTTTCCCTGGAATCAAAGGTAGGTGAGAATTCAAGCCCAAGATTGAGTTTCTATGGCTCGTGTAAGGATAGCCCTCTTTATTGTATTGCACTTGTATGACAGTCTTGGTTATGTACTTGTGTCAAAGTGTGGTGAAAGATTAACCTATAGATGTTGTAACTGGTGCACTACATTAATTGGTGATGCCTTTTGTGGTGGAAACTTCTATTCATTAAGACTGGAAACTATCTTGTTTACTTGGGTTAACACAGACTTATGTTCTGAGGTGTTGGCAGAGAAATTGTTGATCTAAAAAAAGGTTTATCCCCTTGCTAGCACCTTGACTTTTCTTCCTTAGTCTTGCCTTTTAAATGGCTGATGTCTAGCAAAGAGTTGTTTGACCTTTATTTGCAGAACCTGGATCTGAGTTTTGGTTGCTCTCCCCACCCCTCTCCACTGATGCAGTGGTGTGCCGTGGTTTGACAAGCCTGGCCTGGGCATGCCCACAAAAAGAGGCACGATCCCACCCTCCTCCAGAGTTGATGCAGAAATGGCAGCACTGATGCTAAGTGTCTGGTTAGTCAAAGGAAGACAGAGCTAGCTGTTTGGAAACACAAGCTGCCAAAATGGCCATTCCTGTTCTCCCTGACTGAATATGTGGCAGGCTGAGGGGGAAGATATACATGAGCTGAGTCTCACACATGAATTGTCAATTGGATCATGTAAAGATTCACTCTGATGGAAATCAGAGCTTCACAGTGTTACATGCAGTGTGTACATACAGTAAGGACAGCCCCTACTCTAAAGAGTTTGTAATTTCTACATGTAATAAATTGAGAGATGTATCAAATAACAAGAGAAAAAACCCACAATTAAATATTGATTAACATAGTAAATAAAGGCTTCTCTTAAATGCTTTGCCTTTTAGTCTGTATGTTGATGCTCTTTGTCCTGTCCTCCATCCCCAAAATATCTTTCTGTTGAAGCTGCCTTTCTCTAATCTTTTTTTTTTTTCCTTCCCCTCTGGCATGCTGAATGCAACATCATCACAATTAAATAGACACGTTTGTTGTGTCTGGGGTCTGATACTAGGAGAGTGAAAATTCTTCTCAGATATAATGCCCTTCTAAGACAATCTAGTTGCTGTTTTTGTCCTAGATAGTACATGTTCCTGTTATTTGCTAGTGTGTTCAATAAACAGCTAGCATTAGTCTCATGAGGGGTATCATATCTGAACCCAGCTCACAAATATCTCTCTGCTTCTGTGACTCTTCCACCCTTTCTTCTGTTCTGACTTGTAGCAGCTCTTAGGATGGATTGCAAATGGATATTTAACCATGTAACCACAAAGGTCAAGAAATTTGAGAACAGAAGCATAACTTGGACTTGGTTAGGAATCCAAGTGTTAAACCCTGAATTCCTGACTTCGTATAGTTCAGCTGTGGCCAGCTTTAAATAATAATTATTGAATGTTCTTTTTTGCTGCTTTGTAGCAGCAAGCTAAATTGCTGGGTAGAATTCTGTAAATACGTAATTGGCTTCTGTGGCCATGTTTACCCAATAGCTTAATGTTTTTCCCTCTAACCTTTGGAGATCATCTGTGCAGAACTTGGTAGTGTCCTCTTTGCAAGCTGTGACGTAAAGGTTCTCTATGATTGTGGGGCCAGGTGTGCTAATGGCTAGGTCTTTTTAATTTTGTTTTGTTTTTCTCTAAGGATAGTTGACAACTTGATTTCAAAGTCTACAGAATTTTTTATTGCAAGAGTAAAGAACTGAACCATGGTGACTGGTTGCTTAAGAGCTAGTTTTTTTCTGCATACTGAAGTCAGTGGCTTTTTCCTAGATTAGAATGTTACATTTTTAAACATTTACTGTACTCAAGTGTAGAATGATCTAATTCACTGTGTTTATTCCTTTTCATAAGAATTTTCAGCACAGTAGCATGTGTATCCTACTTCTAAATGTACAAACACTTGGTAAACAGACTGTAAGAAGAAAATAACTCTTAACCCACTGTAGTAAATACGTCTGTAAAGCCTTCAACAGGAAGTGACCCCAGCTTCTTCTGTCAGTTGGCTCTCAGGCCATGGTTCTGCAAGCACTGAAACAAAGGGAGGAATCAAACTGGGCTGGGTGAGGAGTCATTGGAAGATCATGTAAATTTGCATCTTTTCACTGCTCATCACCCACTTGACTGCTTTCCCTGATCTGTTTTTTACCAGGCTGCACAAAGCTATGCCAGCTCATGGGGGTCATGGGACTGGGAGCAAGGGAAGGAGGGCTGGGACCTCTTCAAGCTAGCACTACTGATGAATAGGAAACTACAGTCCTGAAGTTTCTTTCCCATTTTGAGGAAGTATCGGTGTGTTTCTGGAGGACCTGAGAGCTGTGTTACCACTTAAGCATAGTCAAATCAAGGCTGCTTCCTGTCCTTTGCTTATCGTGCACAGAAGAGGGAGTGTTTTGGGAGGATATCTGGCAAAGAAATCAAGAAACTAGGTTATAGCATGAAGGGCAGAAGGTTATATCTTCCCCATGGAAAACAGTTATGCTCTTCTGAGGACTTGATACCTAAATCATTTTGTATGTATCTCAGTTTGCCAAGTGTTTGTGCAGTTCTAAGGAGGGACGTGCGAACGATTTCCATAATGCTGCTGCTATTTGTAATTCCACATTGTTTGATAGTGTACAATAAAAAATGGAGGGAGGGGAATGAACCTCTAAGCACACTTTGCAGAATCTGGAATTAATGGACCACATTCAACCTCGGAATAAAGTACCAGGAAATGGGAAAGCTAACTGAGCTCAACCTCTGAGGTTGAGATGTACGCTATCATGACTGTAATGGTGTGTAGCTTAGTGGCGTACTGTGACTTCAGTAGATCTGATCTTGACTCATCAAGGCTTGTTGGCTGGAGGTTCAAATGTACCAGATGTTCTTACTTAGAGAATGATCTGTAGGAATAAATGTTATGTTCTTACAGTGTCTGGGAATGGCAGTGTATGGTACCAGAAATATTTAGCAAATTTAGTCAAGATACAAACTGCACACTAAGGCCTTTTTCCCCACCACAGAAATCCATCTTTTTTTCTGACTGAAAAAAGTAATTTTACTGCATGACCATTAAAATGGATTACCTCATAACTCTTTCACTTAGGAGTGGAAAGAGAGGAAAAAAGTCTGTGTCCACCTGAAAAAAACCTCCCAGGAACTTCTCAAGGTAGATTGTAATTACTGGAGATAAAATTCTGCTATGAATAGAAGTAACTAGATGAGTAGCCTGTGTTCTGCTGCATCTTTACTGCTATCCAGTCATTTTAGGTAGCATTTATAGCACTGATGGGCTTGGGTTGTTCTTTGATCAGAGGAAGTACTCTATCCTTGGCTGAATAACATCACTTCTTGCAATGCCCACAAATTACCTCAAAAGCTTGATTCAACTTGGTTTGTCTGTTGCATCCTACTCCCCAAAGTAGAGTGGAATAACAGAAGGAAAATGACTCTTGAGTCATTGCAGTAAATGCATCTGTAAGACTGAACAGAAGATGCTACGCTGTCTTGTCATGGTTTTTGGCCCTGAAATCATGGTTCTAGCAAAAGGCAGTATGCCTGCATGCAAGGTGAACTTTTCGTCTGCAGGCAGAAGAGTCTAAAGGGCTTTAAGAAAGCGTAAAAAATTCTTCCAGGGCTTGAATGACGTGTATGCTGAAATCATCTGTGGGCTTTGTGAGAAATCTGTGTCTTTTATTTAAATATGCAGTTTAGATCCTGGAACTTGGTCCAGGAAGCAGTATCAGAAGCAGTTCTTAGTAATATTGTTAATGCACGCTCTTCTCATGAGAAAAATCTGCAGGCATCTTTAGCCTGCTTTTGTATGGAAGCAATGGTTATTTCAATATGTGTGCATAACTTCTCACCCAAAAAACTGGTCCCAGAGAATAAAACTTTCATGAAAATAGGCAGCGCAATAAAGGGAAGGCACCACAGAAGCGACTTGGCTGTGGGTGAAGATTCCTCATAAGTTTGCATTTTGTTAGACATGAAAGAATCCCCTCCCTTCCTTCCTTCCATTTGGCAACAGATGCATAAAAATTGACTATTAGAGATGAATCCATCTGAAACTGGCTTTGTTAGTTCTGCTTCTCATGTAGCTATTGAGATTAATCAGGTGTGCAAGTTGGAGTCTTGCTGGACATAAGCCTATTTCCAGGTTCCCAAGTAGTGACAGTGGTTAGTTCATCAAGCTCGGGAGATGTTTAGTCCTCTCTCATTAGGAGGCAGAAGTACTCAGTGGGGTTTAATTGGGTTGCACTTTAGGGCTGCTCAAAAGCTTTGGCTGGTTTAGGATTTGGCTGCAGAGTAGTATTTCTGGCGAGAAGCATGGTAAACTTGTGTTCTGAGCTAACTGGCTGCTGGCTGGTTCTGAAAGATGAATGAGAGTTTTGAGGTGGGGGTTTGGGTGGGTTATTTGTTGAAACTCATGAAATTTTTGGACTGGATTTATCTGTTAAGGTTCTGATATTGTGTTCATCTCCAGCTTAAGAGTCCTTGGAGACTGTGCTCTCTGGTATAGCAAGAAATTTTAACTAGGATATCTGAAATAATTCCTGCTCCTGGTGATCCACCCTGTGCCTTTGAATGGTTGAATACGAGGTAAAATATTGCTGAATGTCACAGTTTACAGCCTGGCAACCTCCATTTATTTTAGCATGCTGGATTATACACTGGTGCTTTAGGAGCTGTGCGCAACTGTCCTGAGGTAGTGTCTTGCCAGATAAGATGCTCCAGATTGCTGGGTCTAGTCTGATTGAACTGGAAGGAGGCTGCAGGCGTGACACTCTTTTTTTTCCCTCTGGAGACTCGAATGTCTTGGTCTTCAGGCTGTGTTACAAGGCCTGCGTGCCTCCGACTTAGCCTGGCCGGGGTGGAAGCCAGCTGAGGGGTTTTGCTGAGGGCAGGGAAGGGAAGGAAAGGTGTCCTATGTGTTCCCAAACTTCCTCAGCATCTTAGAGCATGAGAGACATTTTATAATGCAAGTTGTACCAGTTCTGATGGTCTTTCCTAATTAGCTACATCAGAAAGGCCAAGGATCTGTACTTCTTTTACTGATTTTTTTTTTGTTCTTTTTTCTTTTTTTCTGCCTTTTTTTTTTTTCCTCCCCCTTTTGTCTTGCTTTCAGCTCACCCATTTGCATCTGGTCTTGCCCAGGCAGCTGCTGCTCTATTTGTATGTTCCCTGGGGGAGCTCTGGTGCTCCTTTAAGATCTCCTGTTGCTTCGGGAATTCACCTTTTAGACATGGTGCTTCATTAGCCTCTTTCATTTATTATTATTACTGTGAGAAAAGATTTCCCCTCCCAAAAAGCAGAAGAACAAGTTTCCAGTGGTATCTGCTTGGGAGAAGAGGGTCTCTATGTAAATAGAGCAGGTTTAAAAACCTCCCGCTATTGGCAAAGGAGCGGCTGGGGAGTTTTTGAAGGAATATTGTTTGATTGAGTTGGCACTAGGAGGCCCTTTGGAGGGAAGGGCTGAAGAATTCCCCTCTACTCTTTCTTGCCCGGGAAAGGCTTTCACGCCGGTGAGCGGCCATGCTGCCCCTGTGCACCGTTGTCTTCCTCCCATGCCTCGGTCTCAGCACGGTTGCTCCTTTTTATTGCTGCTCATTAGAGAAAAAGAGCTGTTCAGGATTTTTCGACCTGTTAGGTCCTACATTTCCTCGTGTTTGCTGCCTCTCTCCCCTGCCGGGCGTTGTGGGAGAGTCGTCCCCTCTGCAGGCGATGGTGGGAACGGCCCCGGCCTCACTTATCACCAGTGACAAATCAATGGCAGCCTTCAGAAAGCTGGCCCCCAGGATCCCCGCTCGGCCCAGCTCTGGAGCAGTGGGAGGCTTCCCTGGCAGATAAAGGACTCCTTGCAGCTCTGACTTGTTGCCTTAAATCTAACTGAGGAAACCTTTTCATTCTCTTCAGCAGCGGCCCCCTCCCCTCTCGATTTGTCTTGGGGAAGGTGGCGGCTGGTGGAAGGGGGGCACTTGGGGAGGCGGGGGAGATGGGAGTGTGGGGGAGCATTGGGGTTTGTAACGGTTTTTCTGTTTCCCTTTCACAATAGTCTGGCTAGTGCATGCAGAGCTGGGCTCACAAAGCCTCCCCGAAGCGCCCGGAGTCCCGCAGGGCTCCTCACAGTGCAAGTTTGCTGTGTGTATTCCTACCAACAATACAGCTGGGCCCAGCAACAGGCTCCAGCTTTGGGCAAATATTTCTACAGCTTTTCCTTAATCGCTTTTGAGGGGAGGAGGGCGAGATGGGTTTGTGAGGTGGAAGGGGGAAAGAAAATTTGTATATGTGAGGGAGGGGAAAGTAGAGATCGGTGGAGGAATTTCTCTGGCTTCTGTGGTCCAGGCTTCTAAAGGGAGCTTTTGTCAGGATTCAGCATCCACGCTAAAGCTAGAGTGGGTTTGGGGGGCATCAGTGTTGGATCTGAGGAAGGAGGGAGATTTAGGCAGACAACACGTAATAGTTTAGGCTCAGCTAGTCTCCTTTTTTTGTTTTTCTTTTAGTAGGAGACATTAGCTGACAAACCCCTTCTGGGTGGTTTTATCCAAAGCGTTGGTGTAGCCTGAAAGCATGGCCTTTTCTTGTGCTAAGTATGTCTAGCTTATTTCTGTTTAGCTGCTCTGTGTGTTTTTATGCTTGACTTCATGTTCCCTCTACTACCTGTGAATTATCTCTCAATTTCTAGTTTATTTCATCTGGGTCCTAGCTCTAGATGTGAAAGAAATCAGAGAAATGATGTCTCTTTAAAGCAAACTATTGCAACTTGACTGTCTGGTAGGTTTTGGCCTTGGGAGTTCCTTGAGCCCATTACTGTAGTCCTGGGATAGTCGGGTAAGCTCATATCTATGTGCTGGTTCTGTCCCCCATTTCTGAAGTTGCAGTGGAGATATCTAAACAGCATGAAACTGCTTGATTCTGTCAAGAAGAGATCATATGTGCCCACTCCTCCTTAGCATTATGGGGAAAATTAAGCAGGCCTCCTCCTTTAAACATTCCTTCGCATCCCTGCAGGACTGGCACCAGGCTAAGCATGCCCACAGTTTGGAGCTAAGTTCTTATGTTAACCAAGCTGTGTTGCATGCATTATTTGCTGTGTATTAAAGATTCAAATGTTGTCTTAGACCTGATGCTCTTGTTATAGTAGGAATGATGCCAGAAGCATCATCCTTATTCCAGATGTATCATGTAAAAAATTAAATTTGGGCAGAAGATGCTTACCTGTGTCAGTATTTTCCCAGAGCAGCAAGTACTCTTGCTCTAAGGTCTGAGGCTTTAAGCTGAGCATAATTGGGGGCTGCACATACAGAGACTGGACTTCCTGAACTCTCTGTCCAAGGCACGGCTCATCTTCCATTTCCAGTCTGTTAAATGCCAGAAAAATTTCCAAATTGAATCCAGTCTCCAAGTGATCAGCAGAATTTAGTAAGTAAAGGCTTATTCTGTGTCAGCATGGGGGAAAATGTGCAGGGAAGGCAAGACTGCTGTACTATGGTAAGGCTTGCAGTAAAGGTCTTAGCATGGGTATAGCCAATGCTTTTAAATAAGGGACATACTTGCTTCTCATTTGGAGATGAAGGTAGAATAAGAGTCCTTTGTAGGAAGAAATTACTAATATGCCAAATACAGACCTGAGACAAAAGAACTGTGGAGTTTTTTAAGCCTCTTTATCCTCACTGGCATATGGTGACTGCCCCTTCCTTCTGTTTTGTTCGTGATATAAGATTTGTAGAAGAATTCTCTCAGAGCATCACAACTACAAGTGAGGCAAAGTTTGTAGTGAGAGACAACAACTAACAACTTCAGTTAGACCATCCAATATGGCTGGAAAACCAGATGAGCTTTGGGAGCACTTTCTCCTGAGAACTAAAATAGAAGCCTAAGTCTTTAAGTAGAAGTTGAGTATAGTTGCTTTGAGTTTAGCTTGACTGTGTTAATGAACTGGAAATTCGAGAGACGGTTCCTGATTCCTCTGGAGCAGAAGGGAAAGGAGTGGTGCCATAGGGACCAAGTCTACCCCCAATCCCTGCCTGATTTTCTTTTCAGTTGATTAAAGTCTGACCAATTTCTAACTTCCCAGGCTGAAACTTGAGGGAGGGAGAGAGGGAAGAGTTTCTGCTTAAGACTGTAAAACTTCAGTTAGAAGTTATTCAGTGAGTTTGAAGAATAAAGATAGCGAGAAAATGCTCCCCCCCTCCCATGTATAAAATTTTGCCATAGTACAGAAAAGCTTGAGATTGCTTGTTAAGCCTCCCATGCTCCAGAAATACATAAAAGCAGAAGGGGCTTAAAGATTCTTTGATTTCTCTGAAACTCACCCATGCATGGGTGGAGTTGTAAATATTTGAAAATTGGTACTTGTATGTGCTGAGTAGGAGTTAAAAAGCCTCTTTGACGCACTCTGGGATGGACACTGACTATCCTGTGGCAGGCTTGAACTGAACAGGAGCTCTGCTCCAATTATTCCCCCAAGTGAAGGGCTGCAGAGGAACTGTAGCCTAGATAATGCCTTCTGAGAGGCTGCCCTCCGGGCTGACTGCTCCTTTGCTGGCCTACAGGCAGTGAGGAGGAGGAGAAGGCAGCTGCGGTAGGCTATTTCTGTGTGATATGATGCAGTATTGAAGATTGTGTTGCAGTGCAAGAAATAACATAGAATCCCCTATGGAGCGGAGTCTGTTATCACACAGGGATGTAAAGCGAGCTGTGTGACGCCAAATACTGAATAATACAACCTATCTGCCTGTTCAGATTCTTGCAGGTAATCTTGAAGGTTTAACTTTTTGCTAGCTCTTTTCCATCTGGATCACTTAGCTGCTCTTTTGCAATCAGCTTGCACCTGGCTTAAACTCGGGTATGTGTGCTCAGTGGGAATAGAGAGAAAGGTGACTGCGTTTGCATCTGATTTGGATCAGGTTTGAATTTCTGGTCATTTTTCAGTGAGGGGAAGGAAGAGAAGAGTTTAGGAGGAAAGAGTAGCAGAAGAGAATTGGATTATGGAAGTAGGGAAGCTTGTTAAGAGACGGAAAAGGGATGAGGGAAAGTGGGCAGGTGGAGGGAAGGCTTTGGGTAGCAGGTGTGAAATGGGAGATGCTGCCTTGTGCTCTTTTCCTACATCTAGCCTGTCCTTCTTGCTCCCGAGTCCCACTTTGCTGTAGTGGCTCGCCCACAAAGCAAATTGTGTCTTTCAAGTTCTTTTCTGTTGCTTGTCCTTTTTCTTAGAAAAAAGGGACTTGCAAATTTGAGAGGCCTGAGGCCGACCTGTTTGGCATAGCATTTTACTTTCATACCACCTGCGTTGCTCCCCTTTCCTGCTGTTGTGGTTTACGAGCATCCGACGCTTCTGCAAACCATTCCTTGGCTTTTCAGGTTGGACACCTAGAAACAGAGGTTTCTGGCTTGGGACTCTGGCTGTCTGAGATCTATAAAATGGAGCTGATGAAACCATTCACAGCAGTAAGATGTGAAGACAAATGAATCCGTGTTTATGGACTGCTTGACTGTTACAGTGATGAATGCCATATAATTTTACATTCAGTTCAGGACTTTGTGCTGCAAGTGATGTGGGGATTGTGTGGTGTCATAAAGTGCAAAAGGGGCCTGTTAAAGGCTGTGCAGGTGAATTTAATTCTGGGATTTCATTAAAGCTTTTTTTTAACTTGCTGATAATAGATTTTAAATGTCCTGTATAATCAGTAGCAGATGGATTTCTTTTCTTGTGAAGCATGCTGTATAAGATAGTATCTTTGCCAGACTGTTGCTCAGTTCTGCATACCAGGAAACAACCCTTTTAAATTCACACCTGTAAAAGGAAATTTACTAAAATCTTCCAGGTTCTGTAACACTAGACCTGGTCCCTCGTTCCCCTTCAATGGAAAGTGAGCTGGCGCTGGGGAGTCACGGTGTGTCTCTCAGCATGTTGTTTACTGCTGCTTCTGTGGTTAACCTGTTCCTTATGGACCATTCAGTGGTGTCTAATTCCTTACACTGACACATCTCCCGATCTGTTGGGGAATATATATGTGTGTGTTTACTATAATATTATTTTTTCCTTGGAGTTGTCCCATAGCATCTCCCTTCTATTTCTGGTCCTTCAGGAAGAGGAGATCCAAACGTCTCCTAGCATTGCGCTTGCAGCCTCTTTCAGCCTCTTTCCACCCATTCCTTGGTGAATGAGAGTGTTGAGTAAAGGCCACAGGTCTGCACATGAAAAACACAGGGAACATGAGTTGAGATCCATGTTAATTTCCCCCCGGAAACTGCCTCTCTGTAATTACAGTTCCAACATCCTCCAGAAGAAAAGGGCCCTGTCCCCCCTGCAGCCCCCCTGGCAAATTCGATGCTCCTTGCAGCAGGGAAACCAGGCGTGGAGCGGAACAGGTCAGCTGGGGCCTGAGAACGCTCCCCTTCTGTGTCTTCATTGCAGGAGGGGGGTGGGGGCTGTTCCTCTCCCCAACCCCCTTCTTGCCTCTTCCCCCAGATCTCCCAAGTAAATACAATTTTATTTTATTATATTGCTGCTGATCTGCTGTTGTTTTTCGTACAAAAAAGGTGGAAGGGGCAAGAAGGAACGAAAGAGTCTGGCGACAGGAAGAGATGAATTGCTGAAGAATGACACTGGCAGGGACTATTGTTCATTTTAACGCTGGAGCAGGAGCAGAGAGAAACGTTCACACGCCATTCTTGGGCATCCTGCTGGGCAGGCTAGGAAAGGGGCATTCCAGCTGGTCATGAGATTTGGCCGGACAGATTGAATTGGGCTGAATAGAGTGCTTGCCGTTTTTTATTATTATTTTTTTTTTCTTATAAAGAAACCCACTGATTAATTGCAATGGAACCCGATTAAAGGGAGAGTCCGAAATCCACATAGACATTACAGACATAAAGCTGTCAGCCTACCAGCATGTGATAACTGGGCCTTAACCCTTTACAAGGCTTATGGGGGAGGGGGATGCTCACTGGAGTCAGCATTGTCCAGTCTGTGTTTACATGTTTGTGTGAGAGAGGACTTCTGTCATTTGGGGAAGGAGTTGTGTGCACAGCAGGAGACCTGTAAACAGACTGTATCTCATGAAAGACAAGTGCCTGAAGAATGAAGATAAAGTTTGGGGATATTTTGTTCATGAAGAGGTTGTATGGGGATTCACGCAAATGTTGCTGGCTATAATTTAATAGTTTTGCAGAATTTAGCAGCCCATGTCCATATTTGTGTCTCCTTTTGTGCAATCCGAATATGACAATAGGAAGAATGTGTAAAGTTCCACAGACTACTTGGGAATTGTTGCAAACAAACTTGATAGAAACATGAATACCCCTGTGGTGGATATCACATAAAAAAAGGGGTAAGTATTTAAAAGAATGCTGTAATCTGTGTGAGAACAAAGCTGTAGTTCAGCTGAACTTGGGGACTGATGTGGAGATTGAAAGTGGACAGACAAGTTGGATATACATTATCTCAGCAGTGATAGGATGGAATTTCAAGAAGCTTAAAACCCTCTTTCTATGAGAGAAAACTCTTGGTTTTATTATACATTGGTTTCATTTCAAATGTGTGGGGAAAGAAGTCCATGTTGTGATACTTCTGGTTTTCTTTAACCCATTTTTTTCCTCAGCTGATTTAGTGTCTGGACATGGTTGAATGCCCTCTGCTCATTCTCTTGCTTCTTTAATATCATGTTTGTAGTTTGCTTCTGCTGTTGAGAAGCACAGATGATTTATTCAAATAGACTCTTCAAGCTTTGAAAGGGGTCTCTGTGTTGCAGTGTGAGAATATTGGGGGGAGGCAAACACTCTTGCCCCCCACCAATGTTCAGCTTCAAGTGTGACACAGTAAAGGATGGCACATGAGATCTCTAATGAGTATGCTCTTTAGTCTTTTTATCCTGTTCTATAGCACCCTGTGCGCATGTGTGCCCACTGGCTCGGAAATGTTTCCGTAGAGAGGTGGGAA
>NW_009269999.1:5609436-5614419 GCF_000687185.1 Egretta garzetta
GAGATACAGTTGGAGCAAACAAAGGACCTTTGTGGGCTCTGGGAAGATGACGTAGGGATTGCTTTTTGCTACCTAAAGCTCCTTGTGCCTTCTAATTTGTCTCTCCAAGTGAGAAGGAATTGTGGAGGCAGTAAGAGCTTTCTGAGATGGAAGTTGCTGATCTTCCTTTTTCTTATCCTGTATCTCTGGTCACTTCCATCAGAAGCTACTAATGCAGGTTGTGCCTCCAGTGGCTTGGCTTCACACAAAAGCAACTGTCAAATGGGGGAGTCTTCATGCTCAGGTCCTTCCTATTGGGAAAAGGAGAGGGGGGAAAAAAGTGATGGGAATATCTTTAAACTCTCTCTGCGTAGACATTTGTATTAGATTGAGTCCCTTGAGTGGTATTCAAGGGAAGAAGGGCATTGTGCTAAGTCCCTACAGTTCATCAGTAAAATGGAGAACGGCATGAACAGGCAGGGTCTTGCACTGTTTTTACTGCATCCTCTTCATGAAAAGAGATACTGCTTGCAGGAGCTGCTCCTGTGGGCAGCTGTATACTGCTCCCTCGGAGAACATGGGATCTGTTGAGATCCCGGCCAGGGAGACTGGAAATATCTGTCTGGTCTTAGCTGACCAAGGATGAGCGTCAGGTTTCGTGGTAACTCAGCATTGACATAGCCAAGGAGTCAAGAATAACAGAGTTTCCTGAGATTCTTATTCTGTGTTTTGAACATGGAGAGAGGAAGGTGGATGAGAACTGCTGTAGCTGTAAAAAAACCTATGAGCAAATGGGACCTAAAAAGTGTGCTGTTCACTCAGCTAATTGGGGGTGTGTGTGTGTGGGTTGGATGGGGGAGTCACTTCTGCACAAAAATCTTCTTACTTGTTGCTTGCTTCCCATGTCTTGCTTCTTGTTTCTGTTTCTTCTGTTTGTTTGTGGCTTCCCCTCCTTCCTCCCTGCCACCTACTAGTCCCCTAGTCCTTTCCTGCAGCTCTGTTAACATTTAACAAATTTCCCTCCAGTTCCTATGTTTCTTTTGGCTGTAGCTCAAGGCAAACTCCCCAGATCCAAAACTAATTTAGGGCTCTGAGCAACAGTAGCATTTAAATGTTGGCTTTGTGCCATTAGGCGGGCAGCCTCTTCACTGAGAAGAAATGTAATTCCAGTGTTTATTAGATCAACAGTGGCCTCAGGGCTGGACTTCTTTAATGTTGGCCTTTTCAATAATTGTAAGGCTAATACAGGAACTTGGGACCCCCAGGAGGGTCTCAGGAGCCTGGCTCTGACCTTTTTCTTTTGGGAAGCAGGACTTGGATCCGACTTAATTTGGGTTGGGGAGCAGACTGGTGAAGTGGAACAGGAGATATTATTTTGACTTCCCAAATAGTGTGTGTAAATCCTTCCACGTTTGTGCAATAGTGACTTTGATTTCCTGCAAGTTTGTTTTAACGAGCTCTCTGGGGTAAGGCACTAGGTAGGGCAGGGCAAATTGTGCCCTGGTTAAGAAGTGGACTGGGAGCAGGTGGGATCTGCCTTAATTTCTCAGTTTGGCCACAGGCTCTATGGGAAGTCGCTTAGGGCTCAGGTTTCCAAGCATGAAGAGTGCCTGTGGTGGGAGGTATGAGTACTTTGTAATACCAAGAGTCAGGTCTAAATCTCTTTGGCCAGATGTGTAATGATAGTTAAATGTCTAATTTTCCACTGATTTTAAATTACTTAGGCACCCCAAATGCTCACAGATTTGTGCTGTTGGGCTTCTACTTTCTGCTTCTGAATTGAAGATAATACTTCCCAGCTTTTAAGAGGTGTTGAAATTGTTCATTAGTAGGAAAAGGCACTCTGATTCTGTAGTAGTGGAGGCTGCACATGTACTTACAAAGATGAGGTTCCATAATGAAGCCTTTTTGCTTTTTGTGCATCTTCCTCCCCCTGCCTTAGTGCTGTTGCTGTTATTTCATTGAAGGTGAAACCCAATGTGAACAGTCTGAAATTGGCTGTAAGGGATCTGCTGGTGCTTTTCACTATTGCAGTAATTTTTCCGGGATGTGAATATGAATGAACTGTGGAGCTTGTGGGTTTGTAGAGGCAGCACCTGAGACTTCCAGCTGAAGCAGAGGAAGAGTTTTGTGACCACTTTCAAAGTGTTGCAAAGGAGTCTGAAGTCCAGGTGCTGTGGGAGGTGTAGGTCAGTCCTTTGTGAGCTGCCTAGAAAGCAAATGAATGTGGGTGGGCTGAATAGGGGCTGATGTACAGCATAGCTGCCCTGCAGTAATCCCAACACTGACGTTCTTGTTTTTCCTGTTGGCAATTCTATTGGAAAGAACTTATCCCATCTGAGCCCATAAAACATATTTGCATTAAGCTTGTGTTTTTGAGTGCGCATGTGTGTGTATATATGCGTGTGTGTGTGTGTATTAAAAAAATGTTGCTGGTAAAGGTTTCTTTTTTACTTTTAAGTTAATCCAGTTCTCTGGTAGGCAGCACAGTTGCTGTGATGTCTCTGTGGTTGTGTGGTACCTCTCTCCTTGCCAGGCCCAACCCTGTTCTTCCAGCTCAGTCTGGACAGTTAATAATTGCCCCTTTGCTGCTCGTCCTCTGAGGGCAACATAATATCATGTGTGGGGTTATTTTTTAGAAAACAATGTACAGAACAACTCTCTTTGTCCCAAGATAGATCCATTTATCTTGTGGTTTGTGCTTTTGAAGTCCTCCTGCCTGCGGCATTGCAAAAAACGAGCTTCTGCCTCCTTACTGCCACAAAACCACACTGTGTATCCTATCCCTTCCCTGGAGAGCTTCTCTGCTAAGCAGAGCTGTTGTGGTTGGCTTCCCAATCTCTTGTGTGGCAGAGAGCTGGAAAGCTACAAAGCTCAGATGCCCCACCGCTAACATGATGGCCTCTTTATAGAAGACCAAAATAAACTCTTTAAAATGAACCCGTAAGAGAACAGACTCTGTCTTGTCCAGGAACCTGGCCTTTTCTGTATCGTGCCATAATGATGGGAAGAATCTGACTGCAGACCACAAAATCCAAAATGGGCTTTTTTGGATGCAGAACTTGTCTCCTTGCCTGGACAACTGCAGTCCAGCTAGAACATTAGGTTCCCTGAAAAGAAGAACTTTACAAGGCTTGCATTTTTATCTCCTGAAGTGTATGACTATCCACGTTGATGTGTTCTGGGACTGATCAAGACAGAAGAACTTGGTTTTTGTCTTGAATAGGTTAAATGAACAAAAGAATGTTCTGGGTTCTAGTTTTGGAGAAAAGTTGGGCATACGTTCTGAAGGGTGGAATGTCCTTACAGCTAGTCCAGTGCCTGGAGCATCTGAAAGATGAAAGAGGCTGACTGATCATTTCCTGTGGGACAAACTTGCTTAGCATATTTCAGAGAGCCAATGCAGGGTGAAACCTTGAAGGCAAGGCCAAAAACGGCTTCTGAATGTGTTGTGAGCAAGTTTATGGGGTGCTTTATAAATCCAGAGGGCACTGGAGAAGCACTGATGTGGTAATTAACAAAGATTGTAAATGGTGTGGGGAGAGGAAAATAAAAACTCAAGAAGCCTCTGAATCTAAAGAGAAAGGAGCCAATTTCTTAGAGAATCTGTGGTGAAGAGGTGGCTGGATAGGGTCCTTTGTGTTCTGAATTTTCCTAAGTATGTTCATCAGGCTAAATTTAATCCTTGCAACCCAGAATGAAAAATGCCACTTCTAGTTTTTCTTGGTTCCCTAAAGCCTCTGAGTGCTACTTCTCAAGCAATGATGGCAGTAGTGCTTCCTCCTCTTAGCTGTCCTCTTTTGACCACTCCATTTTCCTTTCCCCCTTACCCCAAGACAGCTTAGCTTTTTGTGAGACTGCAATTAAACAGGTGCAGTTTACAGACAGTAGATTATAATAAATTGGCATTAATTTCAGTTTTCCTTAATGCTGTGACTTGTAACTGGTTCTTCAGTAGCATCTGCCAGAGTTGGAGGCCATTACTGTTCAAGTAATGGAGACAGGAAGATGTATAGCTATTCTATATGAAACTGAAAACTGAGTAGGTTTTTCTTTGCTTGTTTTTAGCTTGAGTTAGGTTAAGTTAGCCCATGCACAGAGAGATGACAGCTATGTGTTTCTCAGCTGTTAAGCAAGAGATTCAGTGAAATCCCAAAGACACTCGCAGGTTGGAAGAGGACATGACTGGAATGGGAGCAGAAACAGAATGAGTGTTGGAAAAGTACTGAAAGTTTGTTTGCCTTAAAAGTTAATATTTGGGTTACTTAAACTAAGGGAAGTTAAGTAGAAGAGGGAGGAATGCATGGATGCAAATTAAACCTTTGTTTTCTCATATTGCTGTTATGAGTGACAGATGCCAAGCTGTTTTTCATTAGGTGTTGCAAGCTGCTTGCATTCATCTCCATTCAGTGAAGGGGGAGGATTGCAAAGCTTCAGAATTTCGGAAATAGCTCTGAAGTTCTGATTCTTCCAGGTAATTTCCCAGAAGTGACAGAGCATATCCTTTGCTGTGATTGTAGTAAACCTTGGGTGCTCCTGTAGCTGAGGTAATGTAGGGCTCACTGTAGGATAATTTCTGACTTTTGCAGGTGGATTGCAGCTCTGTGCTTTTGTGATCTACTGCCACCAAAACCCCAGTTTAAAGCTAACTTGAGTAGATCTAAGATATGCTTGAGGGACAGCAGTGATTGAAGCAAACCTTTCACAAAACACTGTCTGTAGCAGCAAGAGCAGGGGTCTGTTCCTAGGGAACAGCCTGCTTTGCTCAAATTCTTCCTTCTGAAGGCTGTAAGTGGCAGTATTTGATTAAAGTGGTGCTTTGCCTGTAGGGGAGCAGGTGCACATTGGTCCAAAATTTTAAAAACATGGGTATGGATCTCATAGCTGCCCCAAATTTATGTATCAACTGCTGTCACAGAAATATCCTCTAACATGCATATGAATCAAAGCTTCTTGGGTTTTTCGTTTTGGACTGTTCCTTGTATTCTCCAATAAATGCCAGTA